>NC_085046.1:34862605-35178105 GCF_963662255.1 Cinclus cinclus
TCAGTGTTACTGAGACATTCTGAATTTTTGGATTGCTAAAAAAAAAAAGGAATATAATCAGGCTGACACACAGCACTCCCAGCTTCTGCAAAATTGTCCTTGAAATAAGATGTTGGCACACTACATTTGAGCAAAAGCAGACTTTCAGAATATGATAAAGCACTGTGTCATTTAGAACAGAAGCAATGAAGATTAGATGCAGCTAACTATGATATCTTATATAAATAGAGTCAAGAAGGTTATATCCCAGCCTTTCAACAGCCTTCCCTCTTCCAGACAGTCTGTCACCCCTATGACATAATAGGGAAACCTCCAGATGGGAGACACATTTTGCTATGATGATTTTTACTACAGTCTAAAGATTCATTGCAGGGTTATTTCCACCGATTGCCTCCCACAGGTCAAAATCATCCAGTTTAGATGTGCATCTAAAATAAGCATTGCTGTCATATTCCCCAAGGCAGCAAAACATAAGGAAGATTAAAAATAAACAAAAAACTCCAACTAAGACTAAATGTCAATATGCAAAACCTGATAAATGGCAGCCCTGCATTAAAAGATTGACATGAACCCTTGCATCTCAAGATTTATGCTCCAAAATTTGGGACTTTGATTCCTGAGTGAAAGATTTTCTTTATGAATGTCTTTAAGGAATAGACAATAGAAATAGTGGTCACAGATGATGGTTTGCTTAAGCACATCACCTTCTGCTAGAGAAAGCCACCATCTACAGCTATATGAGAAGAGAGTGCAGCTGCTGAGATGATGCCTTGAGTGGATTGCAAGGATGGTATCCACAGGAAAACAAGAGACAACAAATGAGGTCCCACAGTTGTGACCTGCAGCCTTGTGAGATGATACATGTTGGGTGCTCAAATGCTAATGTTGTACAGAGTATTTGTATGGAACATGCAGAGAACAGAAGCTAAAGACTTTAACCTGAACAGTCATCTTTATAATCCTCCCTCACTACATACTTGGTGGTGGATCTTCAGGCCCTCTGGCTTGAACCTATACCTAAGAGGTAGAAAGCTCCCTGGCATGACATGTAGGAGTGCAGAGGAGCCAGATTTGATTTTTCTCAGCTCCCCTCCTGAAGGTTGCAGAAGAAGCAAGGCAAATAAGTCCATGTCCACATCTCTTAAATGAGATTAGAAATGAGGCAGATTGTTTCATCTAAAAAGTACAAATAGTGTGGATGTCACTAATCCTAGGTGAGGCACTAGGAAAATAAGTGTAAAATTTTGTACTGTTAGAACCAGTTGATGTACTGTACCCACTCTCATTACAGAGTTAATCAGCCAGAGCCCAGACCATGAAAAACAGACTAATTTTGGACTTAAGGAGACAAAGGGAATCTAGCAAGACTTCTTCCAGAAACACAGAGAGCCGCTCAGGTGAGCAAGCTTATCTTTGATTCAAAGGATACATGTGCAAAGATTTTTTTTATATTAGGAGAGAAAAAAATTATGTACTCATCTTATGCTTTTTGTAAAACATTAACAAAAGGACCACACTGTAGCAGTGAGCCTAAATATAATTTTCATTAGAAATGTCACAACTGAGACTATGTCTGACAGTAGGCTACATCTTAGCAGTTTGGGTCTAGATCATTTGCAATAAATGTGGATATGTAACAAGCAATTCCCATTTGTACCAATTAAGGGCTTGGAGAAAAACTGTGTTAAAATAAAACACATACTGTGAAAGCTATAGAATGAGACTGTGATCCATATTTAATAGTCTTAAATTAAAAGACACCAGAGTAGAATGGATGGTTGTCTGATGCAACTTTGTTTGCTACAAGGCTGAAAGCAGGAGTATCTGCACTATTACAAATTCATGTTCGAGTTGGTGAGGATTTAAGAGAACTGTAAACAGGCAAGATGAAACCATGGATCTGACTAGGAGCCCCAAGAGCTCTCAGTGTCCTGGGAATGATTTTGTGCATATGACTCATAAGATGCAAATATCTGTTTTTTCAGGAGATATATATATATAATATTAAAGACCCACTGCAACTGAACTTGATGCATGGAAAAATTTCTTGCTCCAGAAAAATTGTGAGATAATCAGGTACAAGGCCATTCATTCCACAAGTTGGGCAGTAAGGCACCAGGCCATGTCAGCTATCCACTCTGGCATTGCAGGGCACAAATGGACTTACTTGATCCAGCAGCAAGATGGAAATGTTCCTAGGGAGACCAGAAGATCATACAACAAATAGCAGAACATTCTCCAGAGGCTGAGTGTAACAGGCCCTTAGGTTGTTCTTACAAATCTGGAACTCAACATCACATCAATGTGGATATTATACTACTATTATTTACATGTTTGTTTCAAGAAGCACCACGTAAGTACATTTCCAGTCTTAAGAGGAAGATCTGGTGGGAACCCATCTCCTGTTGGGCAACGTTTATTATCTGGGACTGTGATGCAGGGTATAGCCCCAGCATAGGAGTAATTTTCAAGCTGTACAAAGACCCCTGCTCTGTCTTGAGGGAGAGCCCCATTGAGCAGTAAGTGATGGGACACAATTACCCCTGTCCATTTCCACACGGCAAAGCACACAGGGCCATTCTGCAGTATTAATTTCTGACAAACTCTGCACAATAGCAAATAGAGCAGAATTTAAGAAATCAGTTGCTTTGTTGTTAAGATAAATCCATTCACAGGGCAGTCAAAAAGCAACTTGGAGTCACGTCAGAAGTCTCCTGCCTTAGGAAAAGCCTAAGGGCAATAGAGATTTATATTTCAGAAAAAAAACAAATTAACAAAAACCAAACAAAAGAAAAAGAAACAGAAAAGCCAAAACCAAAACACCACACCCCAGTGTAACACTGAGATGAGCTTGGCAGAAAAAATGAAGGTATATTTTGCCTGGCATAAGAACAGACTAGCCCAAGGTGATGTACAGAACATGATTTGGCTGGAATCTTGGGAGTTTCCAGTTGGAAACCCAATTTCACATCCACTGAAAACCATGGAAAGACTTCCAGACAAAACTAGGTAAGATGCAGACCAAATCCTTAACCAACACAAATGGGGAATGAGTTGGTAGATAGTATTGGTTAGCAAAAAGGATTTCCAGGAAAAGTTCCCTAAAGAAGAAATTGCTGTTGCAGGAAAAATATTTTTCTTCACCATTATAATTTCATTTCGGCTTAATTTGCCATTAGATTAACTTTAAAAGTACTACATCTCTGTGCAAACAGAATACATACCATGAAACATACATTCCTGTTGTTAGTGGTTAATTTCTAGATGGAAGCTTCAAAATTGTTTTCCTCACCACCCTTTTCTCTTTTTAAAATTAGTGGCTTCACACAGTTGCACTGCTTGTAGTAAGCATAATTTCAAAGAGCACTTGCCTGAATAAATCTGAACTTCTCATTAGTTTTGTAGGTTGGGTACAGCTGTGTTTGTCTGAGTTTTCACTGTTTTCTCCAGAGACATAACAAAGCAGGTGCAACTTTGACAAATCTTTGCCAAGCAGGAAAACTTCAAAACACATTTGACTAAACTGACCACATGAAATTAATTCAGAAACAACTCAGAAGAGAATAACTTTTACTCATACACAACTTAGATATTGTTGCAACATGACCTGTTGGGGCAGAAATATGTGAAAGGTTGTTAAATCTATTTTAAAAGAAGCTCTGGGCCAAGGACTCATCAGCACTGCTGTACTGAACAGTCTGAAAACATGTGGACACACATCAAGTGTCCAAAATGTATGCACTGTACCCCCAGCAGAAACCTTCTGGCACCAGAAAGGAAGCACCCTCCGAACTGCTATGTCACCACCTCTGTCCTGTACATTAGCATTCATCCTCATCTCACAGTAACACAGTTACATCCAGGTTTTGGGGAAGCCACCCTTCGCAGACCACCCTCCTTCCACATTGCTACAAGCACTCATGCATGCACTTCCTTTGAACACAAGCCTGGCCACTGCTGGGTCAGAGGAGGAAAATACCAAACCAAACACTGTTCCTGCCTAGCACACCAAGCCACACCTTGGACAGCACTAGGAGAGGCCATTCCAGCAGTTTCAACATCCCCTTTCCATATTTAGCAAGCCAGGAAGAAGAGGGAAACCTGGTTCTTCTCAAGACTGGGGATGTTCAGCCCTGCAGGCAGCACTTGACTCTTTAGCTTTCAGATTTCAATTACAGCCAGCCATGCCCCATCATGGGACAGACAGGAGTCATCTCTTCAGCTGTCTAACTGATAAGCCAGCACCACTGGCACATATGTGCTGATGTTTCACACCAGCTGCTGCCTAGGCTGCCACACTGCTGCTACTCAGCACCTGCATGGATAGAGCAGCTGTGGATAGTAAGAATAATGTGTGAGCATTGGGAGGGACAGTCCTCAATAGGATTCAACCAGTTTGCCCCTCACTTTACACATTGCCCAATTCCAAACAATCACAAATATCCCTCTGTAAGCCTAAAGTGTTGCCACCACAAAAACAAACAATATTTCCTGTTTACCACAGCTGTAGGCCTCAGACACATGGCCTGGCACCCTGTCACTAAACACAACACTAAACACCCTCACATCAAATGAGGCAACAGGTCCAAATAAGTTTACTGCTACTTTTTCCTTTGTTTATAACTCATTCTTCTGCCTCAGTCCTTCCTTGGCATGAAGCAAAGATTGAGCAATAGTGCATGCATCTCATATTTCCACTGCCACAGGTTCAACAAAGAGCACAAATCACAGAGACAGACGTATCATGGGTGCAAACCTCTGCAAGCCTGGACTGCAATTCCTCACTTCATGAACAGCTGCCTCTCTGACTTACAGATAGTACCTGCATCAAGAAATACAAAGTATGCAGCATTATTTATTAACACTTATCAATGCCCTTCTGGTCTGAAGACCGCTCTCTTAGCCATAGCAGGCATTTTTTCCTCACAAAACATTGAGTATTGGGAGACAATAGCAAGATCCTCATAATACCACAGGTTCCTCACCACTCTAAACCATGCCACTTGAGTGAAGCAACAGAGGTAGCCTGGGAATCTGTGGATTTGCTTTAAGCTCAATGGAAATGGAAGATAGCATGGGACAGTCATTTTAGCACACTTCTATATAAGTATGCCAAGAAATAGAGGAGTTGACAGAGTTTGGTGGTAGCGATTACCATCTGCAACGGAGAGGAACAAACTACACAATCCTCTGATCATTTGCAGGAATAACGCTCATGACAATATAGACCTAGGAATTTTTATTACAATCTCTGTATAAATTATGGGATTTCACTGTATATTATCTAGTACTGCACTGTTAGAAGGAAACGTTTTAAGCAACAGTATAGACTGTCCTGTTTTAAGAGGTGAACAAGTTTATCGGCAAGTTTGAAGGATTTAAACTCTTTGTGAAATCACTTTAATCCATGTAAAAGCTTAAAAATTACAGTGAACAGAAAGGAAATTATTACATATTGCAGGAGAATAAGTAAGATTTCAGAGAAGTTAACAACCATACTGAACTGCAACAATGCATCGCGAGCTCTTTCTGCAGCACTCTGAAAGTCCTGGTTAGTGACCCCACATGTGGAAGAACCAGTGGAGGATTAGTAAACAAATCCCTACTATTGAGACACCTGAGCCATTTTGAGCTTCTTTGTAGAAAGCATCTTCTGGCTGCAAACCCATTCCACAAGTAAATTTTCCTTTTTGAGGAATTTGTCATTCCCAGCTACAGGAAGTTCACATCAGTCAGTCCCATCTACATCTGGCTCTTACTTTCTTGTACAACTTTGCTAAAGGGCCTCATTCTGACTATTACTATGTTTGATGATACACTACTCTAACTAGGGACTCAAGGTATGATATCCTGATCTAAGCTGGAAGCACATACCCCTGAACATAAGCATCTCCTCAATCTGCTGTCCACAGTAACTCCAGCCTTTACACAACTACTGTTAAGGTAAGACTGGGATTGCAGGAATGCTGTGCAAACATTTGTGTGACATAACACAGGTCTTGTCTGGAGAAGGCAGAAATCTATACAGACAGAAATGTAGGGAATGCACAAGTAAGTGATCCACCAACAAAGGCTAAATGGGAGGAGTAGGGAAGAGTCCACATCTCCTCATATCCCACTTTTGTGTGGTTTCCAGGACACTGTCACCATTCACAAGATCTTTCTGAAGCAACTTTAAAGGAGTTTGCTAATTCACTCTACCTTCTTCCATGTATAGAGCATACCACAAGGCATAAGCTCTAGTGTTGTTTACAGAGTAACAAGTAACAGAGCAGTCCATGCAGCTTCCAAAGGAATTCCTGGTTGCTTACTCTGTGGTTACCATTAATACCAATATGTGTTTCCTGGTTACCATTCCTTGCAATGTTTATACACCAAGAACACACGATCATTTCACAGAGACCAAAGGGCCTAAATGAGAGCAGAGACAAATTATCCTACAACAAAAGAACTTGTTGCATTACATTACCAGAACAGGTTCAATTCTTAAAGCATTTTAAGTATTTAAGAAATAGTCAGAAGGTGTTACTTATATGTAGGTATATAATTTTTTCCATGTTAGATAATGCCCACCCATTATTTTTTAAAATTAAACTCTAACAAGGTAATCTGAAAGATAAGGCTGGAATCTGCCCTTCCCGCATGATTCTGTAAGGAAGATAAAACTTTGTAAAGTATTTGCAAGAAGTCCCACACTAACCAGCTACTTTTACATGGACAATAGCTCTTCCACCAAGAATTCATATAAGTAAAACTAAATTAGATGTTGCTTAAAGAATCCCATCCACAAACTAATAAAATACCAGTAGCAGTAGGACAGTTTCATACTCACTTTGTAAGCTTTTAGGGCTGTGTATTGTAAGCCACTACCTAATGTAAAGTTTATTCTTTGCTTTGCTAGTGTTTATGAGGGTTTTTTCCCCTTCCTCCCTTAGTAAAACTTCAGAGGTGAAACATAGATTAGTCATATCTGAGACATTCAAGCATATTAGTTTGCCAGCCATTAGTAATCTGAATTCTGTGTCAAGTTCCCACTATAAAAGCAAAATGCAGACGGATTTTGCCAAAGCTTGCTCAGATAAACAGGGGATCCTTGAACTTCTTTGCAGGAGCCAAGCAAAATGCATTAGTTTGCACTCTCAGTATGTAGAGCCAAGAGGAAAAGAGAGACCTAGCCTCACATACTGGCCTTGTGCCCTTTCTACACCATAAAATGACTAAGGCAACATGGAAGAAATGTTCTCCATGCCCTGCTGAAACATCACATTGCTTGTATTTTCATTTCCAAAGGCCTTTGCTTTACTAACAGACATAAATGCATTGCTTCTTTTTGGATTCCTGTATGATGTGCAGTGTTTCACTTTCTTAATGTGAACTTTGACAGCTTCCATATTGTCAAGGAATGCACTGAAAGTGATGCTGTGCATGAGGTTGAGAAACCAAATGATGTGCAATTTTATGTGTAATATTATCTACAGAATTTCATGTGTGCAGTAGGAATAAAAGTAGTCATTAGTGAGACGAGGTGTAAATTTTACACTCCTGTAGTCAGTTATTCAGCTGATCTTTCCAGAATCTCGGGAAAGTGTGCTGCAGCTATGCATATACATTATACTTAATGACAGCCATTAAGTCTGCAGTCACAAGATTCAGTCTGCCTTTTGCAGCTAAATTCATACTGCAGCTTCCCAGATTTTGTAATAGTTACTGACGTGGTACAAAATAATATTCCTCTGGAATCATGACCCTGATTAGAAAAGGTGTAACTGCACTCCCTTCTTCATCTTCATTGGTCCCCATGGGTTTCTACTAACAATAAATTTGTTCGTTCTTTGAAGATGAAAGGTGCTATAAAGTGCACTTTATTAAAACCACTATAAAGACTTGTTATTTTTGCTCATATATCTGCTGAGTGATGGTTTCCAGAACAGCACCCCCAGAACACACACACTCACTTTACATTCTGGTTTGGAGAATTAATCTTAAAATGTAAGCCACTTCTCCATCTTTTGGTGTACAGCTTCTTCTTTGCTCCAGGACTATAGATCAGCCTTTCTATAACCCAGAAAGCTAGGTGGGGATGCAGGTTTACTGTAAAGTAGAAGTGATAGAGAATCTTAATAGATCAAAATGATCCAGCAGGGCAGGTTCATAGCCAGACTCTGATCTTGACTCTTGTCTAGGCCATGAACTGATGGGTTTGGGTTCAGATGTGGCAGTGCCAAATTATCACGATCTTTGACCCCAATTAAAAGTCTCCCATGGTGATTCTAGTGATGATATCCTTCCCTGCATTTTGCCTTTCCTTACATAGGAAAAGTCCTGAGAAACCTGCAGGACCATTCCACTGAAAAATTTCTTCCTTCTCTTTTCCCTTTGGTGCAGAATCTCTGGATCACTGTTTCCCAAAACAGTATCCCATAACTCAGATGGGCTTATTCTTTTGAGGCTGATGACAAAAATGTTAATGCTAGCAAAAGAACATCCCAAATTCCTAGTTTGCCTACCATAACATAAATCTACAGTCACAAGGGTCTTAAGAAAAGCATGCTATCCCCAGGTATGCACCTTTAAAAGTAGGATTCTTCCTACCAAAATTGTCTGCTTCACATTTTCAGTCTCTCACAGTATAGATGCCAGGAGTGTGATTTCTGAGAAGCACTCAATACCCTTAGTCAAAGACTTTGTTCAAATTACTATTTGTAAGTCTACCTTCTTTTCTCCTCATTTAACAGCTCTATTACTTGTTTCATTTTCTGTGAGCCTTAACCTCCCAGATAGCTCCTCAGACTGCATCTGCTAACCACCTTCATGAACCAAGTATCCCACCTATGCCTAGAGAGCCTTTTCCCTAAACCAAAAAAAACCCCCAAAACCCAGTAATTATAATATTTTTTTAAAAAGCAAAAACAAAATGAAACCACAGATCAAGACTTAACATGAAGAAGAAAGGAATCAGGAAAAAAAATCACAATAATCTAGTATCATATGCAGTAATTAAGTAAGAGAAGAAAAAGCTTTTACTTCAGTCACAAACACAGAAAAAAATAAACTGGAATAATCAGTTACATATCTCATTTTGTGTTCTGGTGCAGCTCAAAGCATGTCCAGACTCTGATGATTGATAGCACTTTTCCTAGCATTTGACAGTCACAAATCCCTGCCTCGATTACCTTTGCAACCTGGATGATTTTCAGACTTTTTCAGACATATCTTTTAAAATACTAACCAATGACTATTAACGACCTGTCCTGCTTGTGATCAGAGTAATAAAACTGTTCATGACTGCTCCTATTGCTTCTTATTTGGCAGTCAGAAGTGACCACAGCCCCCGTTTTCATTCACTTCTGCCCCTTTTCTAGGCTGCTAAGAAGTCTGAAGTTTTAGAGATTTAACCTGTTGCTATGACAATGCTAGTTCTTATAACTTGGCTTCCAGGATCCCTGTTCTTGCCTAAGTTTCTGTCAAGAAGAAAGCTCAAAAAATCACACAGCTCAGAAAACTCTTGCAAACTAAAGGCAGGAGGAGACTTTTCTTGTAGTGAGTAGCCCTTGTAGCTCTGTGCCTCACCTCTTGCCAAGGCTAAGTTTGGAAAGGACACTCCTTTCCTTTCTACCAGAGCAGTTCCTTTGGAAACACAGACTTGCAGAGAGAATGCAGTAAATTACCAGATATCTCAGCTGTCTTGCCTCTTCTTTTCACCCTGATATTCTTTTTAATGGCTTGCCAATGCGAAAATATTTTCATAAGACAGTAAACAAAGGGGTCTCATGTCCCTTAGCAGATATCTTTAATTGAGGTAGTTGGGTATCCTCTTTTAAGGCTGAGAAAACAGCAGAGCAATATAAGCAAGTTTTAAAGTATATTAACATATTAAAGTCATATACTTAATTCAGCTGTACAGAATTCAGTTCTACACTGCTAAAGGAATGAAAATAGGTTTTTTTATCTATTGCACTGGGGGGAAAAGGCAAGAAAGGAACTATCTTCAGCAGTTGGTTTACTCCTATCTTTAGTAACCTTGCCAAAAACCAACCAGAGTACATAGGACAGGATGGTAGGATAAAAGTCAAGGAAATGTATGAGAGTAGATGGGGTTGAATTTATTTTATATATTTATACTGTTATATACACACACTCACATGCCTAGCATATACGCAGACTGAAGTTCTATACATATACATACGCAGGTATTTCCTTTCCATCTTTTGCCCTAAATTCAATCCTGCTTTTAAATGCATAGCCCACACACAGCTCCCACAGATATCAGTGACAGTGCCCATCTCTGGGCTAAAACTAGTTTATTTGGAACATCATAGGCATGAAACCCAGCTTCATTATTGATACTACTTTACATTTAGCTTTTGTTTGTTCTGTGAATGTTGAAGATCCTAAACAAATTTAAAGAAAGGCACAGGGGTTTTTTTTGATTCCTGAACAAACATTTTGAAGATCTACATCAGTATATATGGTTCCATATTTTACAGAATATCCAACCTACCATGAGCTGCACTTCTACAGGGCAGGGAGTGGGGGTTTATTCTTTATTCTTGAAGGTAAACTTTTCTATACACACAGTTGAACTGCATCATAACTTCAGTGTTAACTCTTGTGGACGTAATGTATTTTTAAAACTTGTGTTTTAGAAACAAGCAAACAAAAAAGAACTAATAAAGGAAACAAGCTTGCAAAAATGAGTATTTTCCACTTTCCTCTCCCCAACAGTTAAAGAATATAAGTCTTGTTTGGGAAATATAGAGAGAAGTCATAGGTCCTACACACACACCTGTGATATTAACATAGTTTACTTTCATTTGCTGTGTGTTTTCCTCATACTAAAAATGAAAGCACAAAAAATAATATCCACTGTAGCCTTACCTCACACATCCATCCATCTATTTCAGCTCCTCCACTGTAATAACATTCCCAAACATGCCCTCTGTGCTCTCAGTTATGCACACTTGCTACTCAACTGCAGGTCATTAAGCTGAACACCTGCAGTGACTTAACTCATGCTTTACTCAGCTCTGAACCCCCACCCCCAGCAAGAGTGAAGTCATGCACTCTTCACACTCTCATTAAATGTTGTCTTCTCCTCATGGTTCTCTGTGCCAACTTCCCTGATGAATCCAACCTGCAATACTCAGCAGGTAACAGAAAAGCAACTCTTTATTATGCCAGCTACACACAAATGTGTAACTATTTAGGAAGAATAAAAAAAGGTAATTTCCAGGTTAGGTGATGTGGATGGCCATTGCCTTGAAACAGGAGCAACCTGTATGTAGCTGCATGTCACTAAGCACTTAAATGTGTGAAGAGATGCCAGAATCACTTAAAGTTTTTCCTCTTCACTAAACACCATTTTAACTAAAAAATACTTACTATGGGTACAGGTTTTCCATATGAATATTGTGATTTTTAAACAGTGTATTTAGAGTCTCTGAGAGGCACATGCTGTTATGTACCACCTGCATATGCAGAGAGAAACGGAGTAGACGTGAAGTTAAAGCTCCCCACCAGCTAAAGAGTCCTTGGTGGGGGAAAAAAGTCTATGGTATGGGTACCTTTAGTATCACTCAGGTTTTTTGAGATTTCTGTTTGCAAATGGCTTCATGGCCTGTTCCATGGAAGTAAATTTCCAGCCATAAATAAAACTCTACAGAGTTACCCACTATTGGGAATTCCTTTTTATGACCTCCCATCCTTAGGGCTGAATTTATCTTTGACATAACACTACTGGTGTTAATACTACATGAAGGGTCAATTCCCCTTACGTCATTTGATTCATTTTTTAAAGCCAAGGAGGCCAGGTCAGCCACTCCAGAAGAGTAAACCACCTTACTTCCATTTCCACCTGCACTTAAGAGCCAACTATTTAGTGCCACTATCCCGAATGGTGGTTAGATTTTATGGTCAATGCAGGATGATATTCTGGTGAAGGATGTTGACACTAAAATAGTCATAACCATTTAAAAAACAGATTCAGATTACCTTCGAGTGGGGTACTACGGATTAAAGGTATCCAGAAGAGTACTCCCCCTCCAGCCCCAGGATATCAATAGTGGTTGATTAAGAGGCAAGAGGTAGTGATGGCCTGTGTATTGCCCACAGCACTTCAGAAGTATCTTTTCTAGGGGGTTAATGATGGTCAACAGTTCTCATCCCTCACAGAGCCGTCTAGGGCTATGTTAGAGGCTATGTTTTAGGCATGGAGTACACAATATTGCCCTGAATGGCCTGAGAACTACCATTTCTGAGTTACCCAGAGGCTGTGGTGCAGTAAATCCAGAAGCTGTCCCTCCTGTGATATATATTCCCCTTACTTTCCATCCAGTGCACCTGACCTTCATGTCCACAGAACTGCTTTTGAAAAGCAGTGCAAAGGTCCATGGCTTCCATGCTCCATTTTACATGGGACAGGATTTATGAGTAGAAATCTTGTAAAAATGGAATTTCAGATGCATTTCCTTCACTGACAGGTTGGCAAACATAAATCACAATGCAAGAGCCAAAATCCCTGTCAGTGATCAACAGAATTTATCAAGCTTTTATAGCCTTCAAAAGCAAGTTCCACAGAATCTTATTCTAATTTATTATTAACTTGCTATTAGAAAATATCATTGAATGAGCAATATTTGCTACAATGCCATGCACACAAACTGTCTGCAATACCTGCAAGTAAATGATATATTCTTCTGTTCTAAAAATATGTATTTCTTATTATATTCTTGGAAGAATAGAGAAAATTACTTGGTTACAAAAACACCACAAATCCTGTGCACCATGTAAACGGTCTCATTTTATGCACTTTGTGCACATCTGTGCAAATAAAGCCATTGTTACAAACACAAAGAGCTGTGGCATACAATACATGCAGCTATGAAAACATGAGTGCTGCTATGTGTTGAGTCTTTAAATGGAAGTGGCACATCTGCTTTTGGCATAGGAGTGTAAATCAATCCAATATGTTTATTAAAGAGTCAATAACGACCTGCCCACACACTCTTTCTTCCATCCAGACTTGGGTTTGTTCTCACTTTGTTATTTTCCTGGCAGTTAAACATGGACTCTGCACACTGAAAGTATGTGGTGTTTCTTCACGTACGGATAACATAACATGTCACGTAATATTGAACAAGTATGTGATGAGGAATGGTTTGGACAAAAATGTGAGCCAAAATGAGGTGGGGAGGAAAGGGTAAATACAAACAGCTACAGAACAGTGACTGAAAGGTTTGTTACTCTGCAAAAGGCAACTGTGTTTCCTAATACCTTTTGAATTACTGAGATCTAGATTTTATTCCATGTTCCAGCTCTTGGCAATTAATAAGCAAAATTTGCACTAGTGAGGGATGGTGAATATTTTTTTAAGGAAGTCAATAACTGACTTTGCATTTGCTGAAGGTATTTATACCACTGGGTATTATATCATTGGGCCCACCTGAGCAGGCCTGGTAGTAGCACAAGCCTTTCAGCTCTGGCATGGGTTGACCAGCAAGAAAGTCAACATAATATTGGAACTGGTCAATACTGACACTGCAAGCTGGCCCTTTTTTGTGAACGACTGCTGGTGTATTTGGCACAACATGTAGCATGTTCCTTTCCCACAGACTGAGGAGCTGTAGGCTTTGCTGTAGAACAGCAGTCCAAGGAAAATAATAGCTTTTGTGGGCAGCCTCTTTGTGGGCTACCTGCATGAAGCAGCACTTAAAAGACTGGACTTCAGGATGAAGGCAATGACTCTGGATCTGAGAGTAGAGCCTGGGCCATGCAGTGCTCCTTCCTCTTCCATCAAAGGATGCACAGGAAAGCATCCTAGGAAAGGGAATCCTCAACAGCTAGGCAGGAAGAACAATCCATTGTGTGTCCCAGTGAAGGGCCTGCCTACTTTGTAGCATGTCTTTGAGCAACCAGAATTAGAAAGAAAAATACAATGGATGTTGTATTCTTGACTTCCATGTGGGGAGATCGTAACAGTGATGTTGTTCTTCAAATGCTTTGAAGGAAACAAGACATGTCCTGTCAGATACTAAAGGGAGGCTCATCTCTTTTGCAACATCTCTTTTGTATGATGGCAGCGGAAAACCACTGTTTTAAGACACAAGAATGAAAAACAGATTGTTTGATGGGAAATGGTTCAGGAAGGCTTATCATGCAGAAGAGGGAACAGAGGCTGCTGGAAGTCTGCCACCCAGTGTTTTATACTTGCATATTTAATTGACTACACTGAACAAACATCTTCTGTAATTGTTCATTTCTTCTTTGTTAAAGTGCTCAGGATATATTAAAAGGCTGGATTCTATAGGCATATGTTTCAGTGATAATGTTACCTATTAGCTCTGTCCCAAAGTGTCTAAGATTACTATAAATTTGTTAGTTGGGTGTCTTTTCATCTGTAGTTGAAATTCAGCTGCATGAATGACCCAGGTGGATTTGCTCAGCAATACCAAACATACCGGGACAGAATTTATACAGTGATTTCTACTGCAGGCTAGAATTATCTTGATCAGACTTGTTACAGCACCTTGTTAAAATATTTTAGCCAGGGAAAATATCAATTAAAAATTAAATGGAATTAAAAATTAATTTAATTAAAATTAAATCAAAATACTCAGGTAGCCCAGAAAAGTAAAAAAAAGAAAAGGGAAAGTAATGCTTTCCCCATTTATTCCACCCACTCTTAAGTTTCTCCTTTTAATTTAATTTTATTTTATTCCATATACCTGATAATGGGACTTTGTGGAACTGAACCTTTTGCAAGTTGCTGTGCCAGCTTTTTGGAGAGTATCTCGGACAGGTCTCTTCATTTCTATTTAATTTTTTTCTTTTTATGGTTGAAATATTGTTATTTAAATGAGTGCTTTCAGAGCTCAGATTTTTTTAATGCAAATGTGTGCTGCTTCCCTATTGAATTGAAACCATCAATACTTCATTTTCCCTATGTAAAGCAGGATAAAAAGTAATATTCTCAGGGCTGAAGGTGAGTTGGGATGTTACTTTTGCGTGAAATTAAGCTAAATAGGGGAGATACATACAATGGTGAAGTACCAAAATATCAATCTTCCTTCTGCCCAAGATATGATTAAAGCAGTTCTGTTTGTTTTAAAGAACAGCTGATGTAGGGAAGGTGCCAAGACATAGCAGACCAGTCACGCTCCCTCAGGGCATTCTGTATAAGCTGCTTAGGGGAGCGCATACAGAAGTGAGACACTATGTGACTCCAGAAATCTTATGGTGCTCTATACCATCCTTGCATTTGAAGGTTGTGATGCATTTTAATTTTAAAGTAGGTGTTCTCTCATTTTTAGTTTTTTGGAAGCTGTCTACCAGGAACCATGGTCTGAACTTAAAGAACATCTTAGAGGGAAGTAAGAAATAGCAAAGAAGGTTAAAAAAATAGATCCTTGGTTTCATTTAGAGTATACTTCATGCCTTTTAGCTATAATGTCTAGAAATGTAGGGCTTTTTTAAAATCTGTGAATGTGGAAGTTCTCCAGTAATCACAAGCTTCCTGGAGCAGGAGTTTTCTGCTCATCAAATATTGCAAGACATGAGAAACACCACATCCCATGCCCCCAGCATCAAAAGGGTTGGCAACACCTGAGTTGCACCCATCCCTGATGTCTGCCAGACCTAGAGGCATGTGATGCTGAAGCACATGGAATGTCTCACCCCTTCCCCCATTGGACAAGCACTCATCTCGCAGCAAAAAATGCCACAGTCCATGCCCAGTAGCACCCATGCCAGCAGTATTAGCAAACAGACCTCAGAGACTCAGCTCTCCTTTTAATCACAGAAGTCGTTGTTTTCTCTCAGTGTCAGTGGTTGTTGTTCCAACTCAGGCTTTTAAACATGCTACTCCTGGACTAACGAAAACCTGAAGTGCTGCTTGCTCTGCAAGACCAAATTTATGGATGAGGAGACAACTTCAGCCTGCCAGGTGATAATTTGGCACCCTTATGTCAGTGTTAAAATCCCTACAGCTGTAAATATTTATTGGATATGAAATGTACTCCAGCTAACACATTATCATATGAATAAATCTAACTTTAAATAAAACATGTGCTCTCCATCTTTTATTCAGTTTATATTCAGTTTTAATTCTTGATTCTTGCTCTGCACATTCTCAGCTTAATACAGCTATTCCAACATACAACAATCTGTAGCGTGCCTTGATTTCTCTTCTAATGCAGCATTTGGCTTCTTGCATTTCACCTCTTACAGCTTTTGCAAAGTTTTGATTTGATAGGACAAGCACAGTGAGGGCATTAGGACCAAGAAAAAGACGCACACATTGCTCTGTATTATGTCTGGCAAAGTGCTTCCTGACTGAGTGCCGTAGTTATGTGTGAAACAAAGTCAGGGACCGACTACTTCTCATCTGTTGATCACAGTTAACTTGAAGCCTCTGAACGGGGGAGAGCTGTCAGATTTGCTTTCAGAGATACAGTGCTTCAATCCAGGCAGCAATTGGAAACTTTGAAGAAGCAGAATCTACTCTGGAAAGAAACTATAAGAAATGGGATTTCTTTCGACTTAGAATTTTAAAAGAGAAAAAAATATCAAAGCTTTAGTTACTCTTTTAATCAGCAAAGCATGCACTTTCCTAACTAAGCTGGGACTCCGTATAATAAAGGATCTTCTTTATCTCACTGGATCCATGCCACATTTTACTACAGTAAGTACAATACTAATAGGAATGTTATTTTTTTTCTGTAAATAGAGAGGAAAGCATGAAATGGCATCAGTGAAATGTGAAGGGAGCAAACAAATCCTCTTGGCAGATAGTGAAAACCAGGGCTTTTGTGCAACCCGAGGACTGAAATCTGAGGAAGATCCAAGTGATATTTAACATGACCATCTGTATCATTTTGTCACCAACAGTATGTTCTTGAGGAAGAAGTGCAGATATGGATCACGTAAGCTGCAGTTTCTCTTGTTGTTTCTGACGCTGGGTTTTTTGCTACTGATGGTTACAACGCTGAATCCACCACCCAGCAACCAGAGCAAGGAAGGGACTTTCCAGCCTGTGGAGTTCAACCCCCGGGAAGGGTATCAGAGGGACTTTGTGGAGACCCAAGAGATGCTGGAAACCCAGGAGGAGAGCCAGCAGTACTACCCTTTGGATGGTCTATCGCCTTTCATCTCCCTGCGGGAGGATGAGCTGATCATGGCCGTCGTGTCGCCCACCGGCAAAAGGAACCACAGCAAGGCCAGGAAGGGCTATCGCGTGGTGAAGCAGCAGAGCAGGCGGCCGGAGGTGAAGGCAGAAGGGGACCCCGAGTCCCAGCCGCTGTCCCTTCCCCTGCAGGATGGGCAAGGGGCTGCTGCGGGGGAGCGGCCGCTCGGCCTGGAAACCCACGGCTTTAACGAGGTGCTCAGCGAGCGGATCGCGCTGCGCCGGGACCTGCCTGAGGTACGACACCCCTTGTAAGTAAAATACCCTATTTCACTTCTGGGGAAAACCTGCCTGCTTCCCCCCCGCCGCGCCTGCCCCAACCTCTCGTCCTCTAGACCTCGCGTCTTTCCTATCGAACTCCCCGCTCCGGGCAGGGCGCTCGGTTCCTCACACCGGGGACGCTCCCAGCCTCCTTCGGGAGGTGGTTCAAGCCCTCAGAGCGGGCGGGCGGCAAAGGTGGAGGGGGCACGGTGCGGGAGGGGCAGCTGGGGCTGGCTGGGTGAGCGCAGCGCTCACGGGGCGGTGTGAGAGCTGCCGGGGCGGTGTGAGCACTCACGGGGCGGTGCGGGCGCTGCCGGGGCGGTGTGAGCATTCACGGGGCGGTGTGAGAGCTGCCGGGGCGGTGCGGGCGCTGCCGGGGCGGTGTGAGCACTCACGGGGCGGTGTGAGAGCTGCCGGGCGGTGCGGGCGCTGCCAGGACGCCTCCGCGCCCCTGCCGTGAGGCCCGACGGGCGGCAGCGCCCCCTACCGGCGGCCGCGTCACGGCAGGTGCCGGGGCCGTCAGGGTGGGGAGCGCCCCGGGCCCCGCCCTTCTCTGTCCGTCCGTCTGTCCGGCCGCTGGCGAGCAGGAGAGGCGCTTCCCCTCTAGGCCAGGCCCCGTCTCAGCCCACCTGCCAGAGCTATGGCGTCACTGGGCTTACGAAGTGATGAATGAATCAAGAGTTGGGGCTTTCAGCATTTCCAGAATAAAAGCGACCCGATGGTCGCTCATGAAAGTGGAGCCGACTTCGCACTGGTGTAGCTTCACTTTAAATATCCTGTGCAGTTTTGAGCACCACAATATAAGAAAGATATAAAGCAGAATGTCCAGAGGAAGCCAATAAAGATGGCAATGGGTCTGGAGGAGAAACCATGTGAAGAGGGGCTGAGGTCCCTTGGTCTCTTCAGCCTGGAGGAGACCGAGGGGAGACCTCATTTCTGTCTACAGGTTCCTCACAAGGGAAGGAGAAGGGCCGGACACTGCTCTCTTCTCTGGGGAGACCAGTGACAGGACCTGAGGGAATGGCCCAAAGTTGTGTCAGGGGAGGTTAGGAAAAGGTTCTTCACCCAGAGGGTGGTTGGGCACTGGAACAGCTCCACAGGGAAGTGATCACAGCACTAAGCCTGACAGCTCAAGGAGAGTTTGGACAATGCTCTCAGGCAAATGGTGTGACCCTTAGGGCTTCCTGGACAGGGCCAGGAGTTGGACTCCATGATCCTTTGTGGGTCCCTCCAACTCAGAATATCCTGTGATTTTGTGGAAAGTATTGAAAGGAAACTCGCAAGAGGAAGGAAGGTGGAGATTGGAGTGTCAGACAAGGTCTGCCAACATTCAACATACCTGTCAGCAGCCAGGCTGTAAGGCCATCACAAAAAAAAAAATGTTGCGTTTGAAGCCCCAGGTGTTACATTTGAAGTCTGAAGACTTGAGAACCAGTTGCCCCAGCAGCCCAGGAGGGGCTCATCACATTTCTTAAAAAGGATCTGAGGTGTATCTACTATCAAGCTGCCCCAGGGAAAGTTGATGTTTGACATTAGGAGGAATTTCTTCAAAGAAAGGCCAATTAAACATTGGAATGAAATGTCCAAGGAGGTGTGGAGTCACTGTACCTGGAGTTGTTTCAGGAAAGACTGGACAAAGCACATAGTGCTGTGGCCTCGTTGAGAAGGTGATGGTCAATCACAGACAGGACTTGATGATCTCAGAGGTCTTTTCCAACATAACTGATTCTGTGATATGCTTCCCATGGAGAGGGCAAGGGTGGTGTCTTGTCTCCTGTAACAAAAACAATTGTAATTTTGTCACAGGACACAGTGGAACGATGTACCAGAAAACATTTTAAATAAGACACAGAATAATTTTTTTTTCTAGTGTTCATTTTCACATGTTTAAGGACAGCTGGCAGCTCTAATTTAAGGGTACAGTCTCAAAGAAAGAGAAATGAAGCAGTGTTTTATGTACTTATTGACTAGGTTCAGTGTTAATTTGGTTAACTCCATTAAATGACATGCGGATATCATTTCAGTTATTTTTTTGCATGCTTCACCACTAACTCTTTGATCTATGTAAGGCTCAAAGGAGGAATGACTACCCTGGTTTACTGCCTGTGGTGGAAAGCCAAAAAAACAGTTTCACTTTGGCAACTGAAGGGCCATCCAACAAGGGACAGCTTTAGTTAATACTGATCTTGGTAAAATTTAAGCCATGGTCAGAGCTCTTGGATGGATTTTGCTGTCTGACTAGTTACAGCCTAAAGAGCTCTCAATACTACAGCTTACAGAGCCCAGACTGAAACCCCAGATCTCAGCATCTGAGGCTGATCTAAATCCAGATCGTAAACCTGCAGCAGAATATATCTAAGCCAGACATGTCCTTCATGGCACAACACACAAACGACAATGATAATTTTTAGGAGTAGTTTACTCTGGGGGCCTGGCTCACAACTGTGTCAGTCCAGTTTTACAGCAGTGTAAAAAAAGAGCAAGTTATCTGTGTCTCTATCCAGTTTGCATCATGTTGTTCATCACGATGTCTATTATTATTTAATTAGAGGGGAGCGAACCAGTTGGAGATGTTTCAGTGAGTTACCTCTGTGGACTCAGTCTCCCTCATGTAGCTTGAAACTGGTTGGCAAGTACTTCAA
This sequence comes from Cinclus cinclus, assembly GCF_963662255.1. Taxonomy (NCBI): domain Eukaryota; kingdom Metazoa; phylum Chordata; class Aves; order Passeriformes; family Cinclidae; genus Cinclus; species Cinclus cinclus. Next base: position 34,882,688 of record NC_085046.1, read on the forward strand.
TAATAAAGCAACCCATCCTCTGAGGTATTCTTCATCCCTCAAAGTGCTTTCTGCTGCTTTTAGTTGCTCCAGCTGGGACTGACACTCTCCTCGGACCCTTGAATCAAGCCTGCCATTGTGACATTTATGATGGTGGTTCTGCCCAAAAGAAAGGTCTGTTTTCCTCTCTTGGGTTTGAGTGTCAAATGGCAAAAGAAACTCACAAGGAATCTATGAAAGTTTTAAGTTTCATTACAAAAGTATAGCTTTCTCTGGAGTGCTGTTTGGAACTGAATCTCAATGAAACATTTTCCTGAAGGTGAGTGAGAGTCCCTGTCAGCTCTGCCTTTGCCTTGTCAGAATTGCTGTCTGTTCATTGCTGCATTGACAATTCCTTGTTTTTCACAAATTAGATTAAATCACTGTGTCTCATAATAGTCACAGCCCTGACTTTTTGAAATGCCAATTTATGATAGACAGTCTATGAAACTGCTCCAAATTACAAGGAAGGTATTTTGTGTACCAGTACCCTTGTGCATTTTTGTGAAGATTAGATATCTATATTGCAAGTCTTTGCCAATCTCCATGGCAACTAAGCACTCACCTCCAAGGTTATGTGTTCAAGTACAGTTATTTTCAATTCTTTCCAATTAAGATTTCACAACAGCCTTATCTTCTTACTCCAACCACAGTACTAGCAACAAGGTGCTAATAGCTATAGAATGTTTCTGGTTAGAAGCTGCCTGGTGGTAAAAGAACTGCATCAGATCTTCATTTCCTTTAGTTACTTCTTGATTCTACTGCTTGAAAATACTCACTCCCAAGTCATGAGAGTATTCTTTTCTTGATCCTGCTTAAAATTAAAACAATCATCTTATATGAAATTGTGAGGTAACAGTGTTGTTGAGTATACACAAAATTAGTAAACCAAGAACAATATAGATCAATTGAAGTGTAAAAATCATCAAGAAAATCTGCCTTTCTATGCAAAAAAATAATGTGAACTTTATGTTGAAAAATATAAAAAATTATTAAGATTGTGCTCCTTTTAAATATATATTCCCAGAAGTGCATGCATAGTAACCATTTATGTGTATTCATAATTAAATAATTCAGACTGTGGATTCTCTTAAGTGATTAGCATCTTTGTATCTGGATAGTGTCTAGCAGTATAGAACCTCAGTCCATGAATGGAAGCACTCAGTTAAACGCTAATAAACAGAAATACTACAATTATATTCCTTACATGAGTTTCTGCTGAGTAGCCAGTTGTTTAACAACCTCTGTAAAACCTGTTTAATTATTTGTTTTGCAATAAAAAAATGCTGAAGTAACAATGGGCTACATTCAGCCAATTGTGTAATTCCTTGAAGAAATTCTTGCTGCTGGAGATTAAATGAGTTAGGACACTGAATGACTCTTATTTGGGAAATGAAAAAAAAAATTAAATGTGCTTTCTAATGTCAGCAAAGCAGCATATAGACATAATCTTTGCATATCTACAATGGGCATTTGAAGGCATTTTCTGGAAAATGTGAATCCTCACACCAGAATAGATGGTTTTCATATACAGTTTCTGTGAGGACAATTGGGAGGTGTTTGTCATCTTTAAATGTTTATTGTTTATTGTGAGTTATTGTGTTGGTTTAACACCAACTGGGAATTAAACTTCCCACTGTTCCCCTCAGGTGAGGGAAGGACAAAGGAGAGACTATGGTTTGAGATAACACTTTAGTGAAAGAAACAGCAATGGAGTAAGAAACACACAGTGACAATAGCAATATTAATAACACAAGTACACAAAAAGAGAAGGTGCTTTTTACACAAAAGGTGTTCACCACCTTGACTTAGCTCTGCATGGCCACTGAGACAAAGACAAGATGGCAGGGGGATGCTCCTGTGACCTGGCAATGACAGTGTTTATTCCTGAGGCAAAGACAAGATGGCAGGGGGATGTTCCTGTGACCTGGCAATGACAGTGGTTATTCCTAAGGCAAAGACAAGATGGCAGGGGGATTTTCATGTGGTTTGGCAGTGTTAGGCAGTTATTCCTGAGACCAAGACAAGATGGTGTGCACTCTTCTTACCCAGTGCTACGTGGCCTCCTGAGACAAAGACGAGATGGCAGACTCTCCCTGCAGCCAGTGTTCCCCAAACCCAAGACAATGAAAAACAATGATAGAGCAAACCCCCAAATCTGGATTGTCCACATTGCACCATGCCACTCACTTCCAGACTACTGCTGGTTCGACTGCACACTGACTCCCAGCTGGGAGCCTCATTCAGCAGTGATTCATTTTCATTGGAAAAGCAACCTGTACAAACTTTATACTGAAAGTACATTTTCTTTCTTAAATGTATCTATATTTGTAATCATGGCCCATGTAAGGATCCATGGCATTACTGTAAATGACTGAGATGTTGGCTTCATTCACTTGTATCTTGGTCAGGTAATCCACAGGTATACTGATCTGTTGTGCAGATGAGTTATTTTATTTGTCAGTCTTAATGGTACTACAGTTGTTTGCTCTTTTCTCTCTTGAGAAAATGTGGAAATTGGTAGAGACTGACTGACTTGCTTTATCCTTCGCTCTGCTCTAATTATCTTCACTTTTTCTTTGCGTTCTGGATCGTTTCTGTTTGAGCTCTGTTTTTTGAGGCAGACAGAGCAGGAAAAAAAACTACCCCAGAACACAGGAACACTTTCCTCTTCTTGTATAGTAATTTTGATTGTGCCATTCCCAACTTTTCACTTCCTATTTCAGTTTTGGAGACCTTAGTACTTCCTTTTCTTAGAAGTGAGTTGAGATGTTAAACTGCTCTCCACCTCAGAAGGTTTAGGTGCTGCTTGCAACTTTGCTCTGAGAAAAAAATTAGCCATTTGTTCCAGTGTTTCCCATGTCTTCCTCATTTCACCCATGCAGGTGCCTACAGCAAAAATATGACTCCAGTCTGCCTACTGCTAGTGTCATCATCTGTTTCCACGATGAAGCCTGGTCTACTCTGCTGAGAACTGTGCACAGCATTATGGATACAGCCCCAAAGGCTATCCTCAAGGATATCATCCTAGTCGACGATCTCAGCCAGCAAGGTAGCTCCCATTTCTCTGCATGTGAGTTCTTTTTTCCAAACCTTTGGGGAAGAAACTGTCCTCCAAGATGTCTGTGAGGAGAGGAGAAGGCAAAGAGGACTCTCAGGAAGTGAGCTAAGCAGAGCCCAGAACTGGCTACCAGATTTCACTATCCATCCCTAGAATTCAGTGTAGCCTTTCAACTTTAAAATATGTTTCTTTTTTCCCCCCACATCATGTACAACCACTCTGAGCTTTCTTACTTTAATAAGATCACAGTATGCAAATCTTAGGATTCCCACTGGACCAGATCTGCTATCATAATTTCCAGACTTGGATTTTGGCTGAAGCATAGAATGGAAAAGTCCACATTGCTAAAGTAATCCAAAGTGCTTGGGAAAGCCAAACACCTGTAGTGTCTCACTCTCATCTGTGTATTTTATGAGATGATGAGAGCATCCACCTTTTGCTGAAAACAGGAGACTAGACTATTAAGATTCCCACAGGAATAGCTTCATACCTTGTGAATCTCAGTTTCCATTAGTCTCTACTTCCCTTTGACATTATGCTGCTGTAGAAATATTTGAAACGTGGCCTACTTAACCATTTAAAACAAATGCCCTTGAAACATTTTACCAGCAAGAAGTAGCATCTCGTAATACCTATTTATTTTCTCTAACAGCTTGGATCAAAGCTAAAACATTTCAGTGACTGTTCTGTTTCTGACAGGGCCCCTGAAGTCAGCTCTGAGTGAATACATCTCCAAGCTGGATGGTGTGAAGCTCATCCGGAGCAACAAGAGGCTTGGAGTCATCCGAGGTCGAATGCTAGGAGCTGCACGAGCTACTGGGGATGTGCTCATCTTCATGGATTCACACTGTGAGTGTCAGAAGGGTTGGCTGGAACCCCTCCTGGCCAGGCTCTCCAGCAACCGGTAAATATCCTTGGATATGCTAATTTCTGCTGAAAGGGATGTGTTTGGAAAGTGTTGGGTAGTTTTTGTAATCCTCCCTTGGTTACCTTCTTGCTTCTGGTCACATCCCTTTTATTTTCTACCTTATCACCATATGCATCACTCTGATATGTGGGAAGCAGGATAGGTCTCACAGCTGACAACCCTCACTTTACACCCAGTGTACATTTCAAAATTCGTATCCAGTTAGAGCTTTAAGCAGGCTTCCTGGTGGTCTGTATTAAACAGGTTCTAGTCTCACCCTGTTTGTAAATCGGCAAGCATCCACCAGAGAAAACGACTCCATTATTTTTACTTTTTAGCCATCTCAGTGATGAAGCCAAGAATAAAATGCTTTGTCCTCCTGAGTCAGTTTGGCTGTGTACCAATGTCACCTTTTGGCCGCCATTTCTCTTCCACAGAAAAAGCCCAAACTTCCTGGGAAGCCTAGATATGCTCAGCTAATCACAGGTACTACCACTGACACCAAAGTAACAAAGGTAGAGATTCATATTTCTGAGTATTTCATGTTTAGGGTGGTTCTTGGGCTTGCCTTCTAATGTACAGCTGAGCTCATCTGTGCAGTCCTTTGAAGAGATTAAAACCACTGCAAATGTTTCTAGGCTTACATGTCAGTAAATCTTTTATTAAAGGGACTTTTTTGAAAGAAAAATTTCTACATTAACTTATCACTTGGGAAAAAGATAATTGCTAGAGGGGGTAAAATAAAAAAATCTTGAAACTCTTATTAGTCTGTTAAATAGTCACTCTAAACATCTTCAAAGGGTGTTCCCAGGCACTGGAAGAAGCTACTTTTATGGCTTATTGTGTTTGCTTATAAGAGAATTAATGTGAGCTTTTAGAAATTATTACATCATTTGAATTAATGAAAACATTAAGGACACTGAAAGCAAGAGTAATGTTGGGCTAGAATGTCAGGAAAATTTTTTTCAAAAGGGTCCTCCTTAGAAAAGCAGATTATTTTTGTTTGCTGACTAATTAGATGGTTTACTATGAATATACTTCATGAATATTCAGAATATTCTTCTGCCGTGAACTATAGTCTATTTTTGATGTTCAAACAAAACTACTGTGTGTATCAATTGACCAGTCCTTATTCAAGGGCGTTGAAATTGCTGAAATTAAGAGTTACAAAAAGTCTCAGAGGAGACCTATAATGAAGGGAGAATTACAACAGCAGGAGAGAAGTTAGCGTCCTACAACCCCACCATGTCAAAAATACACTGTCAAAAATTATCCCTCCTGAGGGAATGCAAAGCCTCCAAGTCTGCTGTCCTTCAGAGATTCTGTAGCACTGTCACCAGGGGTTGAGAAAGGAATTCTCTTCCCTTACAGGCCCCATATGTTCATTCATTCCTCCAGGACAGCAGAATTTAACAGTGAATTAACTAATAGCTAATTGGATTAATGAAGCAAAGGTAGAAAACTGATTGGGTTAAGCCATTCCTTTTTTTGTGTGCTTTATCAGTCACTGTGTCTGCCCCTGGAAGCTTTGTCACGGCTAGTGAGGAGAACTTGTGACATCCTCCATTGAGGAGGGAAAATAAAGCACCTGGCAGTCACCTTCTCTTACTCTGCCTCTTTCTCCAGCTGAAGAATGGTAACAATAACCCTGACCTGATCAGGAAGTTAATTCATGACTTTTCATAAATTGCTTGTAATGCTTGCATGGAGATCTCCATGGAAATGTAAAGTATTAGCATAGTCAACTTGGCTTAATTTAGCACTTGAGAAGCTGTTAAATTGAATCATATGCACTCCCTGAGACTACTCAAGTGAGGAAAGGATAGAAAGTTGAGAGTGACTGGTGAAAAATCTATCTTTCCTCTTCTTGATGTACCACTTAAACTGTAACTCATGCACTTTTGCTGGAGGGACAGGCTGGGAAAATGATCACATGGAGTGGGTGAGTTGTTTGCTGGCAAGGACCAATGCAGCCTTTCAAAGCTCAAACAGGAGCTTTCAAAGCTTTGCAGGAGCTTAAGGAAGCTGTAGAGTGGTTTTAACTTTGAAAATTGTGATTGAGCCTAATTTTCTAGACTCCCAATCAAAGTGTGTCACTAATATTGTGATATGTCTTAGACAGATGCTGAGAGATCTTTGCCCAGACTTAGGTCTCATTGTGAGTTGAACATACAAGAGAGATACTCCCCGTTCTTAGTAGACTGTAGGATAAATATAAGAAAAATTATTCCAGTTTTACAGGTATAGAAAAATTTATAGAGAAATACTTGGCAAGTATTTGACTTGTTCTAGGTTATGACATTTCATCTCCCTACATAATGGCTTTATTCACTAACCCAATCTCATTTATTTTTCTGAAAAAAAATTTAAGTCATTCTAAAATAATTGTATATACACTTTTGAGCACCTTGACTGGGACTAGTTCTGTGAACCATGCCTAATAAGTTGACTGGGAAGCTGTGCATCAGCTTGGTGTATTACCTAGAGAATGGTTCAGTAGTTTCTAAAGCATTCCTTGACATTTTAATTATTCAAGGATGAATACTGTAGGTACCTGGACAATACTAGGAAACTACATGAGATGGCCCACAGATCATTTCATTTGACAACTGCTTGTGTTCCAGCCTAATTCCAAGTGGGTAGCATGGTGCATAACAGTGCAGCTGTGCCATTATTACAGTCATCTTTGGAAGGGTTTGCCTTTTCCAGGAGACTGCAGAGCTCCTATTTTGTATTCCATCCAAAGACAGAGAAAGGCAGAAGGGGCATATAATGAACTGTGCCATGAAGCCTTTAAAATGTTGTTCCTTTGATCTAAAAACAGTGGCCACTGTGCTGAAGTAGGATGATTTTAAAAAAAATCCAAAATTTACTTCCTTAAAATATTTCATGAAAGCAAAATGAACCTTGATTATATTGTTGACAAGGAATTTCACCTCTAAAAGAGGCCTGGGCACCGTAACTGTGGACAGAGGGATGGCTTGCAAAGGAGTAGCTGGCCCTTAGGACCTTTCCCCTGCTACTCATTGCAATGGCTGTTTCTCTCTGTGCTGGAGCACTGCCAATACCACAGCTCAAATATTAGATTAGGAAACAGAAGCCTGTTATATTATTTTAAAAAGCTTATCCTATTTCTAAAATTCAAAGTGTCTCTACTTAGAAATGTGATTCTAGGTCACTAACCTTTAATGAAAATGCTGATAAACAGAATAAGAAATTAGTGTAGCACTGGAAAGGTGTTTCATCATCTGTGTGCTCCCATCAGGAACAAATGGAAGCCTCTGCTTGTAGATACAGGAATAGAAAGAGAATTTTCTGTGTGGTTCTGATTTTATGGTAATACACAAGAGAGAAGGGCAATATTTTGCGCTGAAGATGAACAGCTTCTTCATCCCTTTTTTTCTGATTCCCCACTTTTCAGTGGCCCATATCCCAGCTTTTTGAGCTACCAAATACATAAGCCATCTGTTTTCTAACTTCTCACAGGCTTGGAGAAGCATGATGTTATCCATTCAGAGCCCACACAACACCAGTGTCTGAGTATGCAATTCCATGCTGTTCTCATTGTTTTGGAATCCTTCCATACACTTCACATGTAACAGCCTGCTTCCTGGGATTTCTGTGTTTGTTCGATCCTTTTATATCCCCCATTTGTCAATAACACTCATTTCAAATTCAGTAAATGTTCTGCATTTACATGGTAGATTATGGGAAGATAAGCTATCTCTTTACAATCCTTCACAGTTGATCAGAATCAGAAGGTGACCTATTTTAAAGAAGTTGAGGTAAAGGAAAATAGAGATGAGAGTCTAAAGCCAAAGGCAAATATTACTGCTAAACACAGGAGCAATAAAGATTTAGGCATAATTAATGGCTCAGTGCCCTGACTTTCGAGTGTTAAAAGGTATTGTTTACCTCTACTGATTTTGTTACTCCACATACAAATTTTAATATTTTAGCCAAAAGAGGCAGGTTCAAAAATATTTTTTTTAAATAAAGCATTCCCAAAGCATTCCCCTAGCACTCCACTTTGCATAGCTTTGCTTAGTGCTTAGCATATGAATAGTCCATCCATTCGAGTAGACTGTTCCTATGCCCTAAATTAGTCTGGAGTTGGTCTGTAAGGAGACCAAGTATTTACGTAATCCTTTATAACTTAGCTTTGCCATTCCTTATCACTGCATTTTATCTTCTTATTAACCCTATCTAATTTCAATTGGTCTGCATTTATAAGACTCAAGTTACCCAGCAAGGTGCTCTCAGTGGAAATGCAGCATTTTGTGGAACCAGCTTGGGTCCTCAGTTACTCACTGAAGTTTTGACTGTATGCAGAATCAGAGAATCAGGCCTGCTTGGATTTCTCAGCTATCTAATTTTTGCAAGCTGTGATGCACCCTGAAATAGGCTGAGGAATGTACATAATTTTCATGGGTTTGGGGGTTTTTTTTGTTCTCATTATTTAAAGGAGGATTTAAATATATTAAAGCCCCTTTCCAGCAAAAGAAAGTATAAATCAATACAAAAGCAGTTTCAAAAAAAAGTGTATCCAAAACTTCAAAACAGACACATTAATTAAATCTTCCTCTTCCCATGTTACTTAGTTTAAAATTAGAAAAGAACATAATGTCCATGCTTACTGTAAAGGGTCATGGGAAGACATTTCATTTGCAATTGTATTTGGTAAAGAAATCCCAAACCAGGAAATTGTTCTTGTTTGGGTTGGTCTTTTTCATGGAATTGTGACCTTTTGTAATTTGTGTGAGTTCCAAGCATTTGAAATATTCACAGATTAGTCAAACAGTCCAAAGCCTTGCTGCTAGTTGTATTTGAATTTCCTGTTTTTCTCTTTCCTCAGATTCCACAGAGTAAAATTAGCAGTAGTTTGTGTTTCATTTCAAAGTGCCGAGAAGCTGCTGTCTGCCAGTTACCCAGTTAAAAACAAGAATATCTAAGCACATCTTCCAATTACCATCTACTGCAAATTTGCATTTAGAACTACACAAATATCCAACCATCCTTGAATATGCAGGAAACAGCTATTTTATTTTAAATCATACCAACCAAAAATGGGTAAAGCACTGCTTGATTAGGATTAAAATTGAATAATGATGAATTTTCACACAGGATAAAGTTAATAGATTCCTCTATTTCAGATCAGAAAGACACTCCCAATATTTAGTTTTAAGGTGGTGTGTATCTGTTGGTTTCAGCAGAGCTACATCATGACTATACTACATGTACACTAGGTGAAGGTCTAGAATTACTGTTACAAACATACTTTTGAAAATTGTTAATCTTGTCATTCTGAAAAAGCTACATAAGCAGCAGCTCAAAAACAGAGTTATCACTTTTTACTGTATAATTTTGTGGAAAAGGAGATCAGATTTTATTTTGTTCTGGTTTATGGTTGAAATTAGACAGGATAGAATGTGACCTATTCCTATGAGTTACTTTCAGCTTAAACACTGCAATTTTCCATGTCATAATTTGCAGATAGTTTGGATAATTGCTTGGTCTCCAAACTATCAGAATCCATTATGTCCTTACTGGTATATTTCTTGAATTGGAATCTTGAGGAATCAATGCCCAATAACTAGAACTACTGCTGTGGTGCCTACCCTTGTGAGCAATTGCACTGATGCCAGAAGCAGCATTGGAGTTTGGAGCTTTATAGTGGCAACTAAGGGGGATTAAAAAAAAAGACAGGTTTTAAATAGTTGCAATGATATGAAAATGTAGGATAGTCTGAAATGTTTGGATCATCTGATCCAGAATATATCTGAGTGTGTCTGTGTTTGCATTGTCGCTATCTGAACTATCTAGGATCGTTTCACGTGGTTCACATCAGTTCAGATGTGGTCGAGTCTGCACGGTCAAGGTCTTTTGAGTGGTTTTGTCCACATTGCCTCTGACTTCTACTCAAATACACCCTCCTGATCTTTCCCTCTTGAATCTGAAGTCGTAAAATAAACTACCCTGGGGTCATTAATTCCTCAGTCCTGTCTGAATGAGAATGGATAAACCAGCAGCAATAGATAGTGTGGGTTTCAGCAAGCAGCAGCAAACTGAGGTGGAAACTATGCAGCTGCATCTACGCTCCCAACCAGGCAGTTGTCAGAGATACTTGTACACCTGGAGAATGCAGCAGGCTGCAGAAATTACTGTTACACTGACTTTTCATTTTTGACATTCAGTCATTTAAAATCCATTTAACTTGTCAGATACATTTCCCCCAGCACATCAAAGAAAAGAAATGCCAGTTTGTGTGAGTCCAGTGGGACACTACCTTTAGTAACTTTCAGAAGCAGGTAGTTTCCTTTGCATGCTGTTAGTGAGTAAAACTTTCAGTAGAAAGGCCCTGCTGGCTTGAGCGCTGGGTGGTTTCTCCTGTCATGGATACAAAATTGTATCACAAGGACATCACTAGGAGAATCGGGGAAGGAGATCAGCTTTATTATTTTTACTACCACTTCTTTCCATTTCTTCTTGAGTCCTGTGGAAGGATGACAGGAACTCACTGCTTGATGTATATGCCTGCAAATGCTGTATGTTACCATAAAATTTTCTCACCTATTTATAAACCAGATACTTGTTTCTAAGAGGGCCTATTATTGCATATTATAAAGGATGGTTTTACACCTGAGCAAAGAAATAAAATCACTTTCTTATTTTAAATCTTCCTGGATTAAGCTCATCATAGGACGGTCAGCTCTTACTAGGAAACAAAACTGAGTCATTTTAAAGAAATCCTTGGCATGGTTCATCTTTGTACTATCAAATGGCAAGCAGTAGTCTGTTTCTCTGTGGGCTTCTAAAATCCTCTATAGGAATGTCAACTGTGAAAAAACAAAGTTGGGAATTTCCCCCACTCTGATACTGAAAAAACATTATTCTAGTGATTGTAAAGGCAGAGAAGATATGTCAAGATTACATTAACATCACCCAGAGCTACCTTCTTCCGTAGCTGGTTCTAGCTACTGCCATGGAAAAATGTCTCACTGCACTGGAGACTTCTGAGATGTCCTTTCTTCACTGACAGTATTACATTTCAAGCAAATTTCCCTCCTTGTGATTTCTAACACATACATCTCAAAAGAGGAGATAAGAATTCGTCATCTGTATTTTGCCCCCAAAATGACCATTTCAGTTTTCTCTCTCTCTGTGTTAACAGAAAGTTTTTTTCTTAGGGAATAATTTCCTACATGGATATTCCTACTCTAGAACAATAATATTTTTTTCCAGTGTACTTTAATCCCTCTTAAACATTACTGATTTTTCTCCAGAGGAACTTCTGTCTATAGACAAGCCTTTGCACTGAGACCGGAGACTATCCTTTTAGCATAAGAGAGAAGAAATGGATAATGTTATTCTTCAACACTTTTTCCCTGAAGCCCCTAATACCATTTCATTCATACTCTGAAAATTTCCAAATGTGATATATCAGTGACCTGAAAGCAAGGAGCACTGAAGAGTGTTCTGAACTACCAGTTAATTCCAAGATGATGTGCAAGTACACTGTGAAATACTGTGATTTCTTTGCCATAGGGAAATGTCTAGTACATCTTCTCAGACTAATAAAAATTTAACTTAAGTTAGAAATTAATTCAAGGATTGCTACTTACAGTGCAATGGCTCTATTCTTGCTCTAAAAAGTAGACTCCACCCTTGACAGCACATTTACAAGAGCATTCTAAGATTGTGATAAAATACAAACACTCAGTAAATAATTTTTTTTTCTAAACAACCAGCAGAACAAACTAAGGATAACTGCACTCTTTATTGGCCTGATGTTACAAACTCATGAAATGTGTGCAACATATACAGGAAAATCAATGGATGATAAAGTGTGAGAGGCCAAATCATCTTCTGCTATAAACTTTGCATCCATGCAGAGCCTGGAGCATCAGAGGTTGGGGCCTCTGTGTGAAATAGCTTTATAAGAATTCTGATGGTTAACTCGTAACAAAATCCTAGATAGCACTAAATGACAATGCAAGGTACAGGGTATCAGTAAATTATTGATCTTTAGATTCCTCTCTGCCTGCTCAGTATTCCCATGCACTGAGCACCTGAACTTCTGTCAGCGGGGAAACTAAAGGCACTCAGCATTTAGAGGAGTGCTTGTGCTTGACAGTGTCAAAGAGGATACCTATTGTTTACTAACAGAGAAATTAACTCAATTTATGCTTTGGTTTTGGAAATAAATGTTATTGTCTTTTTCAGAAACAGTGTCGTCTCCCCTGTCATAGATGTCATAGACTGGAAGACCTTTCAGTACTATCACTCTGTGGGCCTGCATCGAGGTGCTTTTGATTGGAAATTAGATTTTCATTGGGAACCAGTGCCAGAGCATGAAGAGAAGGTACGACAGTCTCCCATCAGCCCTATCAGGTAACAGTCCATCAGACAATGGGCCTTGCTCAGCTCAGCAGCAAAACTGTACAATTTGGGTCATCTTGGGTCATCTTCCAGCTAACAAGAGAAAGGTGTGGTTACTCGCACATGCTCAGTTAGTAATTCTGAAGGGATAGGTTTTTTTTGTTTGTGCTGTTTGTTTTAGCCTTTAGTAATCATTCTAACTAGATTGCAGTCACACTTTCAGTGTGACAAATACATTCCACACATCAACATAGCTAGAGTACAGCCTGACCAGATAAGGTGTGGAGGTTTGTAGGGAAAGAAAAGGACGGGTCATAGAGAGTTAAAAGAGTTGTCTTAATCATGGTCTCTTTGTCTCTTGTTTTGAATGTACATATCTGCAATGTTCCCCACTGTTCTGAGTCTTATTTGATAATTCAGCTCTTAGCCCCCTTCCCAAAGCAAATCCTAGAATTACACTCCAGTCGTTCTTTATTTTGGTTAGATAATCAGTTCATTCAAGCCTATATGGAGCAGTATGGAATAATTTTCTAATACTCTCTCTATGGAAATGATGGATTTTTCACCCTCTGTATAATTCTTTATCCAAAGCTCAAGGTGTTCACTTTCAAACTGTTTTCTAAACAGGAGTCCTGCAGTAGCTGGTGCAGTGGTGGCCATGGATCGACATTACTTCCAAAACAGTGGAGCTTATGATTCTGACATGACTATGTGGGGAGCAGAAAACCTGGAACTATCTATTAGGGTAAGGACCTTAATTAAAACATCAAGCTGTGGTAAGTATTGCAATTTTAAGGAACCTGAGGGAAAAAGCAAGAAGATATTTGTAAAAACAGTGCAGAATATGTTGGGTTATGGAGACTACAACCTTCCCTGCAGAAATCTATCCCCACACTCCACAGCCTGTCTGGACTATACAAGAACATGCAGCTGCTGTGAGTTAGGAACATTATTTCAAGAGAAGGAAGCTGGCTATCACTATCTGCTTGAGGCCAGAGTCACTGCTTTTGGCACACTCTGAAAGCTGCCTCTTCTATTCTGGTATGTTAACATGAACCAAAGGGAGAGTAGGTTTTTTTTTTTTGTTTGTTTTTTGGGGTTTTTTTTGCCAGCCTGTAGTTTTAATAGCAAATTGTTTATATTAAATACTTTGTATTGACTTTTGCTGAATACAAAAAGTAACTGATATTGAAAACCTATGAAAATTGCAGGCACAAAGGGCATAGTGTTTCTGTTGTCCCAGATAAGGAAAAGTGTGCACCCAGATCTCTCCACAACTCTGCACTGTTTGTGCACAGAAAAACACAAAAGCATACATACAGCCAAACTGGGTCAAATCAGAGGTCTGAATGCCCAGTATCTTCTCTATGTCTCTATGAGGAGCAATGTATAAAGAAGCATGTAGTAATGCTCCTGCTGTTTTCCTGCTGTTTTCCAGGACTTCCTGAAGCAGAGTCTAGAGTAAAGGAGCTTCTCCATTTCAGATAAGAGTAATCTAAATAAGGTAATCTCTTTCTGTGCTTTCACCTGTGTTTCAGACCTGGCTCTGTGGTGGCTCTGTAGAAATTATCCCATGTTCCCGAGTTGGGCATGTCTATCGAAATCACTTCCCCCGTGCTTTCTCCTATGAAGAGGCCATTGTGAGGAACAAAATCCGAATAGCAGAGACCTGGCTGGGCTCATTTAAAGAGAACTTCTACAAGCATGACACAGTGGCTTTCTTAATCAGCAAGGTAAAGACACCTGTAGAGGTTTGTTTCTGATGTTTGTGTTGAGATAGGTGCAGGAAGAGGAATAGGAATGGGGGTGTCTGTATGCAGTCAGATGCAGGGGATAATCTTTTTAGTAAGCCTTCCAGTGAAAGAGCTGTCAGACCAGGAAGGAAAAAGATAAACTTGTGCCTAAGTTCGGCCTTGTGCTGAAGTTACCAAACCTTGTGGAGTATAGCTTCTTCTCCAAATGACTCCCTAACAAGCTGTGGTTTGTTTTTTCACTGATAGTATATGGAGGGTTCATGCATCTGAAGTAGAAGCCTGCAGCACTGTGTGCTCAAAGGACCGCCCTAGAGGGTTCATTCTTGGTTACTGAAGGTCTTTCTTATATGATTTCTGAGGATATTCAGCATTATTCACAGGCAAGTGGCAAATTATAGTGCCTGTCCTGGAAGGGAACATATCTGAGTGGTCTAGTGACAAAAAAGGTCTGTTTTTTTCCCTGAACTGATGTATCTGAAGTAACTGAACTGAGAAAGTCAGGTCTCAACACGCCACTATTTACATTTTCATTAGAAGCATGACTCAGACATCTGACTGGACATTCCTCCAGGAATTTGGATTCCCAGCAGCCTGTAAGCTAGGACAGGCTTGCAGGCAGGTGTGTGGTATAGCCCTGGCATGCAGCTACACTTGAACAATCTGCAGGTTACACACAATCCAATAACTACAGAATAGCTGCACCTGTTTTTTAAGTACAGTCTCCATGGCAGATCAGGGGTGGTCAAGGAACTGTGTATTCCTTGTATTACAAACAAGTGGATGTTTATTGGGAGTTTTGCAGCTGTGGTGAATGTTGTTGGTGTAGTTAATGTTGTTAATAATGTTAATGTTGCTGCAGTTCTCAGGAATTCTCTGGCTCTGGTACCTTTTTCTTGTAATCATATTCTTTCTACAAGGCAGTGGACAAACTTGTGAACAGTTTTGAATGAAAATGTATCATTTATCTTCCTGTTCATTCAAAAATGCCATGTTTTTAAGGAGAAAAGATTCACTGAAAGCATTTAGGAAGAGCATGGGTAGGTATTGTGTAGTTTCTCATTTGTATTTGCTCCTGTACTTCATAGAATCATAGAATTATAGAATCAGAGAATGGTTTGGGTTGGAAGGGACCTTAAAGTTCATCTCATTCCAACTCCCCTGCCATGTGCGAGGATGCCATTCATTAGATCAGATTGCTCAGGGCCCCATCCAGCCTGGCTTTGAGCACTTCCAGGGATGAGGCCTCTACAGCTTCTCCATGCTGCCAGTTCCAGTGCCTCGCTATCCTCCGAGTGAAGATTTTCTCCCCAGTAACTAATCTAGGCCTGCACTCCTTTGGTTTAAAACTACTGCTCCTTTTTGTAAGTCCCCTTTAGGTACTGGGAGGTTGCTCTAAATTATCCCTGAGGCCATCACTTCTATTCAGTTTCATCAAGTGATCTCCAGCTTGCTCTTCTCTTATAGGCAGAGGGACTTCATTCCCCATCCTCACTCACTCAGAGGATCAGTCTTGAGAGAGTGGAGAGCCTGACTGCCAGCAAAGGAATACAACCCAGCCTTCTCCATATCAGTTGCCACCAGTTCACTCTTCTTGGTTACCAGTGGGGAGGGGGGTCACATTCTCCTTGTCCTCTCTTTTCTGACCTGTGTATTTATAGAATCCCTTCTTGTGATTCTTTGTGTCCCTTGCCAAGTCCTGTTCTAGCTTTGCCTTGGCTTTCCACCCCTACACATTTGAACCATATCCCTGTACTTTCCTCAGGTCATCTGTCCCTGCTTTCAAAGTCTGCGCATTTCTTTCTTATTCCTCAGTTTGAGGAGCAGATCCTTGCTCAGCTGTGCCAGTTTCTGGCCTGCCTTGCTCAATTTTCTACACACCAGGATAAAGAGCTCTTGCACTGTAGGAAAAGTGGCTTTAAAGAGCTGCCAGCTCTGGTCAGCACCTCTGCCCTTAAGGACAGTTTCCCAGGGGATCTCCTTCACCAGTTGCTTAAACTGCTGGAAGTTTGCTCTTGCAAAGTTCAGGGTCTTGACTTTGCTCCTCACCAGGCTCACACTCCTTGAGATCACAGACTCAACAAGGGCTTGGTCACTACAGCCCAGGCTGCCGCCAATCCTGATGGCTTTAATGAGCTCATCTGCACTGGTGGGCACCACCAGCTCCAGTAATACCTGTCCTGCATGCCTCAGTCATTAAGGACTGGCTATCACCCATAAAGCCAGGTCCAGCAGGAGCTGCATTATACTGGGGAGAGGAACAGGACTGTATATCAGTGTGACTTCTCCCTTGTCACCTAGTCCCACCTCCTTATGCTCCACCAGTGGATCTGCCTCTCCAGGCAGCCTACTAATTGTAGAGTCTGGAACTACTGTATTTCCTTATGTACTCTTATTTTCACATATTTTTAAAATGTTCTCTCTCCTTGTCTTAGTTGCAGGTTTGAACTCCACTGTCCAGGAGCTTGTCAATTGACTCACAAAAGGTTATTAGCCACTAGACCAAGCCCTTCAAAATGGGCAGTTAGGTCTTTAAATCATTCAATAATTCCCTGAAGGCTTTTCTTGTCAGCTCAGAAGCAATTTTCTCTACTAAAAAGTATAGTTGCCAATGATACAGCTGGCTAGCTGTAGAGCAGTGTGACCTTCTGCCTGAGTTTATTCTAGCCAGAATACTTTTACTACTTCTGAGTACGATGCTCCCTCAAATGATCAATTTTATGATCTCTGTGTGCAGCATACCATAACATAAATGGCCCTTTTTGTGTGTTCCTTTCTGTCACAGCCGATGTTTTCAGCCCGTCTGTGCAGCGGGATGTTACTCAAAAGGCACAAGCAAGCAAGGACATTATTGCCGCTCAGCAGCAAAGGGCCCTGAGGGGATTTATTGCGCTGAGAGGGTGAGCAGAGCCACCTATGGGCCACTATAGAATTCTCCATGAGTCTGCACCACCACCATTGCTCTCTGCAGAAAACAATCAGTGACACCCATTTAGGTGCCTTTATAACCCTCCTTGGTTTATGGTCCAAATCACATCTTGCGCAGGATGCCCGTGGTGCAAGCATTAAACAGATGAATTAGGCTCTTCCCACCTCTCTACTACTTCAGCCACCAGCTCTTTTGCTCCTTTTCTTGTGTGGTTTGCATATTTAATTTACAAGCACAGTTTCCTTTCAGATGGGTTTACAGGGACGATGAGTTTCTTTACATTATTTGCACCATTTATTCAGCATCAAATGCAGACTGTAACTAGTATGATAAAATGAGATTTACTGCCACTGCCTTCCTCAGCCAAGGCAGAGTCTCAGGAGAAACATCTCTTTTTAGGGGAAGCATTTTACTTCTCTCTCTTCCTTTTCCAAGAATACCTCTAGAGGATGGTTCTGTGTAGTGCAGAATTGCTGAACTTTGTTGTTACGCTTATTGAATCTAAGACTGACACTGAATTACGAGGTTCTCTTTAACATATTGCAACTGTTGAGCTTTGCCTGTGCAGTTTACAAAGGCTGGCAAACAGTGCCCTATGGAATGGTCGATCCCTGCCTTTAGAGACTGACACCTCAGCTTTGATCTCCAAGGCCCTTCATTTGTCAATGTTTTTCATGTTGCAAAGTCATTTTCTTTCTTTTTCTTTCTTTCTCTTTCTTTCTTTCTTTCTTTCTTTCTTTCTTTTTTTCTTTCTTTTCTTTTCTTTTCTTTTCTTTTCTTTTCTTTTCTTTTCTTTTCTTTTCTTTTCTTTTCTTTTCTTTTCTTTTCTTTTCTTTTCTTTTCTTTTCTTTTCTTTTCTTTCTTATGGATACAGAGAAATAGCTGGTCTGGGAAAAAGTTATTTACAGGCAATTCTCTGCTTACATTGCCAATTCTAATTTTTGACAAAAAAATACAGACCAGTGTCCTGGAATCATATCCCAAACTGCATTTTATAAAAAGTAGAAACATAAAGAGGGAAGATCTACTACTGGCAAGAAAGAGGAGAGAGACTTCTAAGGGTTGTTAGATGTTTTTAATACTTGGGCACTGACAGATTTAGAAAAGCATTTTGTGTGGTTTTGAAACTGAAGAATTAAACACATAAGTGCTTAGAGGTTTTGAGAATCCTGTTAGTCATCTTTAGTGCTAAATACCCTCAAATATTTAGCCTGTCAGTCCTTTGCAGTACAGATGCCTGTAGCTGCACCAAGGGTTGAAGGCATTTGTCTTTTTTCATAACAGAGTTGCTACCAGGAAAGTTGAGAGTTGATATTGTGTCTTTATAATTCAAGAAAACAGAGAAATCATAGGAAAGGTTTTATGCGTTTATAGCTGCAGAAGACCTTTGTTCATTAGATTTACTAACTGCTAGATAATAGATAATAGGTGATGGACTATATTTTGGGCTAAATTCTGTCATCACTTATTTCCTCTGATCATAGAGGACTGACAGTAACTGGGTAATTTGGGCTATTAAAGGCCAGGAAATTGAGTTTTTATCAGCGGGAAAAGTTCTATATTAAATGGCAATCTAATACAATCCCACTGATTTTCTGTGCAACAGCTATCAAACTTGGTTCTGACTTTTTAAAATAAAAATATGACAAAGGCTTACTTATCTTGCAGTATAATAATAATTTTTAGAGGACATACCTATTTTCACAATGTATGCTACTTCAGAAACACTTCTGTCACAATGCCAGACTGTGGCTATTTTAGCACAAAGTTAGAGGAAGGCTATGGCTGGATCTCCCCCTTTGCATATGTCATAAGAGATACATATCAATATAGATAACATTCACGATAGAATAGGTGGTATAAATAATTCCTGTGTAGTCATTTCCACTCCTAACATCTCTAACACAAATACACCAGTAACCTTGTTAGCTTTTTTCCCTTTCTCTTTAAAGGCAGAGAAGCCAGACTGCAGTGAGCGCCTTCAGCTACAGAAGAGACTGGGCTGTAGAAATTTCCAGTGGTTTGTATCAAATGTGTACCCTGAACTCTCCCAGCCTGCAGACACACCAAGATTTTCTGGCAAGGTAAGAGGAAACACTATAAAGAATGTTCTTTTTTTGCATTGTTCAAAGACTCCAGTGTCATTTCCATGTCCCAAGTACTCAGTCCAAACAGGCAATGCAACCAGAGTGGGGGGAGAAAGAAAAAGAGACAAAGAGCTGACCCAAATTCTCACACAAATGTTGAAAACCAGCCAGGATCTGAACCCAAAGTATCTGAATCAGTTCAGTGTCACAGCTCAGAGGATCCTAACCTTAGATTCTTCAGGTGCCATTAGTAAAGGAAAAGAACTGTGTTGCCTCATCCAGGTGGCAGAAGTGACAGCAGCCACGATATCTCTGTGCTGACCCATGTGCACAATGAGAAAAGTATTTATTTAGTACTGCACTTCCCAAAGGACAGAAGTGATAGCAGTAGCAGTTTTCTGGCTGACTGTGTACAGGACAAAATATTCTTAATGTCTGGGGTTTTTTTTAAACACATAGTTGATAATTATAATTCATTAAATATTGATTAAATATTAATTCATTCCCACCAGCCTTACTGAAAGGGAGTTCCCCCTAACAAGGCAACAAGGTCTACTAATTAACCCTCAGCTATCTTTAGCTAGATTTTACCATGTCCTTTTACTATTTTATGTGCTCTTTATTTTCAAGGTTAGCTTGAGAAGAGTGTAAGAACTGAGTGTGGATCACAGGAATTTTCATGTGTCTTTTCTTCTGGAATATCTTGTGTTTTTTCTGACTACAGTGTCCCATTGAAGTGCAATTTTCCAGTAGCATAAACATTTTGATACCTTTTATTTAATTATCATAATACTTAAACCCTGAAGTGGATCTCTCTAATTTAAACAAAACTTACTGGGTAACAGTGACCCTTGGTGAAACTCTGCCTTTTATATCACATTAGTCTGCAAGATCAATATGCAAGATCAAGTCTGAGAAAAAAAAATAGTGCCTGATTTATGAACAAAATCATGTATCATAAAGGGATACAATCACGAAATGTTAGCTGAAGGGTATTTTGTTTGTATCCAATTATGATTTATTTCAATATAAACTTTTACTTACAGCTTTACAATACTGGTGTTGGCTTCTGTGCAGATTACAGGCCTGGAAGAGCGACTGCAGAAGGCTCTATTGAACTGTCCCCTTGCAGTGACAGTCTCACCCAGGTAACGTATACTTTGAGTGTATAGGCAGTGTCAGATCTAGGGAGCCATGCAGAAGACAGGCACTCTAACGTGTAAGTGGCTGGGTTGACACTAGTAGAAATACTGGCATGTTCTAAATTAGCGTGTGTGAAGGCAAGGATGCCCACTCTTCCACAGCTGAATGCCACTTGAAAAATGCCAATGTCCCATGTGTCATTGAGGCAGATACCCACACTTTGCTCCAGAAGACATCATTAAGTGCTTATTTGTTTAGTATATTTGGTAGTGTCTGGGGAACAGAAAGCTTGTGAGTAAAAAGTACAAAAAATACATAACAGTTCCAGAATATTTGGCGGGGGGGGAAATCCCCATCAGTGACTAAATCTGAAGATTAATGCCTAAACTACAGTCTAAGGTGGGAGGTAAATTCATTTAGACTAACTGGCATTGGTCTAGCTCAGGGTGAGCTGCAGGCACATTTCAAACTGCAGCATGTAAAGATGCTGTCAGAAACACCCTTCTGTTCAAATATTTATTAAACTGGAAAATTTTATGATAGGGTGGGTTTATGTTACACATTATCTTAGTTCACAAAGACTTTCCTTAGGTAAATAGTTATGCCAGAATTAGCTAGCAGAGGGCACTGCTTTGAAGAGTCAAGGCTGTTGGGTCTGTGTCACTCATGTTCGGGTTGCATCTTAAAAAAAAAAATCCAGGAAATTGTCTTTAGAGTTAGCATTTACAAATTAACTGGTATGTCCACCCATCATTGTTCAAACAAACCCTCCCTTTCCCAGCACTTTGAATATAACAGCATGAAGGAAATTTGGCTTGGTTCTGCTCCGCTGCTTTGCTTTGATGTCAGACACGGGAAGGTTATCCCTCAAAACTGTACAAAGGAGACAGACAACAGCACCCAGCACTGGGATGTCCAGGAGGTCAGTAGTGGCTCTGTCATGGGGGAAAGGCATGTCATGGTTGACTGTGGGATCACTGGGTGATTTCAGGATTTTTGTGAAGGGATGAGATACCTGAAGGGCAAATTTCACTTCTGTACCTTTTTAACCAAGAAAAATTGGGATGTCTCTTGCCCACAACATTGTCTATATAAAAAAACATTTGGTTTAGAAATACAAACTACAGAAATCTTACCTAAAATCCTAGTCTTTGTTTTACCTGTTTGTCTTACTGGCCTTATATGAATAGAATCAGAATCAGTGGTTGTGAAAATAAGAGCAAACTGGGGCAAATACTTTCTCATTTCTTTCAGACTGAGGAAAGGTTTGGAAATCCTGACCCCTCCCAAATGAGCCCTTTGTGGTGCTTTAAGTGGGAAAAATTAAATTTTCTCCTGCATTGTAAAAGAAGAGCGAACTTCATATTAGAGAAATTCATTGTCTTTCAGTGAACTTTACCCAGCAGAGCAGGAGCTCCTCAACAAGACTGAAAAATGCCATGTTCTGGGACAGCCTGGGAAAATAGCAGTTACTGTAGCTGTAGGGATGCAGCCATCCTCTGGAACAGTCCTACTGTAATTTGGTTTGATTCCTAAGGCAAACACTGGTCCTTATGAAATGTCATGGCCTGTAGTACTGAGGTTGGGGCTGATGACAACCTGTAGCCATCAGAACAAAACATTGGTGGAAAAGAACTCTGCATTTATCATTCATGTTAGTTCCTTACAAGGAACTACAAATATTCACCATGCTCTGGGCACAAAGTTAAATCCAGTCATTGTTTTTGGGGCATTGCTTAAAAAACTTCGAACAACCAGTTATTACTGGTGATATAAATTGCATATAAATATTCTGAAACATGGCCTAGCTTTTACTGGAAATCCCTTACTTTAAATTTGTTCTTTCTTTCTTTCTTTCCTTTCTTCTCTCATCTTGCAGAATGGAATGATTGTCCATGTCTTTTCTGGCAAATGCATAGAGGCAGCAAAGAGTAAAGATGAGAAGGACTTGTTTCTGTGTGCATGCAACAAGAACGCGAATCAGCTGTGGCAATTTGAACGTTCCCATGGGCTACGTCAGAGGTGACTGACAGGTCTCTGCAGAGGTCAGGTCTCCAAAGTTTAACATTACTTCTGATTGGGATTTAAGATGCATTTCCTGCAAGGACAAGAATGATGTTTGTGTTTGCTGTAGCATGCAGGGAAGTCAGGAATGTCTCTTGTTTAAATGTCTGGCTCCTGGTTAATCCAGCTCTAGCTACAATTTCTATTTATTCTGTGAAGCAGGGAAAAGAGAGAATGTGAGAACCAATACATTCTCAACTCTGCTATTGCAGAAGACAGTTAAGTTTGCCCTTTGAAGGAAACATGGAAAATCGGCTGCCAGACAGCTTGTCTTCAGTATATGCTGTAATTCCTGAGGATACAGGGAAAAAAGTGAGATTTCTGAAACTAAGAAGAAGCCAGCCAAACCAGGACAGGAGTTTACCCTTGTTTTACAGTGCCCTCAACTCATATAAAACAAATTAGGTTTTGTATGTATAAAAGTAATAGATGTTTCCACACATAATTGCAAAAATTTTGTTTTCCAATTAGCCTGAACCAAATTTCTACTCTCTGTGAGATTACACAGAGCATAAATTAACACTTAATTAAGCACTAAATGCTCTAATTGACTTGGACTACTAACAGTCCTCAATGTTTGGCACATCCTTCCTTAAATCCTTGTCCAAGGTCTAATTTGGATGGGAGAATGAGACTGAAATATTAACGTTTTTTGTTGTTGTTTTAATTATATTTAAGGACAACTCCTTAGGAAACTTTTGTGGTAATAAGGAGGGTAACAACTTCTCTGAGTATTTGGGAATAGAAATAATCAGTGGCATCCATTTGCTCTTGTAAAGCCATGGGAAGAGCTTACTATTATTATTATTACTATTACTATTATTATTACAGTAACAGAAGTGCTGGCTGAAAACAACAAGTGGAAGGAAACAGCCAGTTTCAACAGTGGCTACCTAGGAAGAAAATACTGGTTTGCTTCCATTTGCTTGTAGCCTGAGTTAAGTATTTCAAGCTGTCAGTTTTAGCCAAGACTGTGTAGATTCTTGCTATCGTGGGTCTTCAAGATGATCCTGAAAAGACCAAATTTTCTAAAGAAGCCTCTTCTGTAGAGTCCACATTGCTGCTGACTTTCTGTCTTTCGAAGGAGTGAATGAGAGATGAGGTTAAGTAACAAGAATGGTCTCACACAGCATGAACTTAGCCAAGCAAACTTCCACTTCAGTATCTCATTGGGGTGTCTTCCTTTTTGAAGATAAAGTCAACAGTGATGACACTTTCCAAAAGCCCCCTAAGACAGAAGAACAAATATTTGGGAGTCTTCCCACATCAACATATTTGATTTACAGTCTAAATCAATCATAATCCTATGTACATATTAAAGGGGAAGGGCATCGTTAATGAAACTCACTTAGGTTTTTATTCTTTTCAAGAGACAGAAAATTTTGTTGGTTTTTTTTTTAATGTACAGCACATTGTTTAAACTTCAGAGAAAAGAGATTATTCTCTCAGAGCCTTCCAGTCACCTGCTTTCAGTAAATCATCATAAATTGGTATCAAGCATATAAAATTGGTTACAACAGAGGACACAAAGAATATTCTCTGTTGTGTTATCCAAAACATCTCACATTGTCTGACTTTCTGTCTACTTTGAGTGCTACAGATTCCACATGGTATTCAGGCATCACTCCAATCATCTTGATTACCACTTATGCTCTCTTTGATAGAGTCAGAATCTATTACCATTTTTGTTGTGTCATTTAAAATTTCCTGTGACATTCTGGAAAATGCTTTAATGTTCAGCTAAGATGATGATAGCAACCTCTTCCAGAACACCAAGTGATCCCTGACCATTGCCCAAATCTAGGGTGAGAAAAGAGAATTTTTTAATTGCATAAAAGCTGAGTAAAATGCTGTTTTAATGACATGTGATTCCTTTGTTTTAAATGATGTCTATGCCAGATTTTTAAATTATGTATTATTTATTATATTTTGGACACTACACTGGGAATATAATTCCTTCAGAATTTGGGTAAATGTTTAAAAAATGTGTATACAAATATGGTAATTGACCACAAATGATAATTATCACAAAGAAGAATGAAAAGATTTTTGGTTTAGAGAGAAAATATTTGAAGTTTCAGAGACATGGGCATATTAATTTATACTACTTTTTAACACAGTGGTAAAAACCTAGAAAATATGATTGGCTGTAGATACATGTATAATAGAAAAATATGTAACCTAATACCTCTTCGAAAAATAAAATGAAGATATGTGGTGCAGTACCATTTAGAAAATAATTGTTAATGCACTTGTTTCACTTAGTAAGAGAGTAAATGTGTGTTTGGTTTCCAAGGGAACTAATTTCCAGAGCATGGGCCAGAAGGGAACATGGATTGTGGAGCACACTTCCCTCTAGTATAAACATAACTTACTATACACAAATTAAAAAAAAAAAATATGGAAAGCACCTATCCCTCTTTTTCCTATTTTCCTTCTTATATGGCTTTTAAATGGATTGGTTGGTTGTACCAATACTGTTTTCCCATTGTGGTCATTTTGGCTTTGCCCCTGTGGTTACATCCATCAGTTAAATTCTTGTCCTCATGGAACTGGACTCAACAAAGAGTGATGGCTAAGCATTCTGGTATGTTTTCCTCATTTTTAGGAAATGGAATTTCCTGGAAATATTATTTCATGGAATACTAGCAGACAATGATGCTTTGAGCACCACAAAACATGGGATTACTTTCAGTTCTCTATTTAGACAAGGTCAATATTTCATGTTCCACTAAATCTTGTGACAGGAGAGAAACGTAAGGACAAAATGTTTCATGCAAGAATGAAGTAGTTTAAACTTTGAAGGCCTCCAAAGCAGAGCCTCAAGCGAGAGCAAAGGAATTCCAGAATAACACAAAAAAATATCTTATAGTGTAACTCCACCTGTTTCTTTGAATTTCACAACCCAGGAACAGTGAGTGCTTTGGGCCAAACCCACCCATGAAGCTGAGCTAAAAGGTCAAATTCAAGAACAGGTCAACTTTTGGCTGACAGCACTTACTAAACAACCCTGTTTATTCCTCTCCCAGCTCATGGTAAATGGAAGAAAATAAAGACTTGAAATATTATTCAAAATACTTTTAAACTGAGCCCCAGTTTATGCAGTTGGTGTTGGCTGGCGTTTATCCTGTTAGGTGAGGTGCCATCACTGGTCCAGAGAAACAATGGCAGCATTTCTCTCCATGTGTTAACCCAAAGTCTAAACAGGGAAGGAAGGTTTATCAACCTTCATGCTAAATCCTGCAGCAAAGAAATGTATCTCTCAGTCCACATGTATGTGCTTCCAGGTCCTGCCTTGATGATGTTCATTGCGCTATAATACTGTCTGCTGATTAAAATGAAATAGTTTCCATTTCTGATGTCCCCAGGAAAGAACTGAGCTATGTTCAGGTATTGGAGACAAAAACAATTAACAGCTTGGGTTTCCATAACCTGG
The DNA here is from genome assembly GCF_963662255.1 of Cinclus cinclus. Taxonomy (NCBI): domain Eukaryota; kingdom Metazoa; phylum Chordata; class Aves; order Passeriformes; family Cinclidae; genus Cinclus; species Cinclus cinclus. Next base: position 34,908,463 of record NC_085046.1, read on the forward strand.
AAGGTGACACATGAGTAAGAGCTTTCAGATTCTGACATTGTATCTCATTTTATCTCAAGAACTTTGATTCAAACTGCAAACATATTGGAAGAGAGTAAAAAAATTAGTGTTTTGCAAATAGGTAACATGTTTTTAAGCTCATGTTTTTAAGCCATGCAAACTGCACGTGTCTGCCCTGAATAAAGTGTATCAGTGCACAGAGAAACATATTTTTATTTCCTTCATCGTATTATGATTTGTTAATACCTTGTTTTTCTCATGCTTCAGCGGAGCTGGTCTACAAAAAACCCAGTCAGAAAGCATCCAGTGGCAATCCTTATTCAGCCATCACTTAAGAGTCTTACAGAATTGTATAGGACTTGCCCCTGTCAGCATCTTAGAGGAGGTTTGATTCTGCAGACCTTTGCCATACTTTCCATTGGTTTAATTGGAAAGGTCTGAATAAGAGCTCCAAACACAATGTCCCTGGTAAGTGTGGACTCCAGCACACCCTTCAGGAAGCTCACAGCTGCTTATTCACCAGGTGGTTTGGAAGGATGTTCTGGAAAAACAGTCTGGCTACATGACTTGAGATAGCAGCCATAGTGGATTTGCTATCTTTCTAGCTGCTAAAAAATATTATTTATTTTTAATTAGTTATCACTCTTGAGGATGACTATGCTTTAGACACATGGAACAGGATTCACCTCTGTTAACTGGGGCCATCTGAACAGTAGTGACAACTAAGATAGTTATCTAAATTTCTTCTACTGCTGAGAAGAGAACACTTCCTGAGGTAACCAATGGCAAGTATTTAACCACTATGGGTAAATCACTATCTAGAAATGCTTGTTTCTCTACTGATTAGAGAGGGGTTCTTGATTAATTTAGATGTCATGTATAAGTTTTAAACTGGAGTTAAGTTGAAGGAAAATAATCCCAAAGGGTACCCAGGCTAAAATCCCTTCCAGGAACCCAACCCCAGTGCCCAGCTACTCCAATTCCCCCAAGGTCTGGCTTTAGGCACAGAGATGACAGCCAAGAACGAACTTGCCACCATCTGCAGTTTCCTCAAATGAGCTAAATCCAACAGCATACTTTTCCAATACAACAATTCACAGACTGAGAGACTCCACTGTGTAGGATGCTGTGTTATAAAGCATGATCTGGTCCCAAAGGGACAAGAATTTAAAATTTCACAAGTGTCTCTATAAATATTTTGAAGATATTAACTCTAATATTAATAATAAATCTTCTGTATCTTTCTGCTGAGTAGGCTGGAAAGCTGCAGCAGAATTTTCACAACACAGAACAGATACAGGTTTGCCAGGATTGTTTGCAAGATTCTTCTTAGCTTGAACCTAAGTTACAGATAGACCAGCCTAAGGGCTGAATCCATTATTCAGTTTCTAAGTAGCTGGACAATGACCTTTCTTAGAGTCCATGACCTTTGGTAATACTACCATGATATTTATTTATACCAATGGTAATTATGTGTTATGAAATTGAGAAAAAGGTGAAAGTAATCAACTTTTTAAAATATGCATAATATAAAATACTAAATATATTTTTAAATATCTAATCTATTTTGCACAATTACTCAAAAGATTGCTCCTGCATTAATTAGTCCCTCACTCTTACAGACTGATAAAAAATAATCTAATAATATCACTTACATTATTATAGGCAAAAATGAGCTTTAAAGGATTACGTCCCTTAGTATTGTATTTTTCATGTTATTTTTTATTCTTTTATTATGCTAGTAGGTGAAAACCGATTTTTTACAGTCTCTTTTTAATCACTTGATGTAATAATTACAGAAAAAATTTAATTGCAGCTCTGAAAGAAAATCAACTGACACTTTGGTTATCAGGAGTTCAAGATGGAGAACATCAGATATTTACACCTGAGTACAAGCCCTTGGAAGGCTGCTTCTGTCAATCACCCTTTATACATCTGGTTTGGGATTACTGAACAAACCAAAAGTGGTCAAAAGCTACAGCCAAATCAAAATGTTTGATGCAAACATGTCCTACAGAGACAACAGGTCATTGCATTAGTATTGTATTCTTTTGCTTTCCCTCTTATTAGCACATATTTTGCCTGCTTGGAAATCAAGAGCCAAGCAGCGAACAGAGTTTAATAATCAAAATATTTCAAGTGGGCAGACACACAGAATTCATCATGTCAATTAAAAAATAAGTCTTGCAGTAAATTTCACATTGGACAAGTTGTCTTATAAACCCCTGGCCTTCTGTTGTCTTACCTAGTTTGTGTGTCATACTCATCAAAAACTTATCATCTGTGATGCCAAGAGTTGCCTTCGCTTACAATTCGGTGAAAGAACACACTTCGTCTGGCTGTGCACTGATACTCCCTGAGCCCATGCAGTCCAAGCTCATGGATCCCTGGCTGCCACAGCAAGCTCCCAGACAGTGGCAAGAGCCCCTTCTTCAGGGCAATTTGCTGTTGATTCCTTTGCTTGCAGAAGCAAAGGAAACATTAATTTCCTAGTGCAGCAACCTGTGGTCAGTCTGTGGTGTCTGCATAGGCTGTGCACGCACAAGCCTAGGAGCAGAGCCTGCTGCTGACGCTAAGGAAATAACTTTAAGTTTTGCAGTTTCGGCTCCAGCTCCTGCTGTTGGAACAATCTTCTCTGTGCAGCCCGTGACAGAACTCTTAAGGTTCTCTAGTGCCAAGAACAACTCTTAAATCAGCTATGAGAGGAAAGGGCAAAACAAAATAGGTTTTAACAATGGAAAAGAACTTGATAAGCAAAATAAGAAAAATGAGACCATAATTTGCCAATTACAAGAAGATCCATCTTTTCTATAAAATATACAATTTTGGCAGTTTCATTCAAAATTAGATGTAACATGATGCTCAGACATGGCAGATAGTAGTGATTCCATTTTGAGGAGTTTCCAAGTTTCTGAATTTGGTTTCAGTGTGGAACAAGAACCACCATTTTCTTTGCTCTCTGGAACAGAGCTGGGATACTCACACAGTGATGCTCACAGGCAGTGATGAGAAAGATCCTCAGACCAGGCTGCCCTTGCCAAGGTGCTGGGCTTTGCTTCCTTGTCACCCATCATAAGAGAGAACCTTTTCCTCTGGGCTGTCTTGCTTTCAAAATGCTGGCAAATAGTTTTTCTGGATTTTTACCGCTAGCGCTTGTAAACATGTCTACAACAATTACCTGCCAGCAAAGATTGCAAACTCAGCAAAATGAGAAAAATCAATGTTCGATTTTTAACAGAGAGAAAGAATAAAGAGGCAAATGGGAAAAGGATAATTTCCCAGTTCCCAAATACCTCCACACATTTCTTTCTATGGCACTTGAGCCCTGCAGAACAACCCGGCTGGGCTACTACAACAACAGAAACCTCAGGTTTATATTGCAAGTCCTGGTTCCTAATGACATGCCTAACAGGGAAAGGCTTTTTTACATTTTCCTGTGTAGAATGGAACATACTAGCTTCCTGAAGTGGGAGCAGTGAAAATGAGAATGAGGATGGCTCATGAAATGACTGTCAACCTCAGTGGGAGAACCAGGTATATAAATATAAATACAAATATAAATACAAATACAAATATAAATACAAATATAAATATATATAAATATAAATATATATATATATATATATATATATATATATATATATATAAAACAAACAAATCTCTGAGTGAAGTTCAAAGTTAGGCCACTTCATTTACCAGCAGATGTTGCAATTAATTCCAGAAACAGTTTTGAAGCTCGTGATGTAAATTTTTTTAAACTATGTCTTTATTCTCAGTCCTAGGTGTCTGTAACAGTCAGATTTTATGCAGTTCATGTTGATATTGTGTTGATCTAAATAAAGTCACAGCTATTGGCAGAAACGGCTTACACAAGAACATTTTCAAACTTCCTCCAATTGTACTTTGAATTACTGTGTTAGAGTGAAAAGCAAGAAAACGTGAATCAAAAGGCAAGAAGCCTTAAAAAGAGGAGATGTAGATGTCTATAACCATGATGTGCTATTGAAAGACCCCAGATCATAAAGTGACCTCATGTATTTGAGAAATTTGGTGATTTTTGAGCACACTGGATTTAAAGACAACATGCCAAAGTAGAGAAATGTGACTTCTAATTTTTTGGGTCCAATTCTGCTGCCTTTCCTTCAGTCTGCCTAACATTAACACTAACACATGCTGTCTGCCATGATGAGGGTTTCCGGGACCAGACACTTGGGTCCAGCTTGTGAAAATGTTCTAGTCCCAAATGAATAGGTATGCTTTGTCTCCATTTTTTATTGTTTTTAGTACCTCTACTGGCAGAAAAAAAGGCATTTGTAGAGAAGGCCATCTGGAAAGCTCTTAACATGAAAGCAAGTATGGCCAGTATGGCCATGAACTCCAGTCCATAAGAAATGAATGTGAAAATACCATTTAATTAAAATTCTGAATTTTCTCCAGGAAGAATTACCTCATCTTCTTTCTCTTTATATACAGCATACTGCAAAATTAATAAACTGAGACCTCTCATTTTTGAAGAGAATTCTGCTTCTCTGCTAACCAAGGAACATCATGGTACACTGATTTTTTTTAAAAAAAGCTCCACTTTCTCCCCTCCAGCACCCCCAAAAACATCCTACTATTCTTCTGTGTGTAAGTGTCCAAATCCAGGGCTCCTACTGCCTAACTCAATGAAATACTGAAGTCTGCTAGGAAAATGTCCAAGACATAAAATACATTCATAGCTACTGGTGACTGTTATTTCATGCCTGTCACTAATCTTTTTAGCAAACAGCTACACTCAATTATTGGTATTTCATTATGGGCTTTCAAGGTGACTCTGGATGACAGGTAAAAACCACAAAAAGCCCCACAATTTTTCTGCTTCTCAGTAGGAAGACTGACAAACATTGGGCGTGTACTGCACATCATGAAAACCTGTTCCTCCAGATAACTCCCATTTTGACTCTCGACAGCAAAAATTGTTGGGTTTTGTCTGCATCCTTTGCCAGATCACTGCAGCTGTGCCAGTACTGTTAAAACCCCTCACCTTCGTGGATCTAGGATTTGTCTCTCTAAACAGAAAATATTAAGCTGCAAAAAAGGGCAAGAACAATTTATACCTGCTCCTATAGTAGGTCTCAGAGTGCAATTCTATTATTAAAAATGTTTGAAACACACCTGCAAAATAAATACCAAAATTAGTAAAAATAAATAAATTTTTATTAGTAAAAATAAAATGTGGAAAAAGTCTACAGCCATCAAGAACACAGGAGAGCCATATATCTTTTTTTCCTTGGTTTTGGCAATAGAAAGACAGTCCTAATGGAGAACAGGAGAGAGAGCAAGTACCAGCAGAATTGCCAGGATGGAGAGGTATTTCTCAGACAGTGAGAATGTGCAGGTGGTCATTTGTTCTACTGAGACCAAGATTTCTCTTTTTCTGGCTGGACAAGTCAGAAAGATGCACAAATCTTTAACTGAGGTTTTGTCCCTGCCCTATTTAATAGGCTCATCTCATTTACTGTGGCCAGTCTTGGAATTGTAATTTTCTGGCAGTCATGACCAATGTATTACAATATGCTACATCTAGGGGAAAACGCCAGAAAGAATCCGCATTGTAAAGATCTGGAAAGTGCAAGAATGAACAAAACTAGACAGTATTTCGTACTGCTAAAACACATTTGAGAAGTTTAAAATAAGAAAGTCAGCTCAGTAAGAAAGCAGACTAATAAAACTGAGTCATTTCAGATTTTCTGAAAAGGATATTTCAGGTGTGGATAAAGTTCCTCAAATATCACCAAGGTGTTTTGCTCCTGAGTTGGTGTTGGGCAACTGCTCAGGAACATCAAGAACATATGTAACACAGCAGGGGAGTGTTCAGGTGCATCCAGTGGTGGGGATCACAGCCTGACCTCATGAAATAAGGTCACCTTATGGCAACAGAGGCTAATTCTAATCAGGTATCTTACATCTGAAAGGTATTGTAATAGAGATTGTACAGCTGCTGAATTAAGTAAATGAATAGAAAGAATTCAACTGTAATGTAAAGGGGGAAAAGATAAAATAAAATGCACTGAGTAACATCCCCTGAGAAATTAAGTTTTGGAGGAACCAAAACTACTCAAGGCTGGTGTCAAGTGCCAGTCTGGGTGGAAGGATAGTGCAGGGTGAGAAAAACTGTGAGACTTCATACTGACTTCTTCAGAATGAAATTAATCGTTTCATAAATGCTGAAATGCTTCAATTGACACTCTGGGACCAAACTGATTTTTATGAATATAAAATTGCTTCCCCTCTCTCCTACCTGTTTTTCAGTTCTGCAAGAGATTAAAAAAAAAAAAAAAAACAAAATAGGAGCTGTATGCAGCAGTCATGTAATGTGTCTTGAGGCATTTCAAATATGGCTCAGGTGAGGACAATGTCATGCTCTTAGAAAGCAGGGTTTTGTCTGTGCTTCTGCCTCTCTCTGAGCCATTAACAGTCTCAGATGTGAACAACACTGAAATGCACTTGCTTGGTCTGTTTTTTTGGCTGACACAGTGAAACAGCAATCAGACTGAGGCTGAAACATTTATGAGAGTCATGAAGGGCAGAAAACCCAGAAATGCATTATTTACTGCACATGTTCTTTATTCTCTCTTCATGGGTAATTCATTTGAATTCTGCTCTTCTCTTGGGCAAAGTGGATCTGAAGTAACATCCCTGAAGCAGCTTGTGTTACTCCAGATTTATATGTCTGTGCTAGATAGCAGGATCTGCCTGAGAGCATTTTATATTAGCTATGTCTCAGAGGGTGCTCTATGCCTAGGGCTCAGAATATTCCCAGCCAGTTTAATTTTCACAAGCTTCCCTTGCAAGGCAAACTGTAAATGTATTTATAGATCTAGCACAACAATTTCTTACTCCTCAGGTTGGTTAACCTGTCAGAAATGAATCTGTTTCTTCAGACTTCTATTTTCGCAGGTGCCTCTGCTATAAAGACCTCAGCTGTACAAAAATGAACTAGACAAAATGTGCAGACGCTTTATTTGGCATGGAAAGAACCCAAGGACACAGCCCTGCTACGGTTGCAAAAATAAAGAAGAATATGGGGAACTTGGCCTTCCTCAGTGGAAATTTGACATTTGGGTGGCCCTGCTGCAGCCTGTGTGGGGCTGGCAGTCACTGTCTCTGAATGAAGAGGCTGACTTAACCTGGATCTCTATCAAATCCTCCCTCTGCAAGACCGTGCATTTGGCAGAGGTACTGACAGAAATCCTATGGATGAGAAAACGCAATCAAATCCTGTTAGGAACAATATCTTGATGAGGGGGTCTGTTAGTTTAAAACGCTGAGAAAGTTTAACTGTGGTTGTTTGGCATTCACTGCAGTTGCTCATTTATTTGAATTCTCCTTCAGTTACAAAAATCACAAACTTGAAAATATATCAAGGGGGAAAAAAATGGATCTAAGGATCTGCAAGAATCAGAGTGTTTTTAAGGAGGGCAGATTAAACTCTTCCAATGTGCATCTTCTATACATCACCCCCTGTGTGTGTATGCACAGGAGATAACCAAGCAGTCCTAACTACTGGGATACTTGTGAAGTTTACAGAGAAACAAATTCTGAGGTTAGTGCCTGAACAAACAGCTGTGGTGGGAAGGAAATCCTTCCTCTCATAAGTTGGAGGAAGTGGGCTCTGAATTATTGTATCCCCCCAGGCTGCCCCATTACCTTCAGTCCAGGGTGCATAGAGGAAATCCACATAGCTTAGGCATCAGCCCTCTCTGCTGCTCACCCTTGCTTCCACAGAAAAACCCCCACCTCTAGGTTGCTAAGCAGTTTGTGGTGGAGATGTAGGGGCCACAGCATATTTTGATGCCCAAGGCAGGGTGCCAGTTTGGTGTGCCATCACCTGCTCTCTTCTGGGTCTTATGTCAAGGGATATTAAAAATACCATCTTCATTCCAGTTCAAAGCAGAGCTTGAACTTCATGAGCCATCCCTAGCAGGAACCATGTTTCTCTGCTTGCCACGTCCTTTTCACAGTCCTGTGAAGGATTGCATTTGCCTGTCACTGTCCCACTGTGCACTATCCCCAGGTTTGGGAATTCTGATGTTCATCTCAAGAAATGTATTAAGCTCCCAACTCCACAGCTTTTACTTGCCCAAGGAAAGCTCATAGGCTCTGACTTCAGGCTGTTTGCAAAGCCTGTCAAAACCCATTTGTCTAGGAGATTGCAGCAGCAAATATCACAGTTAAGGCTAAAAGGCAATTCTATGCCAAGCTCATTCTAGGTCACTAACTTCCTAAGGGTATTCTTCCAAGAAATAGCTTCATCTTGAGTAGTTCTGCAAGAGGAGAGAGACTGTGAGTTACAATTAACCCCTTCTTCACAAGGAAAAGCAAGAATCCTTCAATCTATCATATTTATCATTCAACTTTTGTTCAGGCTAAAACCTACCCCCTTAGGGCCAATACCAGAAAATAAAGTGACAAGGAAATAGTAGATTTAAATTAAAGAAAATATTCTTTGCCCTTTCAAAAAATATACTATTTTATATGTGCATCTTGGGCAGTATCTCCACTTCTTTTAGTTAAGTAAACACAGTGTATTCAAAACTAAAAGAAATTTCACACTGAAAAACTGCATCAACAAATAAAAGGCTTCGCTGCCCAGAAAACTCAGACACCCCTCAGGAAAGCCACTGTAACAAAGACAAGGAAATACAAGAGGCACACAGATGCAGCTTTGAAGGAATGCAGTCTTGCAATCGTCTAAAACCAAATACCTTAAGATGGTATTGCATTGCATGGGCATGCAATTTTTATGGAAAAAAATCAACAACAGGCCTATGATCAGAGACATGCAGAAATAAAAACTGTAAATAGTAGATTTTTCAAGATATTTGGAAAAGAAAAAAAAAACCACCCTCCCTTGAAAATAGTATTTTTTTTCTAGGCAGTGTAGAATAATCATTGTTCCTAAAAGTATACTACAAATTTTGATATTGAGTAAACACCAAAGGACTACATTCACAAAGATCATGCTAAGAAGTGATGTAGCTATTTAGTGTTCTGGTGGACAGAAATATTGTACTTGAAGTACTGAATGTGTCAAAAAGTTGTCCTCTTGACTTGCCTAGGACAACTGAGACCAAAATAAAACCATTTGCCGTGGAACAGGAAAGGGCCTGAATAGGTCACGGAAGAAGTGACTTATTGCCAGCTCCTGTTGGTTTTACCCTGAGTCTCAATAATTGGAATTTTCCCTAAAAGCAACAGCTTCAGCATTCAACCAGGAAGATAAGGATCTCAGTTTTGACATTAAAAAAAAAAAAATTACCACTGCTGGATGGGGCAGCTCTGCTCTGACCTTGCCTTCAGAGTGAGCTTCTCTCTGCTGCCTGCACTCACTGACAGGGTCAGTGGTATGGCAGTGACTTTCCATATGACAGGAAGCCTGTGCTGGACCAGTGAGCTGCCAAGAATCTTTAGAGAGGTGACCTGGCATGCAAACAGCTCAAAATGGTGACAGCAAGGGGTGGGAAGAAGTGATGATGGGTTGCTTAAGGTTCTACCCTTTTGGCTGGTCCCTTTTGAGCCACTTCCTCCCTGACCACAGGTGACACTGTGACAGCTGGTTTCCCTCTTGGCACAGCTCCTGTCAGTTGTTGCCTCTGTCACTCAACAGGTTTGACCAGTTTCAGGGCTGATGAGCCCAGCATCTTCACAAGATCCTCCCTGTCTCCTCCGTGCCATGGCTACTATAGAAAGACATTAAGAAATTAGCATTTTAAGTTACCAGGAAATAGAATCAAAGCAATCCACATGGAACTGCTAGGAGAAAAACTCATGGTAAACTTGGAATGCAATAAATACTTCGATAAATTCTATTTGTAAAAACATTTCAAGAAGTTTTCAGTGTAACAAATACTTATGCCTACACTTAGCATGATCTGAGTGATAAAGATGGAGGGTGGAAGAGATGGAGATGGAACATGCAAAAACTGCTTGTCTTTGTCATAATACATAATTGTCAGTTCACTATCATAAATGAAATTTTGAGTTTATTTGAAATTAATCAGTATCTGCTTCTTGGTAGATAGACTTGGTAATCTATGTAAGGATCTTTAATTCTGGTGCTCTGCAAGGAACACCTGTTGGTTTTTGTTTGGTTTATTTTTGATGGGTGCTGAGAATCAAAATTAAAAACTGTGATGGAGAGAATATATGTCAAGGTACTTACAAAGGGTCCTCTAGGACACTAGGACTTCCCTGATATATGGACAATGAAATAAGTGCAACAGCAAAATTACTGGCCTAAAGATCTCAGCTCTTGGAGGCTCTATGTCACAGACTTCTAGAGCAACTATTCAAAACTAATCATGTACACCACTGATACACAGGCACAATGAGCCATAAGTACAATGACCTTCTCAGTGAGTTTCTTTGAAATGCAAACAAGAATCTGAGGGATCAGGAGGCTAAGCCTCTTTAGTTTAATGAAGAACAAATTATCTTCCATTTCTTCCCATATAATAGTGGCAACAGAGTGTATTGCTTGTTCTCAATGCTACACAGGAGTTCAGAGGTGTTCAACAGAATGAGAAATTTCACAGCTCGAGTATCTGAAACTGCCCATAAATTGTTTCATCCTCTCTAGTCTCTACCAAGTATTAATTATTCCATTAACATTCACGTGATGCTTTCACCACACTGGACTCCTCTGTGCAGGCCCAAGGACCTAATCAAACATATAATCAATCAATTTGCTTGTCAGATACAAGCAGCAAACAAGACTCCTTTGTGTCCTACACAATTGCCTTTTGAAAAAAAAAATGAGCTACTGGCTTGTAAGAGCATGTAATATACAAGTAATGCATGAGGGGCCAGAGCCTGTGGGGCTGTGAGGAAGCCTTGTGACTGAATTCCTAACAAGGGACATTTCTGATGGGTTACTCAGACTGCCCTGACTGGTGTTCTGGAATTACACACTATGAAAGAATATTTTTAAAAGATGACTGCAATCACTGGAGTCAAAAGCTTCTTACAAGTTAACAAAAGACAAAACGTAGGCAACTCTTTGGCTTTAGAATTGCCAAGCTTTCATGAAGGATGAACTCTTGCTGCAGAACTCCTCTCTGCAGAGCAGAAGGGAAAACAACAGCTCAACAGTTTTTAAATGTCTCTCTCAGATTGTCAAAGGGCAAGGAAAAGAGAGAATCATGACGTGCATCCTCGTTTTGCCTCCTTTTTGGAGGGAACGTCAATTACTGTCTTGAGACCCTTGAGATGCTGCAATGAGACAAGAGTTGAAAGTAATTTAAGCAGGCAAATGGGGCCACATCCTCTTCGAACAGTTAGCCACATCTTTCTGTTGTTATGCTTTAAAAAATCCTTCAGAAAAGCAAACGTGATTTGCATAGGTACACAATAAAAAATACATAGGTATGCAAACACACTTTGTTAAAGCTTTGATACATACACTATGTGATTAAGTATTTTTAATGTGCATGTAAATTGCATTCCACAACTTGGACCCTATTCATACCAGGTACGAAACTTCAAGTCCTGACAGTCCATCACAACTGATGCAATGAACTAATTAATTCTGCTAAAATTACTTTTTTAAAAGCCAATACCTGTATTTCAGATGAGGGGGAAACACTACTAAGAATCAATTAAAAGCTTTTTACATGCCATGTAGGAATTCAACCATTTAGAGTACAAATAATTCTCTACACAAGTTTCCTAAGTCAGAAAGGGCCTGACTTTCACAATATAACAAAATCTGGTCAATGATTTCTGCAAAAATCTATGCACTTTCAGAGATGATATACATGGCAACTTACTTTGATGCACTACATCAGAGCATACATTCCCTTGTCTTGCATTTGAAAATTGCTACAATTCCTTTTATGTAAAATATTTGTGAAAAAATCATGAAGGTATTCATGCATTACAAATTTTGAATGGGGGCTTAGGTAGGGTTCCTGTAAGTTTGCTTTACAGAGTTTACTGATACATTGAAACAATTTTTATTAACCATCCTGAAGAACTTCCACTATCATTATCCCAGCAGCAGCAACTCAAGACCTCTGGAAATCATTATGGCTGGTGTAGAAACAGAGTAAGTAACGGGCCATTATAACCACTGATGGAATCTTAAACATCTTTATTTAAATAGTCAAAATAAATATTTGATAAGGCATAGCTAACCAAAGTACCACAACTTTTTTGTTGTTTTTTAAAGCACGTATGTCGAAGGAACACGAGTGCCACCTCCTGGTTTAGGCATGGAAACACTCTGGGTTGTGCTTACTGCATTCAAAACTTCCAACTAAACGTAGGGTTTTTTCCCCTCTCCTTTTCTTAAAAGAACTAGAATGTTCATCTTCAACATTCACAGGACGCTGTAAGAACTAAAATAACTAAATGCAGGAATGCAGTAAAACTTGCTTATTTTTAGTGCCTGGAGCAAAATGGTTATATAAACTCTTCACAGGTACTTTTCCCCAAATTTACCTTCACAGATACCAAATCCTATTAAAACACAGGAATTACTACAATTTTAAGTAAATAATCAAGTGCAGTGGCTTGTAATTCAAGCAGCAGTCTTGGAATCAATGTGGAGTATGTTCTCACACCCTAAAGAATGCATTTATTAGTTAAGTGAAATGTGTCCATCTCCTATCCAGGAAGTGACAGAATCTAATAAAGGCTGAGGAATTTATTATAAATGGCACAAAGAACTGCAGCCCATTTTATATCTACTGTGATAGTCAAATCACAAAGTTGTTGAGAATATAGGGGTAAAATACAACCCACTTCAAGTTCCAGTCTGTCTGCACATTAGTAGCTATGCAGGGGTAAAAAGAAGGTTGACTCCATTTCACCAACACCCTCAAAAGTGTGTCATTATTATGTCAGAGTCATATGGTAACAACTACCCAAGTTCTTTCAAAGCAACTTTAGAAGCAAATTAAGAAACAAATCTGCCCCAACTCAAGTGTTTCCCCCACTGCAGATACATGGATAACTGCACCTTCCCTGTGCTTACAGGTATAAAGACAATTTACCAACACTGGGTAAATGTTGGCTCTGGGTCTCTTGTTTTCCCTCCGTGTTCAGTATGGGCTGGAAGTACAAAAGCCCACATCCTGGGAGAAGCTGCACTGTGTCAACTCTGTATGGCATTGTGCCCTACGGACTCCTAAATCTTGCCTCCCAACATTTCAGCTCTGTGCCATTTCACACTCACATATACCCTCATAAAGCCTGTTTTTCTCCACTAAGAAGCCACTGCTAGACTAAATGTTATAATTTCCCAACTCCACACTCTTCTGTGTACTGACTTACTGTAAATCAGGATCATTAAGCATTCTGGAATACATAGAGCAACTTATATATACATATTTTTAAGAGTATAACCTTTTGGAACAAAACACATTCATGTGTTTGATGTCCCAGCAAACTCTCATTTATGTTAAGAAGACAGACAGTTATTGCACGTGTATCCCACAGCAGCAAGCACTTCCAGAAGGAGAACCACAACTCTTTCCACAGTCACCATTCCCATACTTTCTCATTCCAAAGCAGCACAGTCCACGAGGCATTCATCAGCACTTGACCAATTCCTTGTTTGGCAAAGGTTCTGCCACGACTTCATCCCGCATGAACTGCTCCTAAAGATAGCAAGCAGGGATTTAAGCGATTTACATTGGTTTTGGATTTCCTCTACCTCACAAACAACACGAGATACACCCAGGCTAGAAAACAGAGTGGTTGTAAGTGCTATGAATCTGTCTCCCAAAACATGAAAGCCGTAACACGCCTCCGAGGTAAGAAACGCTGCCAGAGCTCCTGGAGTCAGCCACAGGAGCTCTTCATTCACACCACTGATTTGGCCCCGCCTGTGAACTACCCCACATCCACCCAGATAGAGGCGTCTTTTTAGGCCCAAACACGGCAGGAGGAGACCAGAGAACGAGACCTCAGGCAGCAGATATAGTCCCGAACCAGGTATTTTTAAACGCTGCCCCGCACTTCCCGCACAGAGCGACGAACCGCGACTCAGGGGAACCCGGCTGGAACCGCCCGGCTGGCCCTCCCTCGGCACCCACCTGGTCATAAATGACGCGCAGGATCAGCGAGCAGCTGGGGCAGGTGGCCACGTCCTCCCCGTTCTCCAGGTCCTCCTAGAAAAGCGCCGGGAGAGCGGTCAGGGCCTCGCGGCCTGCCCGGGCCGCACCGCCCTGCTCTCCCCCATCCGCCCCGCCCGGCAGCCCCTCACCCGCGTGATGAGGAATCGGTCCCCGCAGGGGCACGGGTAGCTGTAGGTCCCGGTCTCCTCATCGTACTCAAAGTCCTCGATCTCCACCTCGTCGTGGAACACGGCCATGCCGCCGGGAAGCGGCGCGAGCCGGCACGGGGCGGACGGGAAGAGGCGGTGCCTGAGGGGCCCGCGGGCGGGGCTGCCCGTGACGTGATGCGGCGGCCGGTAGGCGTGGGGGGGGAGCGGGCCGGGGGATCCCGGGATCCGGGGGGGCTCGGCTGGGGAGGACGGGTTGGAGGGGGGACAGGAGGGTGAGCGGCGGCGGGATGAAGGTCAGCGCGTTCGAGTCTCCTGGCTCGCCCTTTCCTCGCGGCGGGAGCCCCGCACGCCGGTCGGAAGCGGTGGCCGGGCCGCCCTCTGCGGCCGATGGCGCTGCCGGTTCCAGCCCTGGCCTCCCGCCCGGCGATCCCAGGGGCTGCGGGGGAACGGCCGGGAGCTGCCGCGACCTTGTCCTTGTCCCTTGCCCTTGTCCCTGCCTTACCCCTAGGCCGTGTGCTTCCCCTGCCCCTTGACCACCTCAGTGCCACTCCCCACCCTTTCCTCACAGCGCTCACCGTGTTTCCCTTCCCCTGAGTCTTGGGAGACAGAGGAAACTTCCTTTTCTGTCATTACTTTTGCGGGAAGGACTGTTTGTCTAAAGGAGTGCTTTACCGAGAGATAGCTTTTGAAAAAAAGACTTCCTGTGCTGCTTCCTTAAATACCCTTGCTGCCCCCCCCCCCCCCCCCCGCACTCTTTTGCATTAATCTACGCAGTAATTTGCACTTAAGTGTGATGGGGGGGTGAAGTAAATCTCTCTTCAGATAGTGATGTGAGATTGGGGGAAAGAAGAGATGCAGACATAAATCTCGAGAGATACTAACCCAGGGCCAGTGGAGGGGATGGAGAATGAATGGCTTGTTGGTTTAAAGTGAGGAGAGAAAGAAGTAATGAAAAGTAATGCTCGTTTCACTCTGTGGAGCAAAGGAGGTTTATAAAAATATGTGATATGTGAAGGATGAGTGTCAAGAGGTTGGAGCCTCAAGTTCTTGTGGGGGGTGCCAACCAGTAGGACAAGAGACATTTGACAGAAACTGATGTACGGGAAGCCCCACCTGAATATGAAGAAGAATTTCTTTACTGCGTGAGTGACCAGGCACTAGAACAGATTGCCCAGAGGTACTGGAATCTCTCATTGGAGATATTCCAGAACCATCTGGATTTAGTCTTGTGCCATGTGCTCTCAAATGGCTCTGCTTGAACAAGGAGGTTGGACCATATGGCCCACTGTGGTCCCTTCCAACCTCTGTGGAAAAAAAAGAAGGTATTTGGAATGGCTATTCCTGTACCAGCTTGGGTAATAAAGGGAGAACATCCCACCTGACAGGAGCCTGGGAAGCTGAAGCACAATGCTTCATGGAGGGTAGGGAATTGCCAGAGAGCTGGATGAGTGGAAAAATCAAGAGGTGACAGATGGGGGGGAAAAGCTGTTCACGTTTTGTAAAGGCATGAGTCACACTTGTATGTGGTAGAGGAGAACCAGGATTCGTCAAAAGATATTTTGGAATTCGTTCGTTGCAGAGTAAAAATTGTGAATTATTTTTGTTGTGTTTTTCATTATTGGAAAGTGATGATAGTATAAACGGAGCAAGTTTCTTGAACTACTGTGCAAGAGTTATTTCTAGTTTAGGATAGAGACTCAGCCTTAAAGTAGTTGTATCAACAGGGTCTTTCAGCTGCGACTATAAAATTAGGCTGACATTTCTTTTGTTTCCACTGTTATGTATTGATACTGAACTTCAGGTTGGTTGGAGATGCAGCTGTCTATGACCGTGATGTGCTATCTGAAAGATTCCAGATCATAAAGTAATCTCATGAATTTGAGAAACTGATTTTTGAGCTCTCTGGGTTTATAGATAATATGACAAACTAGAGGAATGGGACTTCATTAGATGTGTATTTTATTGTCCTAAAATATTTTGTTATCAACGGCATCTACACATTTGATGTAGAAAGTATTTAAGTGTTTTATTTGAACACTTAAGTATACTTTAAGTACTCTGTGATGCTGCGGAAACAAATTTTGCTCACTGGGGAGGGAAGACTTAAATAATTCCATTTTTAAAAGTTGCAAGCTGCTGTGGAATTAAATGCTGAAAAAAATTTAAAAATTATGGACAGTTAAAAGCTGAAGGAAGCATTTTATATGCTTGAAAGTGGGCATTTTGAGTAGTGACTGTAGATGTATTCTATTTCTGAGCAGCCTAATCTATGGAAGCTCTGCCTTCATTCATACAAGACTACAAACAGATTACTAAGGATAGATTACCAAGTGACCAGCCAATGCATCTGTTAGTGAAATCCTAGAGAGTATAGGCCTGAGTAGTTATCAACAAGCTGGATCATTGCCATTTCAAGGGATTCAAAATTAAAATAATTTTGAAAATAAATTACTTGCCTTAAAGGAATGCACAGAAAGATATTTCAATGAAAGTAAAATATTAATGCTTTAAAGAAGCAGTGGTCTGCATCATGGAATAAATATAATTTGATAGGTGATGATATGTGATAGAGAGTTACACTAATCCATTTTGGGAAAAATAAAGGCAGATTTACAAGGAATGAGAAATATCTCTTTGTTCTCTGTGAAGCTGTTCTTACACTTTAATGGTAGTTCTGACTAACCTTGAATGATGTGCTTGTCAGTTTATCTTTTTCTGCCATAGCTGTTTTGAGTGTGTGGTTTTGAAGCTTCACACTGTGTTTCCACAGCAGTGCATGTGAGTGTCCTCCACTTTCTTTACTCTTTAGATATTTATTATTTCAGGTATGTGGAAGTGTGAGGGATTAATGTGCTTTTAAATAAACCTGTGAACAAACAGGCTTAATTAAAGTTTGTAAAATTCTCCACCCAGAACCTTTTCTTAACCACTAGAAAGGGAATGCATAGTCAGTGTTTGATCTTTCATATGTGAATATTGTTCAAACATTTAAAATCACAGATATGGTGGCTGGAAGGCACTTCTGAATATCATCACCCCCTCAGAATTGTTTCTTGGGGCAGGACAGTTGTTAACACGGGATTAAGCTAGTCCCCGGTGTAGGTCTTTGTCATGAAGTTTCTGTTTTCCAGCCCTGCAGTTTGCACTTGGAAGGGGAGCTCTACTATTCTAACATAGTATCATCCACAAGTTTGCTGATTATAGAATGGCCCAGAGAGGACCTCAAAGATTATCCAGTTCCAACCACTATGCCATGAACTGGGACACCTTCTGTCTCATTATCCAAGTTACTGACACATTTATTGACCTGTATCAGCCCCAGTAACAGCCACTCCTACTGTCACTAGCCAACAAGTGAAGCAACTTGAAGCCATCAAATCTTCAATTCTGTCTGCTCAGACAAGTTTTCAGCCTCTCCAACCATCTATCTGGCCTCAGCTTGCTAACGTGTGTGTGCTTCAGGGGCTGGTGCCAGGAGCCACAGCATGCTCAAGGGTGTGCTGCATCCTGTCCCCTTAGCTGTGTGACCAGACCTTTCATCACAGTAGCTGTTCAGATTTATCAAATGTAATCTGCCCTTGCTAAATCTGAGTCACATCTTCTTGACTGCTTTCTTGGTGTTCACCCAGCCAGGGAGACAAGCTCAGAGCATTTTTCCAGACACTGAGATGGTGCTGACTGAATGTTAGCACTGCTTTTTGCCTCTCTTAAAAATGAGCACAAGTAAGTCTTTTCCCAGTCAGTTGGAGACTATGTGGTAAGTGTTTTTCATAGGTAATAGACAGTTGCCTGACAAGCAAGCTGTGTCTCTTGGCAACCTTGAGTGTAGCCCATCTGGCTCTGTGCATTTGAGTACATCTAGCATCTCCCAACAGGTGCTGGCCCTGCTCCTACTTATCCCTCTCCTTTCCAACCACCACTGGTACAAGCAGAGGTCTGGGTGCAGGTTTGCCTTTAAAGACTGAGGCAAAAGGAATGTTGAGTAGTTCAGCCTTTTTTCCATATCATCTCTGACAAAGTCTTCCCCTTGTGAGAGACTGAAACCTTGATGGTTAATGGCTCAAGCAATCACCCATTTGGAAAAGCTGCAGGGGCTTTGCTGAGGCCAGGTTTGCACCCCTGGACCGAAGGGCAGGAGGAGAGATTTGGGGTGTGGTGAGGATCCTCTGTTCTGTATAAGAGCAGCCCAGGGACAGGGAGGGTGAGCACCCACCACCAGAGGATGACCACAACAAACTACAAACTGACCTTTGTTTAGCAACAAGCTGGGTTTGAGCCAGATAAGGGAAAAGGCCACTGAGGAGCAGTGCTGCTGAGGTGGGAGAATGCTTTTTATCCTGCCAGTGTCCTCTTTTACACAGCTGGGCCAGCTGTAAATCTCCCTTCCCAGGGAAGGTATCAGGACACCCGTGTTCACACCTGGGCCTGAAGGTGTTCATCCCTTCCTGTGGGGCAGAACTGGCTCAGTTACCCTCAGGCACGAGACAGCTGTCATGGCTTAGAGGGTATTATAAACCATCAAAGACCCCAAAGTGCCCCCAGACTCATTTCTGGGTTCTTCCACCAGACACCGCACGTGATCCCCAGTGTTGGAACAGACAGTGTAAAACTCCCCCCAAGGGAGGTGCCTGGGTGTTCCCACCTGAACCTGAACATAATGAACCCATTGAAATCTATGTTTCATGGGACTTCTCCATCCCTGATGGATCAAATCTCCCACCATCACTTTGACTAAGTGAAATTGCAACAATCAGTTCTTGTCACTGGATCCATGGGTGGTGGTATCTTTCTTCCCTACTATCTGCTCTTATCCTTTCTTTCTCTTCCTTATATATTTTCTTAAGTCATTATTTTATACATTTAAATTGTTTCATTTGTATAGATAATAACCAACAGGGCTCTGCATCTCCTTTACATTGCAACCAAATTGTTCTAAAACAAACCTGCATTACACAGACATATATGTATGTGTATATAAGCGCTGGTCATTCTGTGTCATTTCACTCTTACCTGCCCCAAGGAATCTATTAACAAAAACCTCAGTTATCCTCACCATTAGGAGTGGGCGTAATATCCATTCACTTGATGGAGCAGATTTTTGCTTGTTTATGAAACTTTCATGCTTTCAAAATCCCCTCATTATACTTTGTCTGTTGCTAGTTTTAGCTCCAGCTGAGCTTTGGCTTTTCTGATTTAAGAGAAATAAAAGCGGAAAACAAGCCATGTCAAACACTGAATGCTTCATTTAACAAATATTTACTTTTTTTTTTTTTTTCCAGGAACCAGTGATTCTGAAGACTGCCTGGTCATGATGGCTCATGCTACTATTTATGTGGGTTGCACTGTTCCTCAGTTACTGAGAGGTGCTCAGGGCAGAATTTTTACCTCTCCATTGGGAGTATTGAGACACTCTGCTTTTTGTTACTGCACAGGGAACGGGTAGGCTATCCACTTCCTTGTCTTATTTAAGAGAATGCCACAGTAACACTGTCAAAATCAAACTGACAAATTACTACAGACCTATAAATGCTTAATTTAACTCCCAATTATATATTTATATTTAATTCTTATTTGGATTTGTGTCATCTGTAGTCTGGATTACACTGGTAAATTGTTATGTTAATAGAAATTCATATCAGTAAGGGACAGTACCACAGCTGTCAAAATTACAATTATCTTTGTTTGCTTTTTCTTGCAGCACAATAAAATCAAAAAGGAAAATGGATCATCTAGAGAGGACAGCAAATAATTTTCGACAGGAGGTTAGTGTTCTGTTCTTTAGGATGCAAGTAATTTTTTTTTTCTGCAAAGATAATTATATTGGATTATAGTATTCGATTCTTAGCCTCCATTTTGCCTTCTGCTGGAGTCTGGTTTACTTCTTTTTTTTCTCATTTCTTATATTTGTTACTGGTATAAAATTAGCATATTTAGTGCTCAGTGGGTAAAATGTAATGAGTTTTAAAAAATTTCAGTGATGCAATTCTGTTTACTTTATGTTGGACAAGAAACAATAGATTTCTAGCCAAGTATGGATTATAATAAGTAATGAAAGCACTTGGGTACCCATCATCTCTCCACAGACCTTGCAGATTTTTATGGATTTCTATAATTTTAATTCAGATTTGAGATTAAAAAATGTGGAAAATGTCATTTCATAACACAGGTAGTAAGGCAAAAAGTATAGACATTTTGAAGGGAGAGATGACAGACAGCTTTAAAAAAGATCTTCAGTTGTATATATTTTTATTCACAAATAAAAGGAAGATAGACCATTGTTTTCCATCAAATCCAGAAATGCCTATTCTGTATCTCAGTTTTGAGCAGCAAGCATTCTTTTCCATAACATTCAGAGGGGAACATACTTCATATTTATGAAACATATTTCATCCAGCTATTTCCTTTTTGTAATGAGCTAAAGAAGGTGCACACAGATGCAAACACAGCACACATATGTCAGTGGGTGTACATGAAGTCCTTCTCTGCTAGGTTTTTCCCTAACTATAGTGGAGAATAAGTCACATTATTCCCAAAAGGAAGCTGGGTGCAGGGGATATGTAGGTGACCCCCCAAAAGAGAAGATTCAGCACTAAATAGATGGATGTACATGGATGTGGATGGATGATGCAGCCTGGTTCTGCCAGTCACCAGAGCTGTGGGAACCATGGAGCTGTGCCTCAGCTATTCACACCTAAGCCAGCTCTTCCCTGAGTACAGATCAGTGTTGCTTGTGGACATCCAGCTGCTCTGGATGTAGAGACAGGCACAGACCAATGCAAGTTCTTGTTTACTTCTGACACAAAAAAAAATGAGGGCACTTCTGAGTGTTGAAGCCATGGGAGTTTCTTAATATTTATTCCTTGGTTTGCTTCCTTTCTCTGCTCAATGTCAGTACCTGAAAAAATACACGAAAAATGGATCCTTACGAGGTGTTGGAAGCTCAGGGTTGGCACAGGGAACTGTAAGGCACGAGGAAGAGAAGGAATCTGTATGAGATAGGTGAAAGAGCAGGGCTCAGTTCTTGCTACTGCACATTTTCCGCATATCAGAGGATTATGTTGTTTCTTTTTTTAATGTTTGATTTATTCTTTGTTGCTTTATTTCTGACTTCTTTAAAATCAGTTTATTTTAAATCCTCTGCTTGGTTTTAAATTCCATGTAGTCAGCGGTTGGCTTTCCTCAGCCAATATTTCCTTATTTGGCCATTTCAGTCCTGTAAAAGATGAAAGAATCATGAATCTGTGTTGCATTAGTGTGAATGCTATAGAACATTGCCTGTTGAAGACTGATAATGTGACGGACCAGGGCAAGGAAAAGTGACTAATTCTTTCTTGAAATACAGCTGCAAAATCCAGAGTCCTGTGCCCTCCTCCCTCTCACTGCAGCCTTGCTTTGGCCAGTTGGATACCCTTGTGATGGTCCAAAATACTGGCTGAATGTCTTTGATCACCCTGACTCAAATTTAATTTTTGAAATAACTTTATACCAATTAAGAAATAAATTTCCAGTACCCTTGCAGCTCTCTCAGTGAAATAACAAATTAAGGAGTGTACTGAAGAGTAAAGAAGGGAATGGAGAAGATCCAAATTTAATGTCCCTTTCCTACACTTCTCCATCAAAACAACCATTGAAATCATGTATCTGACATTTCTCTTTGTTAACTTTGACTTGACTGCATTCCTCATTTAATGCTGTCTGCTAAAGTGGAACAGGAATACATGCTACTTGATTTTAAATTAGCAAATGTCCTGCTGTTTAATGGGACAGGGGATGTGTCAGATGTTGCTTTATGAATAAATTAATTTCCTGACATATGTTTTAAATTACAGCATAGTTGCTTAAAGTTAAAATTCTTTTTGATTTTTTTGATCTTTGACAAATGAGAAATGGTCGAGTTGTGGTGGTATTTTAAGTATTTCCTTTTGTGGTAAGTGACATGAGCATTTATAACAGTAAAATCTGTGTATTGTTCTGTGTAGAAAATACTTAGGGCATTTTTTTCTTTGTAGAGGAAAAAGGTTCATAATTATAGTCCAAAAAACCCTGAAAAGGAATGGTAGGGAGGGGATGACAATCCATGTTTCACTGATGGGGATCAAAAAATTTAAGTGGGGGGCTCATCCCCAGTTAGTCTTTTTGCAAAATCTGCTTTTCAATTTTATTTTTTTTTTTAAACTCCTTAAAAGCAGTATCAGCCGTGGCTCTGATGTCTCCTACCATGTGGCTGCCACACAAAATCTGCTCTGTTACCCAGCCAGGAGAGCTTGTGTCTTGGTTTCCCTGTGGTCATACGGGGGTGTAGGGGGTAAATGCAGTAACGCAAGGCTTGTTGGTTTTCTTTCATTGGTGCATTAATATTAATGCATAATCTTTCAGTAATGCATTTAGTTACTTAATTCAGTCTAGATCCAGAATTTTCCCTGGGGCTTCATCTGCACTGATTTTTTAGAAGTTTCCTTAGTCTTTATAGCAAAGATCTTCTTACTTTGTTGCTGGAGGATGCAGGAGTGTGTGTCTTGTATAGATGTCTGAAGAATCTGATAACTAGCAATCACCTCTCTTTATAGCCATGTTCTCTTCAAGTAAAATAAAGTAAGTTTGTATATAATCTTAGTAAAAGTGACAGACGTGGTAGACTGTAAGTGCAAACACTGTTCTCCATTCAATGACTATTTAAGTGAATCATAGAATGGTTTGGGCTTGAAGGGACCTTCAAGATCATGCAGTTCCAACCCCCTGCCATGGGCAGGAACACATTTCACTAAGCCAGGTTGCTTAGGGCTCCATCCAGCCTAGCCTTGAACACTTCCAGGGATAGAATCCATTTTTGTTTCAGTGAAAAATATTGGTGCTGTAGGTAATGAAATGCTGTGGGTAACATGGGAAGTGATGGATGTCTCATGCATGGCTTCTTGACTGCTTTTGCTGCAGATTATCTACATATCATAATGGTTTATTTTTCTTTTGTTAGGTAATTACGCAAGCAAAAGTGTGTGGAATCACCAATGAATCAGAGACAGTCAAAAGGCTTCGTTTGGCAATTGCAAATAAGGATTTTACTTTCAAAGCAGGACAATGGTAAGATCTTCTGGTATATTTGAGGGGGAAATTACTAGAAGTCCACTACAGCAAAGTGCTGACAGGTCTCTGATCCTTGGGCTGTGGAAAAAAGTTGTTAATTTATATAATACAATGTTTTCTTATTGGATGCTCTGTCAAAGAGCTGGTATTTGGCATAGTTTTTAAATAGTCATTATAAAAAATGGTAATATTACTATTAAAAGGCCAGAAGTGGATATTCTTTAAATGTTCAGTTTTACTGTTTTGGTGTTTTCCTGTGGTTTATTATATTACATTGTTTTTTCAGGAGTACTTTGAAGTTCGCTGCACTTTATTCTGCAGGCTGTCTTTATTTGCTAGTTGTTTTTACAGTGGAGCTGAGACTGCTGATTTGCAAGTTATTTAGTTGTGGTTTATTTCTTTCCCTTGAAGTTTCCACACTGAAAATTAAGTCTGTTAGGTCAGATTAATATATTAATATAAATAGGCAAATTTGGAAATAAAAACCTTGACTTATTATGCCTTCGAAACAATTAGCTGTTTGTTTAAACAATTTTACAATTTTTTTCCCAAGGAAGTAGTGGATTTTCATGTTTGTCATCCTTCCTTGTTAAAAATATTCTCACTCAGTAACTTTTTTTTTTTCTCTTAGAAATTAATTTAAAACTAGGAGTAGTTGTTTTTCGCAATGGACATTTAAATGTTCTTAAACTTTTTATTGGCTTTGGCCATCTGAAAGTGGTTTTGCTGAAATCAAAGTATAGCTGCTAGTGTATTAACAGCATATGTTACTCATGGAGTGTTAATACGCTGGCTTTTAAATTTAGAACCAGAACACAAGATGCTGATTAGCAATAATTTGTTTGTGAAGTAATTTGCTGCAGTTTTTGCACATGTGCAGTGACTCATATTAGATTCTTGCTTGCCAGTACTTGCAAAGTACATTTACCCTCCAAAAATGTTTTTGAAATTATCATTCTGTAAACTGAAAGCTTTAATTATAATTACTCTTCTTCATTTTCTTCTTCCTTGAAAGTGTTCTAATGCAAAGGTACACACCAACTTCTCTGTACTTGTATTTATAAACTGGGGTTGCATTTTTTTTTTTTGATGAGCAGTACAAAACAACACATTTTCGTGAGCAGAAAAGGCTAGGTTGCTAGGATTTGCTATAGTAAGATGTTGCAGCCAAAGATTGTCGCTAAAATGTTTACATTTCCTGAAAGCGTTCTAATTATTGAGTTTTTCAGAAGCAAAAGTGAATTTGTTTTGCAAGCACTTTGGCAGATACTGGCCTTTATCTAACTTCAAATAATAATGAAGAGACTTGTTGCTGTTGCACCCTTTGATTTACTAAAACATGCATTGAGGTACATGCATGTTACAAATACTTTGAAGAAGCAGCTTTATGGTTTTAATGTTTCTGATCTCTTACTCCAGCAATGGGTAATTATTGCTGATTTCTTAAGGTTATGGTTTAGGTGGGTTTTAAAAGGAGGGAAGTGAGAAATCACCCTGAGATCTCTAGATTACATCTTTTTGTGCCTTTCCTTTCTTCCATTTTTTCCCTTCTGCTGCTCTTTTCCTGTAGGCTGTCACAGGCAGCATTTCTTCAGGAGCCCCCTCACCCTTCCTAACGCGGCTGAGACAAGCCATCAGAGCTAGTCCACTATAAGACAGTAAACTGTGCCTTGAAATTTCTCAGTTATGTACTTGGGAAAGAAAAAATACATCTGCATTAGTATTTGGGAAAGGTAAAAACCATATTTGATGTAGGTTTTGCCACAATGTTTGTGTGTTTCCCTACCAGGCATGAATAAGGTTTCCCTTTATATGCCAAGGAGAACATTTTGACTTGAATGTAAATTGTGACTTTACAGCATAAATTCTCCTATTTTTCGTTAAGTTCATCTTAAGTAGCAAGACACTTTTCCACCAGAGGGAGGTAAAGAGCTGCAGTAACATCCTGAGATGTTCTTTGGCAGGATAAACGCCAGTTTATCCTGCAGTTCACAAGTCAGTCTTTCTCAGCTCCCAGAGCCTGACTGTCAGTAAAGCTGGGCTCCACGGGCAGTGGGGCTGCACAAGCTGAGGACACTGAAATAAGCCTTCTCCATTTTTTTTGGCTGTAGACCGTTCTTTTGCAGTCAGGTATCTTTATGCACCATCAAGATATTACAAGCATAAAGTTAAAAATTGTATCACTGTTGTATATATAACACTGTATACGTTCTTTGAGAGAAAGAGCTTTTTCTTCAAAGGGTGAATTTTGTGTGGAGTAAGCAGACAAATTTTTTTCTTAAAAAAGTGGTGAACTACTCAAAGTGCTTCTCTCTTTCCTCAAGCATTTGTGGTCTGTGAAGAATACAGCCTTGCTGTTTAAAAAAAATACCTGTGCAGTAGAAGCCAGTCTGTATTTCTTGTTGCATCCTCAGTTAATACTGAGCCAACCGAACCCAGGCTGGAGCTGAATAATAGTTCTCTAGTACTTGGCATTGTTTCAGTGTGGCTGTTTCCTAAGGGGAGCAGCACCACTAGTTATAAACAATTAGTTTATTTTGAAATACAGGGAATTCATTATTACGTGCTGTAGAAAGCAAAAGCATTTGAACATTAAAGGAAAGCAGAGGAATTCAGGTGATAGACCACAAACCAATTTGTAATTTTTTTCTGATAATTATTTGGAAGCCTTATCAAGGCAAATCAAAGCCTTACTTTCATTAGACAGGTTCTATAATTCTTATAGTTATATAGGTTCCATATAGTAATGGTTTGCCTTCCATACTCTCTAAGGAGTGGTATTGCAGAAGCTTAGCCACATTACCTTCTTAACTGTACAAACTCATGCATGGTTTACTTTTAAGCTGAGGAAAAAAAATATACAAGTAGGAATTTATTCCAGTTCTGTTTCCTCTAACCTAAGAAGCAATATCTGCCACCAGAGGGAGCTGCAGTTCTCCTGCCAGTTGTGGACTTCTTATCTGGGAAATTTTTTACATACTGTTGGTTTTACTTCAGATATTTCATCTACCCAGAAGAAAGTGTTTAATATAAAGTCATTAACCTAAAATTATAATTCCAATCTTCATATGTTTGAAAATCAATAAGCCCATCAAAGGGACCAAAAAGAGTGGGAATTAAGCTACTCTAGCAGACCATAATTATGTTTTTGTTCTAATATGCAAATAATTTATTTAAAACACTTAGGATTCTGGTCTGTTGTGAGATGTGACATCTAATGCTAAAAGCAGAATGGTTTGAAAACCTAATAGTTTAGCAAACATGATGACATGGTTCTAGAAGAAAATAATTCTAAGGAAATGGTGTTACTCAAGGTTAACTCCCTTTTCAGAAAAGTTATGTTACAGAAATGAAGATGCTGTAAAGGAAAGATAATTGACACAAAGGCAGCCACTTTATTTTGGCTACTGTTGTCCGTGTTTGGGGTTGTTGTCTTCTTTTTTAAACCTTCGTGTTTGATCTGGTTTTAGGGTTGATTTCTTTATTCCTGGAGTGTCTGTAGTTGGGGGATTCTCAATATGTTCAAGCCCTGGCCTGTTAGAACGAGAAGGAATACTAGAGCTGGCAGTAAAGCACACTGTTCATCCTCCTGCTCACTGGATTCACACTGAGGTAAATGAAATTAACTGTGGGATTTGGCCTTTTTTTTTTTTTTTTTTTTTTTTTTTTTAGGTAAAGGGGTAGTGTGTGTTTGCGGGTTTTTAGACCATTTTGTGGTATTAACTGCAAAACTCACATTGACTTCTTCAAGCAATTTGGATACAACATAAATCTTAAAACCTTTTGTTCAGTAAGGGACTGAAATTGGATGTTTATATGAAAATATGGTTATTGTAATCTTTGCACACCACCTGTGCTTATAGTGAACTTAATGATAGTATAGTTGGTGTATATAAGGTTCTCTCTTCTTTGGAATTTACAAATTTAAAAACTTAGAAAAACCTCTGTTCTAACTTGCCCCCTGAGAACAGGCAGTTTTACATATTACCAAGTTACCTCTGATAACCTTCCATAATTCCTGACTATTTTTGTAAACATAAACTGGGACTTACTGATAAATCACAGATAGATATAGATTATTAAAGGGGAGCCAAGGAAGGTTCTTAGATCAGTTTTTCTGAAATGATAAAACATTTCAGAATATCTGTAGTATTCCTTTGAATATGCAATATTTTTGTAATAAAGACAACACAAGGCTTAGGGGTTTGCCATATTAAAATTCAAGTCTGAGACTTGGCCTTGTGGCCACATGTTTTATCAATGATCTGTCCTATCAACTTTTGTTCTTTTCACAGTCTCTGGAAACTATTTAAGAATTTTTTATGTTGTAAATCAGTTCTTGTTGCTGAGTTTTCTGTGGAATTTATAGGACAAATCTGTAGGTAAGGGGTAAGCTACATCAAACCTGATGCCATGGAGAAACCTCCTTGTATTCTTCTAGCTAAACAAAAGTGCATGTTTTTCTTTAGGAAACAAACAGGAAAAATAACAACCAAGAATTTGAAAATGCTGTATATATGGTGACAAAACTGGTGCTTAATAGTTTAAAAGTTGCTCCTAAAGGAAGTTGATATCTCAGGTTAAAAATGTTGTGGGAATAGTTAGCACTCATTTACTCACTCTATCTGTGCTTTTACAGGTATTTATTTCTTAATATTACTGAATATAGAATAGTAAATTTTAGCACCATGTGCTTCATATCACCTCAGGAAGATGTAGCCTTTTCTTTAAAAATATCTATGTAATGTATTGATTGTTTCACTTCTCTGCCTGAGCTGTGTTTATAAACTAGGCTAAAGGATGACACTTTCTCATGGTATTACTCCAGAATTTTACTATTTTTTTCTTGTATACTGACTTACTGTTATCATTGTCATGGCCAAAGCTTGGGAATATCTGGAAGAGTCCTGGTTAAGAGACATTCTTCCCAAATCCTGTGCCCAATCTTGAGGAACTATGGCTGGTTGAGGGGGCAAGTGTGAGATTTTTTTTTTTTTCTCCCTAAAAATGCTTATTTCCTCAAAGGGTACCATATTCTGTGTCATCCTTAGGCCACATGAATCTGGAACACCTGTGGATTCATGCTTCTCTAGACCAGAGTAAAACATGGTGGGAAATCCTGGCAGTGTACATCACAAGGAAGAGAGAATTCAGTTTCAGATAATGAATGCTCATTGTCCTACAGTATACTTGAGGGACAATAGTTCTGCAATAATTAAGAAAAGCAAGAAAGTTGTTGGGTGTTTTTAATGATCATTGCTTACTATCTTAGGAACCTGTGTGTTCTCTGCAGTACCTGCATCCAAGGTCATCCTTCTTGCTTCTGGTGGAATTGCTACATGTTCAGACCTTAGCCATCTGTGCAGCCTTCATTTAATGGAACTCCCTTTGTTTCAATTTACTGTTTCTTGCTATGAAAAGAATTTTTTGAAGGAAGTGTTTTCATTCTCTAAGCTAGTTTTTCAACAGTTTATAGCTTGTTTTTCTCTCCTTTACTCCCATCTTCCTTCATTTCCCTTTCCCTCTTCATTTTATCTTTTAAAACTTATAATGGCCTAAGTGCTCTTTATTTGTTCTGTCAGCTTGCAGTGATGTGGAAGAACTCACCTGACTTCTCTGTACTGCAGCTTCACCCTTCAGACCAGGATGCTGGTTTACCAAGGAGATACTGACCCAAGTGGATTTTTTTGTCGTAGCTTTTGTTTTCCATGTATAAAAACATTTCTTTACAAAGTAATTTCTTACATACAATTGAAGAGTAAGAGATTTTCTTCTGTGTCTCTGAAGTTGCAAATGCAGAAGTGATTCTGCAAGAAATATTCTTGTGGATACTTACTTCACTTCTGTGTGGCTTTTAATTTTAAGGAATGGGGATGGAAAAACCTTCTATGTGTGCAACTTACTCTGACCTGTGACCTCATAGGAAGGCCATTTTTGGCATGAAGCTGGTTTTGGGTAGAAGTGTGATTTCACATGTTGAGCTCGGGTTTTCACAACCACATATTGTTGTTGGTAAACTCTGTGTGAATTGTTCCTCTTTTGACTCTTAAGGGGATAAGAAGGGGGAGTCACCATCCTGCCTTATCATAAGACTGAAACTTTTGAAAGTAGAACTAGATCCCTAGAGATACTGGTTACTTGAGATAGCTGGAAAATGTGTGTACATTTTAAAGTCCTTCTGTTTTTCCTTCACTGGTCAATTAAAATAAAAATCACAGCCTGGCAAACCTTGTGACTAGGATGCAGAAAGAATAAGGGTTCAACTTTTTAATTTAGTTCTGAAATTAAATATCTTCTTTTCCATCCTAGTGTACTCTTGACTCAGAAGTGGCTCTGCGAGTGGGAGGTGATTTCTTCTTTGATCCTCAGCCTGGTGACTCCCCAGTAAACCTAGTGCTGATAGCAGGGGGTGTTGGAATTAACCCATTGTTTTCTATACTGCTGCATATAGCAGATCTTCATGGATACCAAGAGGGTAAAGGAAATAGACACAAACTGGGAACAGTGAAGCTGTACTACAGTGCAAAAAATACGAGTGAGCTGTTATTTAAGGTAAATCAGAAGTTTTTAAAAAATACAGGTCTCAGCTATTCACTACTAGTGTGTGTATCAATGTTACCAAATTCCAGCAAGTCCTTCTGTGTGAGAGACTGTACAGAGACAAAAGTCACTTTCTGCCTCAAATCCCATGTGTGTTTTGTTAAATGCTTATGCCAATGTACAAATTAAGGCTGTTGCTGGACATACCTGCTCCCAGTAATTTTGACAAATCAATTGCCCCTAAATTTTTCTGTAGCCCTGCATTTTACTGTGATCTTGTAAGAGCATCATATATTATATAAGCATTATATCTATGTATGTATATGCACACTAATAGTATGCATGCATAGTGCTGTAATACTGTAACCACATAGTCTAAGTAGAGATTGTATTGAATGTAAAGACTAGAAAAGAGTAATTATATCCAAAGAAAATACTTTCTAAAATAACAGCGGAGGTCTATTGATAATACATTAGTTACTGCTAAATACTAGTGTATGAATGAAGCATTTGTAGCTGCTTTTAAAACTGCTTGTGCAGTACTTTGTCAACATTTACTCAGCAGTTAAAGATCAGTTGTGACTATCAGCCATTAAGGGTTATTGACAATATTTTAGTGTCAAATTAGCACAGCTTCTGTAAGGAAGCATCCAAAATTATTTATGGGATTTTTAAGTACTGAAAGCTTTTGATTGTAAGATAAAGATGAAGAGCTGTCATGATTCCAGAAGCTGTGTATAGGATCTATCACTAGTTTTATTTCTGTACTTCTGCCGTGTGTCTAGATATAGAGATATTTGCTTTCTTTGAAAAGTCATTTGTTTGTTGCTAGAAGCAGAATAATTTGCTCTTCCTTTTGGCCACCTACTGATTTCCCAGTCTGTTCTAAGCACGCACAAGTTTTTCTGGTGCCAGTGCTGACATTCCTGACATTCACTTATGCAGTTTTATGACAGAAGAACTTTTGCACTAAAGCTTCTGGGACACAAGAGAACACAGTGTCATGCACAGTGCTTAAAATATATCCCTCCTTCATTCTTCACATGTCCCTCAGATCCAGAATATGTCTGTCAAAATTCTTCACTTCTGTGCAGAGGATTGAGGAAATAGAATCTCTGGCAGCCTTTATGCTGTTGTACAGGATGTGTACAATCTCCAGGAGGACCTGCTGTGTTATCACTGATGGTTTGGAGGACATGGTCCCTGAAGGAGCAGCTGTGTATGTGCTGACAAGGGCGAAGGGAGATGCCACTGTGGGGTCTGATCCTCAGTGTGGATGTGCTCTCATGTCACAGGCTGAGGCACTGGAAACATCCTTAGTGCAAATGATAGAAGAAACAGCGTTAGGGGTACAAAGACAGCAAGTCAATAGTAGAGGTGCTGGTGGAACACTACAACAGTGGCAATATGTGCTGCTCTTCATCCCATGTCTTTTTAGGAATTCAGGAACAGATTTTCCAGCAAGTAGAATCTTCCTGGGTTGTTTTGTTAAGCAACCCAGGGCAGACTTAGTGTAGTAACTAGTTAACAAGAAAACACTTAACAAAATGAATTTACCTAGAAATTATTTTTATTTCAGAATATTTTAAGGAATATCCAATGTCTACTCCAGCAGTGAAAATCCTGTACAATGCAGAATCTGGACAGTAGCTAAATCTTAATTTCAGAACTAACTACAGCATCTGACTGACACATTCTTTTTTTGCTATGATTTGAACTGAAGCCACTGGGGGTTTGGTGGTAACTTATCACAGCTGTGACTTAGGGAACTGAAAATGAGTTTATACTTTATACTCTGGTAAAAATAACATTAGCATTATGTGGTAGTTGGTTTTACTTGAGAATGTGAGACAGTAAAGGGTCTAGTGACCTTATCAGACAAGACTCAAAAAGTTCCTAATGAATGGTAAATACATACTGCAGGGTTTTTTAAATGAAAAACCCCTATGGAAGTGGAAGGAGGAAATACTGAGAATTCATAAGGGGGAAAAAACTGGGAAATTACCTAACTGGATCTTAGGTCCAAATCTTACAGATTGTAATCTATGTCAGAAAAGGAGAGAAGCACCAACATAGCTGGCAGGGTATTTGCATTCCAAGTGTGGGAATTCTTTATGTGTGTGTGTGTTTGTGTGTGTGTGTGCAGGTCAGGCCTGTGGAGTCACACCCGTCAGGTTCTCAGTAGTAATCACTGGCATTCTGGGACTGTGTGCATACATCTGCTTTGATTTGATGGCCTGTGGTGTAAGCAAGTGTGTTTAATATTACAGAAAAATATTCTTGGTTTGATGAAGGCATTTCCTGGAAAGATCACATGTTGTTTTCACGTCACCCAGCAGTGCTCACAGATCTGTAAAGAGCTGCAGCCACACATTACAGGTAATGTCACGGCATTGTACAGAGATGCTATCTGAAGCCCCAGTTTGATTACATCCTACGGGATGAAGTTGTGCATAATAAGCCAGCATTTTTGCATTTAAAGGCTCAGAATGAGATGTGAGTTAAACAATTTCTCTGTATTTATTCTGCTTTGCAGAAAATTTTTTCTTTGCAATTTTTTTTCTCCTCTGTTAATCCTAAACTTTATACTGGTATTTCCCACTGCAGACTTTATTCCAGAAGCTATTAAGCAAACACTGTTTATTTTGCTTAAGGTGGGATTGATGAAGAATAAGCTGACTGCTTTTAAGAGATACTTCAGCATGTTTCCATTTCTGCTGTATTTGTGTTAGAGATACATTCACATGAAAAAAATAGGTGGGATTTTACTTGTCTGTAAGCCATGTTCCTCTTCAGTGACTAATACCTTCTGCATTCCAAGTGGAAGCAGTGAACTCAATCCCCACAAAAACAAATGCTTTTGGAAGCCCCAAATCTCCATACCTATTATCCTGAAACAGGTCAGGCATTTTTAAGGAATGAGTGCTTGAAATACCTCTAACCAGACATTCTTTTTGAAGCAACTTCATGATTAATATTTCTGTTCTCATTTCCTCCTTTTTTTCTTTGTCAGAGGGAAGAATATCTGAAAAGGATCTAGAGAAACACGTATCCAGTGATACTTCATGGTACATCTGTGGTCCTCCTCCAATGATAGAATCTGTATCGAAACTACTTATTAACATTGGTGTTCCAAGAAACTGTGTTTTCTTTGAGAAATGGTGGTAGTGACAGCTGCTGAAGAGAAAATTCTACTTTTTTTCCAGTGCATTTTGATAAGCTAAAAGTACAGAAATGGACTATGAATTATTTGCAAGATTTTAATGAAGAGGTCTTCAGTGATGAAAGTGGTCCTTTAATTTAACTGTAATACACCTGTAATACAGTGCTGCTGCTTTAGGGGAAAGAAAAGTGATTTTATGTTAAAGACATTAACTGTTCCGGATTTTCAATGATTTGCCTTTTCTTATGGGTAAACTTGCTTTGTTAGTCAGCTTTTTAAAAACCTTCAGTGTTTGACTCAGCACTTGTAGAGAATTAGTTATGCAGCAATGCCAGGTCTGTTTATAAGGATAATTCAGGCCATAACCTCTGAATCTTCTCCAAATGAATACACACTTCCCTCCCCAGTTCTGTATAATACATTTACTATTTTTATAGAAGAGGAGCTGCTGTGTTGTGACTTCCTTCTCTTGCCCTTTCTTCTCAGAAGAAAAAAAAAAACCTACGTTTAATATGGTTTATATAAGTAAGTCAGTTATGTTGACAAAGGTATTTTATCATCATCCTGTTTTTAGCCCTGAGTTGCAAGTGTTCAGTACAGCAGTCTTAGGAATTCTTCCCCTGAACCTGCATCTGGTGCTGGCACTGAGGCTGTTCAGCCAAGACTGTGCTTGCATGGGCTGTGTCCTCAAAAGCAGCACAGGTCAGCAACAGCCAAGGTGGGAAATCTCCACAGTCTGCTGCAGTACAGAGCTTCAGGGGACTCCAGGCTGTACTGCTTGGAGAAAAGTCTTTGAAAAGGTTGGGCTTGTGAGACATGAGTGTACCTCTAGATGCCCTCCCTGTTAAGGACTTGAACTGTCTCTGCAGATAATTAAGTGGCAGAGATTCCTGTTGTACATTTGAACACCTTAATCAGGAACAAGATCAAAAATACTAAATTAATATTGAATTAGTAAAATGTTAAATGGATAAGGCCTTCCCTTTGTTAGTGCCTCCTTTCCTTGAGTTACATGTTTCAGACAGTCAACCAGATAATGGAGCAAGGACTCCTTACCTCAGTGTCTCCTGCTCTCCTTAAACAGGGATTGCAGATACACTGAACCAACCCACCAGCTAGTTCTATTTGCATTGGTATGAAGCACTTTGTTTTTCAAGCATAACCTCCCTCTAGTTTACTAAAAAGGCCTCAAGCCCAGCTGTAGTTCTGTCCTAAGAAGTCACTTCAGCATATTCCAGTGGTATCCTCTTTTTATCACTCTGGTGGTATGTTGTACAATTTAGGGGCTACTTACTGCCACACCCATGTGCACCTCAAACTGCAAAGAGGCAGTCCTGCTGCAAAAGGCCAGGCCCTTGCTTTGAGTGAAGCACACAACTACTCCTGGGACTGTGTCAGAAGCTGATAAATGAAGTAATGCCAGTGGTGCCTGGGCATTGGAGAGAGCAGGCCCTACCCGCTGCCACTGGGGACACGTGGGACATAAGCACAGGCTCTATTTTCCATCAGGAGGGGTGAATCTGAAGGATGGAGCTTTAAGAGTTGCCTTTTGGGGACAGTACTGTCTGATGTACTGATAAGGCTTTGCCTCCAAGTTTGTGCCTTCTGCTGCCTACACCTAGGTCTGTGCTCCTGTGCCATGCAGTGCCACTGCCAGCTGCCATTGCTGGCCCCCTGCAGGCCCAGAGGGGACATTTCATCCAATCCCTCCTGAAATGAGAGGAAGATTCTTTCTGAGTACCCCTATTTCAATGAATGCTTCCTTGTTTGTTCACTCTAGAATGTAATTGGACAGCATGCTTGTCACAAAAAATAACACCAAGGGGTTTTGTGTTCACAGAGATCGCAGCTGACACTTCAGAGCTTGATGCTCGAAAGAAGCAAGGGTTTTCCTAGGAACACGCAATACATTGCTGTCAGGAAGTACTGGTGCCCTAAAAGAGCCACACACTAGGCTTGTCTGTATTTTAACAGTGTCATGGTAAAAAGATTCTGAGAAGACTTTAAATGTTTTTTTTCTTATGACTTCTAAATCATTTCATGAATTATAAACTGGTACGGCCTACTCTTCCTTTAATGCAGAGGCTTTCTGCAGCCCAAATTCCATCTCTTTCACAAATCTCTTCTCAGACCTGCACCGAAATGTCCATTTAACAAAAGACATTTTGAAATCCTTTGCTTCTGTCATCATCCTGTTTTCCCTCTAACCTCCTTCTGTCATCCCCTGTTACACTCAGCCTGAGTGCTGTGGGGCAAGGACACATCTCTCTAATTGTGTGAGCTCACCCACTAGAAGAGCAGGATGAAACACGTACACTGCTCCGAAACATGGACAAGAATAATTATTTCATAGCCCCCACCCCCCCCCCCCATAGTGGTAACCTCTGGTACTGTGACCAAGAAGTCCTTTCTTACCTTATAATAAATGCAATCTCTAAGCCAAGAAATTGGGAAAGTTGTTGACATCCCCTTCCTCCAACAGCCTTTTCCTGTTGACACTTAAGAATCTTTTGGACGTTTCTTTCTAAAGAATTTAGTGGTCTTTTAGTGAGATACCAGTTTCACCTTAAAGTCTGTTATCGGGTCTGACTCTGCCATAATTGAAGATAAAAATAGCATCCCAGAAACATTAACCCATATGAACACATGGTCTACAAATAATTCAATAAACATGATATTGGCCTGCACTGGTGGGAACAGAGAGCAGCCACTGCTGTTCAGCTGCTACCGAGTTGGAGAAATACTCTTATCACTTTGGTGAATCTTGTCATAGTAGAAAATGTTTCTTCCTCTTACACTTGTGCCATCAGCTAAGGAGTGACTGAAGGAGAAAAAGCAGACTGATACTCTTCTTTCTGCAGTAACGGATGAGGAGAGATGTGTCCATCTACACATTTATATTTAAACTTGAGATGTTTTGTGAGTTACCTGGTGTTGCAGACTTATTAGACTTACTAGTTCTCTTCTTCCTGTGACATGTATTATATCAGTTTGCCATGTGCTCATCTGGTAATGAGTATCAAACATTCCTATAGTTTTTGCATCAATTAGCTGGGAAAAGAGCGGCTATGCAGTTATCATTACATCATTTTAGTTAGGGTAGGGTGCTTTTATAGGTGAGTAACAGAAAGCAATTAAAATTGAAAAGCCTTTTTTCCCCCTTCAGTGTGTGGGTAAGGTACTGATTAGAGTCAGCTGCCACATCCAGCACCACAGGCACCTTCCTGAGGATGGAGGCTTTGGCAAGGACCATCTTCAGTAACAGCCTCAGAGATGTATCTACATTGTGTCTACAACTACAATTCATAGGCATGTTGTTTGCTGGCATTCCTCATACTTTTGAGAAACATTTATCAGCAAGAAATTAGTATCTGCTCTTCTTATACTCTTCAGTTCTGTGAGGATGAAATTCCTGCATGAAAGGCTGATCATGCTTCATTTCTGCCCTATAATTGGCTCCCTGAGGCAAATGTAGAGTCACAGCAACTACAAAGAGAAAGTAGGGTATCCAAATGCAGAGCCTTTCCTCTGCTCACCTCAGAAATCAAGGCTGACAGAACAGCCAAATTAGGGAGAAATGGGTATATTGTTTTGTACTTAGCTTCATTTCCACACATATATTAAAGCTACTTCGGGCTATTTCATTTATACTGTTTTCAAGTGCACAGATCCCATAATCAAAGACATAATGCAAGTTGAAGTACCAGTCCCATTGTCTGTGCACTTAACCCCTCTTAACATACCTATTTTCATTATGATCCTTCAAGAGTTTGGACACCCTACCCATCATAGTTGTACCCCTCTGCCCCTGCTCCCTGCTGTTTGTTGTAATTTTAAAACCCTTTTCCATCTTTCATTTAATTCAGCCACTCCTCTTTGACATTCCTCATTTGCCTCATCCAGTCTTTCCTTAAACACCTCCAGGGATGGCAACTCCACCTCCACCATTTGCCTCACCACCACTGCCTCGGGCAGCCCATTCCAATGCCTGAGCTGGATTTTCTCCTTTGAACTTCTCCTGTGTGACAGCTGGGGCTTGTTTGGGCTTGTTCAGATGACCACTTGCTGACTGCTGTCTTTCACTTCCCCAGCCACTCCTGTGGTCCTGCTTTTTCAGGCCCAAAATGGCAAAGGCAGCTAAGATAAAATTCAGGTAACAGCTGTGCAGCCTTGCTGCTGCACCACAGACCTGCCTTCCCCAGCCCTCATCACATCTGGATCATCTGTCTGAGAGATGATTTAGGCTCTCTCACTCTCCTTGGGATGGGAACAAGCACATGCACAACTTCAGCTGAACCAGCTCAGAGTAATTCAAAGTCACAAACTAGAACTGGTTATGAGATTATAAACCCCAAACCAGCTGCCCTCTTGAAACTGAAAAAACATGCAAGTTCTCTTTGACTCTTCCCAACCATAACCCAGCTTTTAGGGGAACAAAGTTTTAAATCAAGCCTTCACTTAGACAGGTGCAACTTCCCCACAAGCCCTTCCATGCTCTGCTGGGAAAGGAAAACCCTGTAGCACCAGTAACTACTGCTATTTCAGTAGTAAGGAGCTTCCCCTCATCACCACTTAGAGAACTGAGTTCCTCCTTCTGGGGACGAGTAACTGGCATTTGTGCAAACACCACAAATAAGGAATCTCCTCATGACCTTTATTTCTCTTTAGTTTTGTAAGCAGCTGGAATTCAGTGAAACAAGGTCAAACTGCAATCCAATAAACGTTTTCTATTAAAAAGTATTTGGAGAGGTCTTTCTACTGCAACACTTTCTACTAGCAAAACGTTCATTAAATATAGTGAATTTTTAAAGAAGATTAATACAAAGCTGGTCCTTGAGATAAAAACCACCAATAAAAGGATCTTATGCTATTAAAATCTGCAAACAGGAACTTAAAATTGTACAAAGCAGAGACCTTGTATTTAAGCAGAACAACTGCAGCAACCTATTTTTGAGGTGACTGGAACCCCAGTAATCTCAAAATACCAAATGAAACAATTAAAAATAGCATCAGAGCATCAGAAACTGAAGTTACTTACAGTCCTGTAGTTAAACCACTGAATTCAGAATAAAACACTCTTTAATCAATGACAAATCTACCACTGTGCTTTGTGCGTGTGAAATCAAATGCTTTAAACTTGAGTGCCTTCACCCCAATTCAATGAATGTTTAAGTGATGTAATTTTTTCCTTCTCTGCAATGTTTTGCCAACTGAGTAATTTTTAGGCATGAAAGATGCTTTTGAACCACTCTAGGTGCACATCTGATAAAGAACATAGTCCTTTTTACAGCATTTTGATTTGAAGACTGAGGAAAATTACCAAGCACAAATCAGTCAAGGGAACAAACAGCAAATCACTTACAGAGTTCTACCTCTTGCTTTAAAACAAGAAAAGCAGGGGAATTTACAATGTTTTTCTCACCTTGTTACCAGATTACTTGACCACTTCTAAATAAGGATGAAGGTGGTTAAGAAGAGAGAAACCATTCCTTCCTACATTTGTAAAAATACTGAAGTACTTGGAGAACATTGGCACAGAAACTATATTACATGTACATTCACTTTTAAGTATTTTTATGTAGCTTCAAACATTAAAATTTGGTAATTTTACAGAATTCCATTAGGTATCAGTCCCAGAATATGGTTACTTGTATGAAAAAGGGTCTGTTGAGGAGTTTTCATTTTGGAAGGTCCATTTAGTGACATTTGTTGGCCACGGACCCCTGTGTACATTTTCATTTCTTTACCACAAGGTATTTCGTAACAGTGAGGAAGTGGTGCAGAGCCACCTGAAAAAGGTCAGGAGGTAACATCGAATTCCAATTTCAGTGTGGATAACCACTGACAGAAGTACTTTTTACCTGCCTTTTTGTTTCCTGTTTTTCTGTCTTCTGAAGCCCCCACAGCTACTGATGAACTGTTGATTGGCAAAGACCAAATAGGAAATTGCATTTTGTACTGTAATTATCCGCCTCACAGATTCACCATGGAGTTTGCTTACCCACTGTGCCTGAACAGGTACACGATTTACTTACTGCTTAAAGATCTGTAAGGGTTAATAAAACTCAGAAGAGAGTACTGTCGGTGAGTGTGCTCCTGGAGAAATATATGGATGACAGCCATCTTATCTAAGCTTTCCAACTTCAGTTTCAACCCCTTTAAGTCCAAATATAATTTTTATGACACTACAAGCCTAGTGACAAAATAACATCTGGCACAGTAACTTCTCCAGAAAAGTTACATGGACAAGAAAGTATTACATAGTAAAATCTGACCTAACAGAACACTGGCCCTGACCCAGGCTCAAAGCTGGCTTGCTAAGCTTGGTCATGGAAAAAAGTATTTCTGTCCCTTCCTGCTTTTTCATTTAAAGTGTAGCTCTAGGAGAGCATTTCCCAGTATGTACAGTGAAACGAATTTTGCAGTTTCTATATGCTGGAAAGTCTGGGCCCTGTAGATACTTAAAACATTTAAGATACCAGAGTGCTGAGGAGCAAAGTAAGTCAAAGAAATGCAAAAGAAATGCTGAGTTGAGCAGTGGAGTTAGTGGTAGGGATTACCAAAATCTTCTTTTGTCTTTGCAAAGTATCAGCCACTCACAGTGTTCCTGAAAAGCAGTTCTTATTCGCAGGAGCAGTCCACGTCCAGTGCTGCCCCATCGCTGCTGCAGCCATCCGGCCCCGGCACGCAGCCCCCGCCCTCTGCAGCCTCCCCCGCGGGGCAGCCGGGCACGCCCTGGCTGAGGCAGACCTGCCCAGCATTGTCACCAGTGTCACAGCTGGCAGGACACGTCTCCGCTGATGCCCCATCCTGCTGGGCACCTCTGTCATTGGTCCCGGATACCTCGTCTCCCAAGTCTATGACATCATCTGGCTGCTGCTCTGGATCAGGCTTGGCTGCTCTTGAAACTTGTGCTTCTAAGTTTCTCGTGTTCTCTGTGACTTCAAATTCCTGCTTCTCCTGTGCCCTTTGCTTCTCCCTAGTACTTAATTTAGCCTTTGTGGAATTCTTCATTTTTCTGTTGTGCATGTCTTCTTTGGAGAACCTCCAGTGAAACTACAAAGAAGGGATCCAAATGTTAAAGACCATTAGAAGCAATCTCACACGGACATTTATTTTCCTGAGCAGACGTGTTTTGATTAGTTAGTTTTAATTCCAAGACTAAAGGGTTTGACCAGAAAGACCCAAGATTAAAAGAAGTTGCCTGACCAAATCAGATGGCCTAAGATGATTGCTGCCCACACACATATCTGTTACACAGAGGAAGGAGAGCTCAATGCTTTCTGCTTCTGCTGTTGCATGTGCCTGGTGGGTTCCTCTCTACACAATGTGGAAGAGACATGCAAAGCTGAGTAAGTACAGACAGAAGAAGCAATCCTATAGCATTATTCCAGTGTTTT
This sequence comes from Cinclus cinclus, assembly GCF_963662255.1. Taxonomy (NCBI): domain Eukaryota; kingdom Metazoa; phylum Chordata; class Aves; order Passeriformes; family Cinclidae; genus Cinclus; species Cinclus cinclus. The sequence goes on from NC_085046.1 coordinate 34,948,922, forward strand.
TCACCAGGTTAACAGCAGAACTAAAACCACACCCATGACCATACCCAAACAGTAAAACATTCTGAACCATCTATATGAATGTCTTTTGATGAGAAAGCGTGAGGCTACTACTTGCAGCACTCCCCTTGCCACAGCCACCATTTCAGAGCTGTTTTAACTGCTACCAAAAACAAAAAGGGAACTAGCAGTACCCTGAAATACTAACTTGACAGGTATAATGTGTATAAAGGCTGACAAATACATCACTATTGTATCTGCTTCATTTGTCAAAAAATAAATCAAGCTTCCCAAGGAAAGACAGACCACAGAACCACAGAAAGGTTTGGACTGAAAGGACCTTAAAGGTAATCTAGTTCTAACTACCTTGCCACAGGCAGACACTTGTCCTAGAAGACCATGTTGCTCCAAGTTCCATCCAGCCTGGCCTTCAACACTGCCAGGGGGTGGGGCACCCACCAACGTCTCTGGGCAAGCTGTGCCAGTTTCTCACCACCCTCACAATAAAGAATTTCTTTCTACCATCTAATCTGAACCTGCCCTTTTTCAGTTTGAAGCCATTACCTTTTGTCCTATCACTACACTTCCTGGCGAAGAGTCACTTGGTGACTTCCTTGCAGCCTCCCTTCAGGCACTGGAAGGCTGCTGTGAGGTCTCCATGCAACCTTCTCCAAGCTGAACAGCTCCAACTTCCTCAGCTTGTCTTCTGGAGAGGTGTTCCAGCCCCCTTACCAACTTCTGGACTTGCTCCATGATTCCAAGCCACTGCTAAGCCATCCTACCCAAGTTTGCTAAGTACCTCTGAATGTGCACAACCTTTTTTTCAGCAGTGTCAGTTGCTGATGGAAGCTCAAGAACAGGTTAGAAAGCAGTATTTGGATGGCATAAATAATCTCATCAGGATGCTCAGCAAACGCAGCCATGTTAAAAAAAGCCATTTTCTCCAGTGAAATTGGGTCTGTGCTGAAGTTGGCCAAAAGATTTTGTATTCATAAACTTTTGATCTAGCTATTTATTCCTTAATCAAAAAGCCATTCAAAACTTAGTATTAGATTACAAAGCTGGAACAATTTTCTTTCCTCCTGGTAGCCAGAAGTTAATGCAAAAGGAGAAGGGGAAAAAAAAGAAAGAAACTGGCTTTTACAAAACTCTTCTCAGTTTTACTTAAAGGAAGTTATCTTTCTCTTCAATAGCACTTCAATTTAGAGAAAGAGGAATGATAACATCTCAGTTCTAGAGCTTAGCTGCTTAAAATTCAGACACCTGATGTTTTTCCTCTTTGATTTGCAGAAGTGCTGGGCACCCACTACTCTACTTAACTCAAAGCTCTCTTTGACAGAAGGTAAGATCAGGGCCCAAAATGTGACAAAGATCCAGCTGTAGGAGGTGTGTGTGCCTACATGTACTCAGTCAGGTACTTACACCATTATTTCACAAAAATGCATTCAGCCAGTTTCTGCTGAAATAAGCATCAGTTTTGTATAAAGTGAATGAACACAATTACCTCATCCCTGGTTGAACATTACACTAGAAGACTTTTCACTGAAGAGAGAAGCTGTACCACTCCTTGCATATTTCCATTTCTGTTCCTCTGACTACCTTGAACAGCAGTTCATTGATGTGCAAAGATAGGACAGAACATTTTCCATCAATGCAATATCTTTTTAATGTTATCATGCTACTTCCTTCCTCTGAGGGTTATCTAAACATTTCAGACATGTTATAGCTTAAATTAAAAAAAAAAAAATCCCTGAGAGCCTGGGATGTTGTATGTGCAGAATATTCAGCAACTTTTAATTAAACGCTTGGGTTGGCATCTTTGATGTCACTTATGGACACTGAACCAGTCTTACACCCCTTTACAGAAATATAATCAAGGTATGTCATCCTTCCTTGACATTTGATATGAAAATGTGCTGCAGTGATTCTTGCCCTCAAATATGCCTGTATACTTAACACTGCCAACGAGTGAGTCCTTTGTTTTTGTCAACCAGACATTGTTAAATAAGTTTTTATAACCCGGAATGAAAAAAACTCAAACAAAGTTTTATGTCATCTGGATGGTATGTATGTGTTATTATAATACAAGAAATCAGCATCATATTTCTTTCTCTGTTTGAGGATGAACAACCACATATGGGTTCCCATCCCTTCCACTAAAACCACACACAGTGGTAGGAAAAGAATGACCAAATACAGGCACTCTAACATTCATCCCAAGATCCCCTTAATCACTTGAAAACAAAGAGAGAAAACAAGGAAAATGGGTTTTGTAACAAGTTCACACACTATTCTGGGCTCCAGCTTTGCTAATGAAAGAAGGTAAATCCTAAACCAGTCACACTCCCAGCAGTTCTCTCCTGCTTCAGTCAGTTCAAACACTCCCCTGGTATGCACTGTATCAAAAAAACCACTGAACCAAGCACCAAAACAGTGAGGGCTTCACAGATGAAAACTATCTGCAATTATCTAAACTGTTGGGTAAAATGCTCCTGGTGCTCAGCCCTGCTCAGCATTACCGATCTCCTGCTGCAGCTCAGCTCTGCATGGCCTCAAGCACCCACTCCTGCAGGTAACACTGGGCTGGCAGCACTCACCAAAGCACAAAAAAACCGAGGCTGCATTAGTCAGCAACCTCATCACCACGTGGTTCCAGAGATCTTTTCCATACTTCATCTGGCTTTCCTGATCCCTTGCATACTGAAAGGGCAAGGTAAATTGACCACTGCAGGAAGTGGGAATACATACACATATCCACTTCCGTGCATCATTAGCTGTCAGCTATGCTGTTGGATAATTTCGCTAGATTCTAGAGGCTTTTCTTGGGTAAACTGCAGCAGAATTAATTAATATTCACACAATAGAAACACCAGCCAAGATCAGGCCTACATTGTGCCAGGTTCTACCAAAACAGAGAGAGAGAACACGAGAGAGAGAGAACGAGGGAGAAGTTTAAACAGAAAATACAGGAAATGGGTGAGAGAAAGAATACTGGTTTTACCTTACAGGCACTGAACATAAGAGAATTTTAGGTCTAAATTGAGGTTTATGGCTGGTTTACATGAAGAAAAATCTGCATTTCTTATGCTACTGTGAATGAAACCTAGGAGCTTTGACATCATTTGAGCATTTTTTGTTTCTTTCATTTGAACAGTTCCATTCCTTGTGTCTAGCTACTGTATCACAGAAACACTGAATAGGCCATTTTACTTCTATGGGAAATCAATTCCAATATAAAAATACCACCAGCAAAACCCAAAGAAACCAGAAACTCAACGTTATTTACCTTAGATTCTTTCTTCTTTGCTTTCTGGGGCAAAGAAGGTCTCTGAAGAAATACAATTTGCTTTGTAGACAAATTCCCCTCCCTGAAAAGAAACAAATGCACACTCCTGAGAATGAATTAAATTCACATCCAGCATCATTCAAAGCAAAAATCCATCTCAGTCACTTAGTTCTGCAGGTCAAAGAAGAACAGAAATGTAGACTAATCCTCACATTGCCTGTTCCTGGTGTCTCTGAGCAGCCTGGTATTTTGGGGGGCAGGGAGAGGGGAATGTTTAGACTGAGAGAGTCTGTCAGCCTCTGACATAGTTTTGCTGAATGTTTTAGCACTAGTATGTAAACACAGAATAAATTGTTTGGAACAAAAACGGAAGAAATCTAAGAGTGTCAGTGCCTGTGTCTCAGCAACACCAGAGTGTTCCTTCCCTCCCTCCTGGGGCACTGATCTGGAATGGGGCTGGGTGCACCCCTGCAGGTCTGCAACATGGCAGGAGGAACAACCGCCAGGTGAGTGCCCTTTCACACTGATCTTTGTTACTCAAGGTATTAGTGGGACACAGAAAGTTGGAAGAGAAAGAAAATTTTTTATATATATATATATATATATATATATCTTTAAGAGTCAGGGATTACAAATAACAACTGTGATTTTCTATCCATTCTTATATTTAAACATTTACGTGAAACTTAAATACAATTTCTCCCTCAATACACATGGCCTTTTACTTTTTAGGTTTTTATGTGTAGGAGTAGTCTTCATCCAAATCTCATTAAGAGCTGTGTATATTTTTACTCTTTTAAGATAAAAAATCATGATTGATTATATTGGTGTATATGTACATATAAATATATTCCTGACCAGTGAAAATTCAGAAAGCACCATCTTCATGATTACCAAGAGGTATGATTGTTTTTCACCAGTTTTCAAGATTATTTTTAAGTGATTTGCAGTTACATCTAGAAACTCAGGATATAAATAGCAAAGTAGACCACAGAATTATTATGTAGCTGCATGCAAGGCTACCAGTGCAGCAACACACTAATCTCACAGGGTTCTGCTCAGCTAGACCCTATCAGCAGCATTAGACAGACATCTATTAAGAATGACAGACAACATCTCAATCCAAACATTATAATGCATTTTGTCTTTGCTCTAAAGGACTTTATTGAAAGATCCAGAGCAGGAATTTTACAGTCATGGAGTTTGCAGAGAGGCAGAAACAACACCCAAAAAATTCATGCAAAAACCATATTGCCACCTTGCAGTCCTTCTGCCCACCAGACATGTGCTTCCTGCCACATGTGGCTTGTGATGCTCGGAAAACCCCAAGAACAGCTGCAGCAGGCTTTGCAAGAAAATCCACACTGACCATACAGGGAATTGCCTGTGCAGACTGTGGTGCTTGTACAGCAACTTCCCTGGCCCAAAAGCAGCACCCACCCCTCCCTACCTGTTTGTCTTCACAATGGGAGTAGGAAGCACGCACGTCAGCTGCCAGCCGTACACGGCAAGGGAATTCAGCAGCGGAACGTAATCTGTCTGCACTTCAACTCCCTGGGGAAGGAAAAGCAACAGTTGGCATCATCACTTGGGATTGCGACATTCAGCTTGACACAAAAAAAAAAAAAAAAAAAAAAAAAAAAAAGAAAAAAAAAGAAAAAAAAGGAAAGAATACATGTGTGGGTTTTCTCAGAGGGAGAAAGGGGTTTTGCATTGAAGTGGGTCATGTTTTATGTTCAGCTAGGCAGGAAGGAAAACATTCAAAACCATGAGACAAATGATTGACCGCCCATACATCCCAAATGGTTAAAGGAGTTTGTTTTAAAATGGTAAACATCTGTGATCTTGTTCTTACACTGCCTGACTCATCCATCTAGCTTTAGATTGTTCCAGATCTGAACAGGATAAATTCACTGTATGTTATCAATTATCTCTCCCAAGAAAAAATTACGTTCAAGTATGTTAAAAAATGACAGCATTGCCATGCTCAGATTCTGCACTTGTCTAACCTTCAGCAAATCCTGAGTATCTGCACTGAAATCAGTCGTGTTACTCTACCATGATGGATCAAAAGGAAAATAGCCAACAACAAAAAAATTTATCGCCCACAAATTTGCATTGCTGCCTTCTTATTTTGAATCAGGAAATCTGTGGGCGAGACAAAAAGCTTTGCCTTTCAGTGCAGGAGTCTGGCTCCTGCTGCACATGCACCCAGCAGAGCCTTGCTCATTCCCTTTCAACTAAAAGGCAGACCCGGCAATCCACACAGAAAGAACCACTGGTGGTTTCACAAAGATTATTTCAGTGAGGTGTCTAATTGCCAAGACTGACTGTAATTTAATGAATAGATGCTACAGCATATTTACTGTTTTTTAATTTTAATAAACACAAAGCAGACAAATGGTAACTACTAGTCTCTACAAATGTAACTAAATTTGATTGGAATAACAATTACATTTGCCAAAAAGCTCAGGCACTTACACTGGTTTCATGTGCATGTAAGGAGCATTAACTGCCAATTCGTAACACTGGGGAAGGCACAATAGTTTTCCAGCTCCAAAAAATCCATTGATTCCACAGTAATGAAACAGTCATTTGATCAGAACTAATCCAAATCCTGCTGTAGTTATTTCAAGGTATTTCAGTGAATTCCAATCTCAGCTGTTCCTTTCTTCTAACGAATGTAATTTAGGTCACTTATATCTTTGTAACTGAATGGCTGCCCGACTATACCTATTAAAAACCCGGACATGACTACAAGTGCAAATAGCTGAAGAAGCTGTATCAGTCCTGCTTAAAAGAAGAATGTTTTAAATCTCTACCCCACAAAGTGCCTGCAAGAGAACACTACTAATGTAAGTTCTGTACAGAGGCCTGTGGGGGCTTAGAGAGGCTACTTGAAAACATCACCCTGTACAAACTGGAATTTGTAACTGGGAGAGGAATGAGACACCCTGCAAGAGGGGGGTGATACCACATGGCCCTTAACTTGCATCCACTGGAACAACAAGGACTTATCCTGCAGCTGTGATCGTGGTAGATTCAGAGTCTCCTTTGACTCCCATTTCCCTCTGGAAGACAGACACTTGTGCACTCTTTCCAGTTTTTAAAGTAGAGTTTCCAAGGATAATAAAAAAATCATGACATATCTTAGATGCCTTTAAGCTGTAATTTCTCAAACAGACATATTAATAACACACTGAGGTTTATGAGATTGGTCAACAACGCCTTCAAAAAATAAAGATGAAAATATGCAACATGATGATTAAGAATAAGGTCAGAGCATCCACCATCACAAGCTTTTCATAAGGTGCCACATAAAAGGACCTGTCCAAAACATTCCCTCCATCAAACAGTGTTTGCAGAGGAAAAACCAGAAGGAGCTCACTCATTTAGAGGAGGGAAGCAGATCAGGAAAGACTGGCACAGCAGAGCTTGTCTGTGCCCTCAGGAACATCTGGTGTTGTAAAGAGTATTTCTATTTTGAATTCATGGCCTAAGGTGGGTTATTAGCAGGGAGAACCTTCTTCTTGCATCAGGATGTGCAACAAATGTCAGAAATCAGAGAGAGATTACAGCAATGAGGAAGGACATCAATACCATGCAGAGCTCATTTGGCTGCTGTAGAGGCCAAATTGTTTCAGGGACACGCCATCACTCCTGCCACAGCCCCCTGTCTCTGCAGGCTCTGAGCAGCGAGACGGGGCTGGCTTTGGACCTGTCTGACTTGTCAGGATTAAGCATCATCTGCAGCAGATGATGGTGTATTTCACAACCCAGTGGTGCAGAAAGGAAACAAGGAGGTAAACACATTCAAAAAGGGTAGAGTTATCAGAAAATAAATTTAAGTCAATTAGGCCTAAAAAAAAAAAAAAAAAAAAAAAAATAGCTTTTTTTAAAACTTTGGCAATGTAAAAAATTTGAAAACAACCAACCTATTTAAAGAGTTCTACACAGTTGTTACAAAAAGGTGACATCCTATTTTTCCCATGTGCTGGCAGCCAAAACCCCAGTGTGCCTGTTGGGCTGTCTGGAGGCAAGAGGTGTGTACATGATGCAGAGGTGCCCCCTCCTCTGAGCTCCTCAGGCCCTTTCCCGAGATCCCTCCAACTCCACGATGCTTTGCTGGAATCAGACACTGCACCTCATCTCCAGGTCCTTGGGGAATAGACTATACCCAGTAACTGGCTGAGTTTGAAGATGACAGACAAGAGGAAGGAGTCACTCCAAAATAAACAGGTTAATACACATGGGCTTCAAACTCCTGACTTGCAGACACAGATAATTGAAGCTGTTTTTAAGACCACATGAAATTACTTCTCCCTCCCCCTCCTGAATCATCAGCTGCAATTCTATCCCACGACTGGAGTTTGTGTACCAGCAGGAGTCACAGTTATACAGACCTTTAATTGGTGTCAAAGCAAAAATGCTTCTAAACAAACAATACACTGGGGGGATGGGTGCAGAGGAAAAGAGTCAGCTTGTACTCTTTTTATATTTAATACAGCAATTATTTTATCTACTATTATCAGAGACAATAGAAATGAAATTTCAAACACACCATTCCCTCAAATAGAAATGCAATGCTCTTTCTAACCAGCAAATACTGAATTTAAACACAAGTAGAAGTAGGAAAAAGCCATGCCAGAGCTCTCCTGAAAAAGAAGTGTTCAAACAATGTGTCTCAAACCGGGAGACATTTCATTGAAAGGGTGGAAAATTTTAATTAACTTGCTTCCCACTCTCCTGTGGATGATAAGTAATCTCTGATCACACCTTGAGTGTCAAGAAGCCAGAGCATACTGAGCTAGGATTTTCCCCTGACTTGCATCACATGAAAAGAATTCTTTCTATTTGTAGTTGTATTGTTTGTTTCCAGTATTTTTTCCTTTCACAGTTGCTTCTGCTCATTAGGAAAACAAAAAAAAAAGATAAAAAAATTTTAAGAATAATATCTAGGGCAAGCCACACAAGCAACTGCATTAACAATTTTTCTTCCCCCCCGCACTGCGGCAATTTTAACCACAGCAAGATAATAAACAAGACAACTACTAAGCTCTTGTGAGACAGAAGTTCTTCAGAAATCATTCTTTCCTGGGCTAAGTGAATGTGATTTAGTTACAAGGCAGCTATGGATTGTCACTATTTAATATTTTTTTCCAACATGGATTAAAGAGTGGTCGATTGAAAATCCCATTAAATAAATCTTAATAAAACCTTTATCAGCAAAGCCTAACAGACTGCGTACCAAAATCTACTGACAGATGGCAAAGAGGATGGGTAGGAAAAAAAACAAGTTGCTTTGAAAGTGTAACCTACTGTTTGTTGCAGAAAATGGGCACTGCATTCAAACTCAGCTCCACAAAAAATAGAGGGGAGAGCCCATGAGGGTGGCACCACACACTCCCAGCCAAGGCTCTGCCAAAGCCAAAGCTTTTCCGTCCCTGGGCACTGAAGGGAGGAAATGGAAGTGGCAAAGGCAGGACTTGCACCGTAGTGGAAAAGAAAGAAAGTGCAATGAGAGAAACTGAGTATCTGGACTGTGCAAGAATGACCCAGTAAAAGTCATAAAACATAAAATGTTTGCAGCAACACAGCTGACAGGGGGACTAAATTCAAGCTCTTAATTTTGTGAACTATTTGCCTTTTCCTTTTTCAGACTTCTTCCAAGAAGCAATTTCTGATGACAGTGTAGCAGTACTGAACCATTAAAAACATTTATTGGAAGAAAAAGTGAAGTTTCACAAGAGCTTCAGCAAGAAAAGAGTTGGACTTTGTTCTTCTAGTACTGAGCTGCTCCTGAATTTCCATATGTAACACACCACAGCACCTGGCTGGCAGACACTTGCTACACATCCATTAGCTGTGGAGCAGAAGGCTGTGGGATGGCTCCTGCATTCTTGGAAACCACCATCAGTAACTTTGAGAAGCAGCTGTGTCACTGACCAACAATGAGTAGCTGCCAAATGGGGACCTCAGTGGAATGGTAATAGAAAAAGAAAAAAATATTAAAAAATCCACAGGCAGTCGTTTCCCTCAATATTCAGGGCATATGTAATTTCGAGTTATTTACAATTATTAATTTATACATATTAATAAAATATATGTGTGAATTCCTGCAATGTGAAATATTTTGGATGGTATAATAAGGCTGTAGCACTATATGAGGCAGCATCTTGTTAAGAGAGAGTTTCATTTGAATGTATCCAGTCACAATTTCAGTGCACACACAGGCTGCTGAGTAGCATTCACAGCTGGCTCCACATCTAGAGTAAAATGAAAACAACAACCAAAAATCCCTTCTGTGCTCAAAATGCCTGCTTCTCTCATGTCTGTGGATGCAAATCCTATTTTCTAGCATGCATATAAAATAATAGAAACATCAGAGTGCTCTTGATACTGCCTGCACCTGTAACACAGAAGTACATTTGCAGACCAACACAATTCTGCACTTATAGAAGGACAGGGTCCAGCAGCAAAAGCTGGACAACGTGAATGTGTTGACACAGCGAGTTCTTCACACAGGAAACATCCTATGAAATGTGTTGAACTCAGACTGCACAGACAATGTACAAATTATGAAACAGCTCCATGTAACTGTCCACGAAACACGAGAAATAAATGTGATCTAGCAATCCATCAGTACAGTTTCTTCAATATTTATGACATTTTTACTTTCACAATTCCTGCAACACTTAAAGCATACCTTAAGGTGAGCACTGATTTTACTGTTTGTCATCAATTTTCCTCTAGGGGGGACAAAACAACATAAAAAAACACTACCTGAGAACTTATACACCCCAGTGTGCTCTACACACACAGCTTAATCACCCCCAAGCAGCTTCCCCGACACAATTCTATTTGGTTATAATTTATTTCCAAGCAACATGTGGTTTTTACCAAAAGGCTTTGTGCACCACTCCCCAGTTATGGAAGTAATAAACAATTTCCATGCAAGCACCACAGCTGAAGCCTAGCCCCTCCACTGCCAGTGGCTCACACAGCAGGAAGGCGAGTGCTGTGCTGCCCCTCACCCTGTGTGTGGCTTCTGGGGTCCCATCACCCAGTCCCACAGCCCTCAACATCCTCACACAGATGTACTGTCCAGGGCACTACTGCCTAGCTGGAGTCAGCTGCTGGGCAAACAAAACCTGCATGGTTTTAGAGGAAGTATAAAAGAGGACTGAAATGCTTGTTCTCAGCTTGTTCTTAAGTGGGAAGTTTAGATCTGGGATGTCCACTTTTGCCTTGAAGATTTTATGGGTGAGCAGAGAACTAACTTTTAGAAAGCTGTGACAGTTAGAAACAATTTTTTAATCTATATTGTGCTTTTCAGTCTCTTTACTTCAAGTGCCCTTTACTCACATGGAAGCATTCACCTTGCCGTATGTTCAATGGTACCAAAGCCATAAGAAATTATCAGGGACATGCCAAGTTCATATTGCTAGATTTTGTTACTACATTAATCATAAAAAGCAATTAAAATATTACCCTATGTATTTTAATTAAGTGGATTTTAATCTATTTTTAACCTATGTCTACTGAGTTCAACAGACAAAAATAAAAATATATATATATGTGGATTTCGTATCTTATATAAAGGAATGAAACAAGAATTACAAAATTACTGAAAGATAAGAGGGCTCCTGAAGATTTTTGTTCAGCTCTTCTTAAAAAGAAACAAGAATTCAGCAACAGACATTGCTGAAATATTATGCCCAGGCAGCACATCTGTACTTTGAGTGGTAAAGAGGGTCACACACATGGGTCCCCTGGGCTTTTCATGCCCACTGCCATCAGCTCCTTGGCTGACCTGGTCATGCCTTTCTCCCATGGCCGGAGACAGCAGAACATAGCTTAACTGACACATGACCTAAATCAGATTTACAGACAAATCAAATCCTCATTTCCAGAGAATTTGTTCCAAGGCTTACATTAAGGCAACTTCCATCCTCGGCTCAGCAGAGATAAAATTTTAAATCTTTTGTTATGTCGTACTTTAAAAGGTTTATCATGCCTACAGTGGGGACTAACCACTAACTAATTCAAGTCTGCCAGGGAAATGGCAACACCACAATATATTTGAGATTTTAATTCATGTCAGTACACCAATGGTATAGTATAGCAGCAAATACAAAGTGATGAAGCAGCAGCTCAATATTTTCAATGAGAAAATACGTGTGAATTAAGGACAATATTTTCAAAATAAACACAGCTTCAGAGGCAGTACAATGCAACAATCTAAAATAAATGTTATAGCAGTCTGTTTTAAAGACAGTATTAGCTGTTCCGTCGTGGTTAACAGGGAAGGGAAGGTGACAGACTTAGAGCTGGGGAGAGGGAAATCATGCAGGCTTTGATTAATCAGAACTGTCTACCCACATTTGCCTACACAAGCAGAATTAAAACCATCTAACAAGTTTTAGGGCCAGATCTCAGAGACTACAGTGGAAATAATAGCTCCTGACATTTTTAGAGCTAAAGTGATAAGGATGAGTGCAGTATTTTGTCATAACAAGGCCTGTGGTCATTTGTAGGGGATACCACAGCTCTATGAGAAGAAAGAGTTAAATTACTCAGAGCTATTACATCCTGTCTGCTGCTTGGCTGGACCACATACTGTGACAGCTGCGAGCTTTACATCTTCTACAAACTGACATTTTACACACATACTGGGTGCATCACACTGTTCAGCTTGTTTTCTCTATTAGCCTTAGCAATTAAAAAGGCAGCACTTTCCCTGCTAAGAGGTGTGCCAACCCCTCTCTTTTGTGTTAATGGTTAAACAGCAACCCTTTACCTTTTCATTTAGAAAGGTTTTCTTTCTAAAGGGCATCGATACATTCTACATGTCTCCCTTTCTATAAAAGCATTCTTTTGCTGTGGCTGGGATTCCTTTGTTTGTTTCCTTTTCTTCTAAATTAGAATACAGCACAATAAATTTACATTCAGTTCAGATCACATCAGAATAACTCCAAAGCTCATCCAGATAACCAAATCTGATACAAATTTAAAATAAGGATCCACTATATACATTTATGCCATGCTGCCTATCAGGGCTTCTTCCACTGCCTTGGTAGAAACGGAAGTAGCAAATAGAAAATGTTAATGTAGATCAGAGCTGAATGTACACCAAAAAGGCCCAATCTTTTACATAATGAGTAATTTCACTGCTCCATAAATATCTCTGTAACAATTATACTTCGTAACACTCAGAAAGAAACTTTTACTGGCTCTTGGACATCTTCTGTCACCACTGAACTCTCTCCTTCCCCATTTTACAGTCCCTTTCTCTGCCACAGCATTGTTCCATGTTATTGGTAAATAAGGGTGAATTCCAACAGGGTTTAACACATGGTCTTCTGGGTACAACACTGTGCAAGTGCCTACAGATCCCCCAGCTTCCAGTCCTTTCATTGATTCCATGACTTTATCTACCCATACCTATTATGTCCCAGAAAGCATGAGGCAAGATATATACTGGCAGTTATTCAAATGGAAGGAGGAGAAAATCAAGGTGGCCAGCTCTGCTCTTTCTCTCAATAGGTAAGACCTTTGCAAGGCTTGCCTAATGCCTCAACATTCTTCCTTCAGAAAGTTGCTTCTTCCCCATATTCTTCCACTTTCAGCTTGGTTGGGAACACTCCCATAATGCCCACGGAACAGCCACACTTGATCTCAAAAGAGCAAAACTGCCAGGGGACACCCAGCATCCAAATTTTTAATTACAGCAGAGAATAATCTATCACACCGACAAGCTCTGTATATGCTATTAGTCAGTTTCTGAAATTGCACATCCCAAATCTTATGTCTGGGACAGGAGATTCTCCGCATTAGCCCTCACAAAGACATGGTATGTCGCAGTACAGCATCGCCTGACACACCAGATGGCTTTGGGAGGTTCATTCCTTAATCTGCTGACCAGCTGTGTTCTCCAGCATGGAATTTCTAGAATTGAAAGTGAATTATACTCCATCTATGAGGCTTCTAACACTTCAAAGGGCCCTGCTAGAAAATACTCTCTGCTGTGTCCTGGTGTTTTGGTCAGCACTCTGTCAACACAAGATCCCCATTATCCTTGTCATACATCTTGACAGAAGCTGTCTTGTGCCCACAGATTATGCCTAACTTTGTTACAATATCCTACTGAGATGGAGAACCTCGGATTGGCTGTTTGAGAGCCAAACTGGCTCCAGCCAAGAATTTGTTTATAACTCAGAAGGTTATTTCCAACATGGCTGTAAGTGATGGCTAAGGAAAAGTAATGTATATTACGTCAAGCATGCTCCAAATATTTTGGGTACTTAGTGTGTCTGGTTTAGTTTCTACTGAAAGAAATCCAGTTTGTGCACTGTAGGACCATTCTGTGAGGTGAGGTGAGGTGAAGTGAGGCATATTAAGGATGGCTCGGTGGGTTCCTTTCAGAAAGGCACTCCTGATCTGAATTTAAATGCCTGTATGTACACAAGATCCTCAAAACTTTTTGAATCCACAACCTTGTCCAGAAAGGAGTTCCACAGATCTGCTGCATAAATAATTATCTGAAATATCTCTTTTGTTTGCTTTGCACCTGGCCCTGACTATTGCCATTTGGCACTTAGTTCTTATACTGGAAGAGATGGCAAACAATCCCTATTTACCTCTTTCCCATGTTTTAGGAGCTCTCCACCCATTCTATTATTCTCTTTTCCAGGCTGAAAGGACACACATGTAAAGTCTTCCTAATATGGAAGCTGTCTGTATCACTGACCATGCCCACTCTCTTCTCTGAACAATTATTGTGCAAACACAACCTTCTGAAATAAGGTGCTGTCAAACACAGCTTACACAGTACTATGAAGTAGTATATACCTGCTATTTCACCCTCTATTCATTTCCTAACAGTTTTAAACATATGGCTAGCATCAATGCTTCTTAACATTTGCCTTCTTGATCAGCCCTGACCTAATGCACTCATGAAACCATCTGTCATTACCCCAAAACCTTGCTCCCGAGTGGCAACACTGCCATTTGACCCTAAAAATGAACAAGAATTTACAGTCGAGTCTGTCATAACTGGAATAACATTTAAGGTAATAAAGGAATCATTTTTCAGACACATATCAGCAACAAGAAAAGCTGCTATTAATGCACTAAACTATTCTGCCTGTTGTTTGTAGACGTAATTATTTGGCCATTTCTTGCTGCACTACAAAGTCATCATCTAATAACAAAACTCTTAATCTTAGTGTCCTGGAATTCTACACATTTACACTAGCATCTGTCCCATTTTCCCTTAATCTGTTCTTCTGGCATGTGTGTGCCAAAAGGAGGGATTATCTGTCTAAGGATTTTACACCCTTTCAATACATTTCAAGAGAAATGAGCAGGTATTGCCTTTATAGATACACATCATCTATTTCTAGCAGACATCAGATAGAACAAAAAAAAAACCTTCTAAGAGTTATGCAACTACTTCCACCCAACTCCCCCCAGTGTTCTTTTTGCTTCAGGTCACAAAGAATTTAAGCCCAGCTTTTCAAACATGTAAGTGTTGAGTGCATCACATTTGCTGTGGAAGATGGGTGCTGACCAATCTGGCCTCATCAGTGATTCTACTGATCTGTGTGGGCACCTGGATCTACAGAAGGCCAAGTTGTGACACATGTGGTTTCTCTATAGGGGCCTATCCAGAACATGCAGTTTTTTCAGCATATGAAGGAGAACAGACAGAGCCAAGGCAGTTCTCCATGCTTTCCTGCTGCAGCTAAACCTGCCTACCTAAAGAGCTGCCTTCTTTAGAACTGCGATGCTACAATGACTTGTGTGATCATGTTGCCCTGACAACCAATGGAGATCCTCTGTGCAGTTAATCTAGCAGACATCTGTAATTTTGAGACAGACAGCCCTGAGTTTCATTTCTCACTGCTACTCACACTTCCTACCCTCCAAAACAAGCATGAGGTCAAGATCAGAAGTGTGTTGTACAAACCCAGAGTGTGGTGATCTGGCATTACTGTTAACATTGCATCCCTTCACTTCGACTGCCTGGCTGGTACTGTTGGAGCACAGATCAGTACATGAGAGTCTGTCTCACAGTCTTGGAGTGTTTTGATTTACAAAAGAAGGTCAAAGAAGAAAGACTGTAAACATACCTTCAAGACAGTCCACTGCTCTACCACAATTGCATCATAGCCCTGCGTGGCTTTACTGTCTTCCACAGCAACATCTTCAAAGATAAATACTCCATCCATTGTCCCATGTAAAGAATCTGTGAAAACACAGGACTGCCTGTAAGCTTTATAGTGTAGTGAGGCATCTGAATTTATTAATAACATACTCTTCCAAGGAGGTTACTAAAGCATTCATAGACGTTTTCTGACCGTCTAGCTCCATTAAATGAATGAGACTTGTATCTCTGGCAGTTTTAAGAGCAATCCTACTCCCTAATAACAAACCTTGCTGTCCAGTCTGTTATTCCACCCTTTGCCATCAGAAACTACAGCTCTCCCATTCTGAGCAGGCAAAAGTGATTCAGTCCTCAGTTCTGCAGTACTGTTCACCTACTTGAAGCTATAAACACACTAAAGACCATGCATTATGTCAATGTCTTGTTTTCAAGGGGTTTTGAAGGTGTACTGATTTATTCTTATTATATTTATGGTATCAGTACTTGTGACTATATCCACTCATTCACACAAGTCAGAACCCTGCATACAGATCAGCCACTGCAGATACAGTGATCTACATGGACCAAGGATGATCTGGCATATCTGAACAGTCTGAAAGAAAAGATACATTCATAACTATTTAATCAATTTATGAAGGCATTTTGACCATCTGGTTTAGTGCCTCTCTGTTCTCATTTGCATTCCCTACATGTTAGGCCTTTTTTCAGACAACAAATACTCTTTTAAGTTACTTGAGCAGCACTTGCTCCTTTAACTCAGTCACACACTCCAAAACCAGCAATCACTCCCATATACCAGAACTTAAGTTTTGTCAGCTCCATGACAGAACAGAAACAGAATACCTGGCAAAAAAATACTTATCTTTTCTTTGTTAAAATAGTCTGATTGATGGAACAATAGAATTATGTTTAGGGAAACAGTAAATAAGTAGGACTGTGCTCTTTACAAACACAGAAAACTCTTCTCACATTGTCAAAAAGAATATTTTCTAGCCTTTCTAATATGAACAGTATATTTACCCTTTATGACTGATTATAAAGACCTTGCTTATCCCTTCCCCAAATGTTGTATTTTGCATGATAGCTTCCTTACATTTCTAGCAACACTATATTCCTTGAACTGGTATGATATATGTTTTTGAAATGCAGTCACACATGCCAAACTGACAGATTCTTGAACTGACAGGGGAGTCTTCTGGATAAGCCTGCTTAGGTGCTTCATCAGGGTCATCCTGATTTCCTGGTGGATGTTACAAGGTCAAGAAATGCCAGCAGGAAGGAATCACTGCCTCTAAGAGAAAACATATATCAAACTCAGAAACAATTTTCAAAAAGGAAGCACTGAGAAGGATTAAGAGGCTTCTTACCTCTTGCAGACACAATCTCAGTCAACATCTTCCAATGTCATTATATGATCTAAATTTAATTTATTATCTGGAAAAAACAAATTTGTGCGGGCAAAGCCCACAACAGACCAGACTCCTACATCTGGAGGGTTATGCCTATACACACACACTGCAGCAAGACAGCTGCTGCAGATGTCAATGCACAACCCCTCTCTTTCTATTTGCACAGTCCTTTATCATCTTTTGCTGCTGTTGCAGTCAAGTCATTAAGCTGCAAGTCAGGAGATGCAAATACTTGTCTCTAAACTAACACAGCTTTTTTTTTTTTTGTTCACTTCTGAAGGAAAGAAGTTTTAAACCACTTACTAGGGATTAAGAATCCTTGAGATTCTGTTGGGAGACTGAAAGAAGAAGAAAAATTCTCTGTCTATTTTCACACAGTTTCCACAGGCAGGTTTCTTGCAACTCTAAAATAAAGAGAGCTGAAGATTCCTCACTACTACAGCTAGCTAGGATTACACATTGTTCCAAGGTGGGTGAGCTGGACTACAAAGCAGTAACTCCTGTCATCCAGACAGATTTCTCACCCAAGTGAGAAGAGACATTATTGTTGTGAAATAGCCAGATTACTAAGTAACTGGCTTACAGGTTTGAAAACACAGGGAGAACAAGCTTGCCACATACCAAAGGGTAAAAGATTTAATTACTGGATTTCATTCAAAAACAGCACTTTGTTAGCTCTGACACTACAAAGGGAGAACCAACTCAATTTCTGTGAAATATCACATTCCAACACCCAAATCCATATCCAAATCTATTTCAGGATGCTAATGTACAAATAGCCCTTTAATTTTCCAAAGCAGGGATGACAGGACAGCACCTAAGACTGAAAGCAGATCCCTACTAGACAAAAACATCCAGATCTCGCCAGGGCAGTTTTATACAGCACCAGTGCACTGCTCCTGTATTGTGAATTCCCTTAATGAAATTCAGTGTCACACTGTTGGCACAACTGCAGCTTGAGCTCTCCCCTCACCACGTGTTTGCCAGCTAATTAATAAGCGATCAAAACACAATCAGCAGGCATGTGTTTACACTCACTTGTAAATCATCCTTTATGTTTCATTCTGCTGCACATTCCACTCATGCAATTTACAGCTTCCACATATGTGAACATGATGGCACATATGCAATGTCTTAGAAACCAATAGCTGAGCTCGGGAGACCCTACAGGCAGCAGAAACTTCACTTGGCACTGCTGAGTTTATGGCTGGACTCGTGATCCTAAAGATCTTTTCCAACCTAAATGATTCTAAGATTTTGCTTCCCTGTTGGAAGTACAATGAATACTGTTGAAGGTTACATCCATCAATCACACAATCCATTGACTTTTTTAATGGGTTCTTTTGCTAGTAAAGAAACCCATGGAAAATGAGAAAACTGGAAGGGGAAAATGATGACAGAAGGACAGCTGCAAATGTGAAGAACAGTGTCTGTTCAACAGAATGATTCTACAGAAAGTGGTTGATGACAATCACTGAGATTTCCCTCTCAACCAACCTCCTCTCTCTACCTGTCATGCCACAGTGTTTTAAACATTCATGCCATGAATGCACACCTGCCAATTCTCACATCTCACACCTTGGCCACACATTTTACCTTTTACAGGTAATTTACTATACTTCCAGAAGAAAAGGGAGGCACAGGAAAGAATAATTGGATCCTTAATTCCTTTCGATGTGAAGCATTTGGGGTGCTGACAAGAATGGGGGAAAGGAGAATGTAGCAGAGAGAAAGCTAGTAGGGTCATGTTTTGAAAAAAAAGCACTTATAACCCATGTTATGCTGAGAGGATCAGCAGGAATTTCAGGGAAACTCCTACACAGACGTGTGGAAGGGCAAGAAAATGGCCAGATGCACTGAGTCTCTCTGCAGTACCTTTATCACACAGGGCTCTAGATCTAAAAGCAACTTAAGTTGACAGTCACATGTTCTAGAGCTGGCCTACTAGGTGAGATGCACCTGATCCAACAGTTTCACAGAATCATATAATAATCCAGCTGGATGAGGACCTCAGGATGCTCAAAGCAGGTTCAGTACAACTGCAGACCAGACCACTCATGGCTTTATCCAGCTCCATCTTCAAAATCTCCAAGAACGGAGATGACACAACTTCCTAGGCAGCTTCTTCCAGAGAGTGACTGCTTTCATGATGAGAAAGTGGTTTTTTATGTCCAAAAAGGACCATTCTTATTTTAATTTATATATATTTTTTCCAATCCTCCTACCATACACCACAATCAAGGGCCTGGATCCACCTTTTTGATTGTCTTCTCATAGGCACTGCCAGGCACTGTTAGGTCCCTCAAAGCTCTTCTTTCTCCAGGCTGAACTAACTCACTCAAGTGCTGGTTCATCTTCAGCTAGCTGCTTACTAAAATTCCCCTGGACCTTTCAAGAGAAGTGCTACCCAGCCAGGCTGCCCCCCATCCTGGATTAGTGAAAAGGCCTCTCCCTTCCCAGAGGCAAGACATGTGTCCTCATGGAATTTCAAACAGCTCCTGCTGGCATGTTTTTCCAGCCTGCCCAGGTTCCTCTGGACAGCAGCCCAGTTCTGACATCAGCTGTCTCCTGAGTATGGGATCACACAGAAATCTGACAAAAGCAAGTCTTGTTGCCTACTGTGCATCATTGATAAAATTGTTAAACACAACTGGCTGCAGGACAGATCTCTGTGGTACTCCACTTTTTTTTTTACTCCAGGTAAATTGTGACCTATTAACCACAACTCTGAGTCTAGCCACCATGTAACCAGATTTTTTAGGCTGCATGGTCCTAGCTTGGATACAAAAATATTGTGGGAGGTACTGCCAAACTCTCTTGATGACTTCACCCAAAATGGCATCTACTTTCTCTTCACCTACAAATCGTTATTTTATCAGAGGACAATCAGTTTCAAGTATGTTTTACTCTTGTTAAATCCATGCTAAATGTCCCCAGTCACTGTCCTCTCCTTCATGAATCCACGAGTTCCAAGAGGACCGAATCAGAGATCCAGCCAGAGGCTGACCACTCTATAGGTCCCTGGTTTGTCCTTTTGGCCTTTTTTTAAAGATAAGTGCTTCCTTTGCTTCCTTTGTGAAGCCTAAGGCAAAGGAAGCACCAAGTATCTCAGTCTTATCTAGATGTATCTGATCTCTTTTGCACATCCTGATGTAGGATAAGGTGGACCACAACACAAATCCTACTAACTATATCAGTCCAAGCCTAGATTTCCATTGATTATATTGGCACTTTAGAGTAACAACTCATAGACAGATTCCTCCAGGGCAGATTTTACAGCTACATTTATTCAGCTGGATGTTACCTGCCTACAAAGATCAGCCATCTAAAGCTTTAGATGGCAAGTTGGTCTTTCCAGTTTTCACTGTGTCCTATGTAAAGTATTTCCTGATTCCGATGCAGTTGTATTCTCCTTTGGTAATCTCTTGTTTAACAAGATTAAGCTCCTGGAACATAGCTTAAGTTTAAAAGTTCCTTAGAAATTCCAAATATTCATCCATTTGCAATAGGGTGGTAAGAAATGCCAATAAAACAAGACATTTTGACTTTGCTGTTTGTAATATCATTTCCCAATCTCTACTCTTGAACTTCACTTTCTTAAAGAGAAGGTTACAAAAGAAGAGGTTACAATCAATGTACTTCCTCAGAAAATGTTCCATTACCACTGCATCTTTTATTAAGGTTTCCTACTGTGCACAGAAAGCTATTTTCACTGGGTTGTATAAATATTTAATGTAGCTCAATTGACAAAAATGTATTTTGATGTTCTGGCTTCTGATTTACAGGAGGTATATGGGAAAAGATTACTTACTTTACCATGACAGCTGTCTTAGCAGGCGACAATTTTCCCCCTGTTGTTTTTGAGCTACAAATTCTCCTTATCTAGGAAAACTAACCTTTAGGCTGCTACTGCTCTCAATGAGGAAAACTAGCTCTCTGTGGCTTTATGGGGCACGTGACCTGAATGTCTGTCTTTTCTTTGTATTTGCATTCCTGCCGCCTTCTGAATCTTTTCACCTTCAGTACACACACAGGAAAAAATTCCATATGGATGATAAAAATCCCAGTACTTCAGTGGCTAAGGTGACAATAATTGGTCAAAGACATCACCAGCTCAACTCTTTTGGAGGCAGATGATAATCAATTGGACTCTCTTAAAAAACCTGACGATTTTCTTCTTCCAAGCAACTCACGTTTTGTTTCTTTTGCTTTGTGCTTAAGTACTGTCAATGTTTTCTGGCTTGTTGGCTGGCTTTTTCTAGGTTTGAAAGGGAGAAAATTCACAGACAGAATGGTACAACAAATACAAAAATGCTAGGCACTTAAAGAGCTGCAGATCAAAACAACTGAACAGGCTTGTGATTACTCTGTTAAGGCATCAGAACATAACCTTGAAGAGGTTTGACTCTTCCTGCCTTCTCATAGTGCTGATTGGAGACTTGCTGTTACAGGAAAAAGGAGACCTACTTGTTACTTCCTTTCTATTCAGTATTAATCTGTAGCTTGCTGCTACAAACTCCATTCTCACTAGAAAAGGGCAAGGGTGAGTTCCTATGGTCACTTCAGATCACTAGGCAGGATCAGTTTACACCTGGGACTACAGGCAGAATTATCAATTACATGAGCTGGATGAAAAACACCAGCAAGTAACTGAAGTGCAAATTTAAATAAGTGTTATCTGCCAACATGAGAACATTCAAGCACCAAGCAGGCTGCTGTTTTTAACTTACTAGCAAAATCTGAATACATTTAATATACGGTGTAACTCTGCATGGTTTACACACTGTGATCAGCAATTGTGTTATATTTCTGTTTATAATTATCTGGTACAATAAGCAAAAAGAAACAATTGTTACCAGTGAACTTTAAAACTCCTTTAAAGACTAATTATTAAACTGTTAGCAGAAGGAAGAAACAGATTTATGACTACTGACAATCTGGAAGTCTTCACTTCATTGGGTATTCCAAGGACAAGGGGGAAAAGAAGAAGATAATAACCCTGCTTTTAAGTCTAATAAGCAAAATAATGAATTCATACTTTAAGCCAAAAAGAAAACCAGCCCCCAGAACAAAGAAATGTGATATAGCCAATTAAAGAAAGTATGCTGATGCTACCTTAATTTGGAAGAGGATTAATCAGTGTAAAAGACGGGCTGCCATAGAAGTCTAAAAAAAAGTAAGGAGCTGAGAAGCCCTCAGACCCCTACTTCTTCTCTTGTCCCTATCCTGTGTTGTTTGATGCTGACTGGCATATGAGTGAAAAAGCTATTCCATTTCTCTGTAGCACAGAAAAAAATTAGGATTTAAATGATAAAACATTTAACTGCAGTTAATAGATATTCTTAGTAAATGTTCTTCTAATAGCATAATACACTTTTAGGAACCTTGTTTCAGCTTTTTGATTTCAAAACTTGATCCTTCTGTAACCATAAAATGCTGATAAAAATGTTTATTAATTGTTCTTCAATCACAAATCTAAATTAATCCTGAATCTGTCCACTTTTACATAATTTGTCATCCTGTTTGTACTCAAAATTTATTGCCAGCATTCAAGCCTACTTTATCTATGTCCACAGGCAATTATCCAGCACTCCTCACTCTGGTATCCAAGTACATGAACCTCCCACAGGGTTCTGCTATGTAAATGAACTCTAAAAGTTTAAATAACAGAAAAATGCTGTTTAAAACATTTTAGAGTGAACTGACAAGCAGATTTCATTTTAAAAAAAAAAACCACTGAGTCTGACAACTGAGCCTGATAGAGCCAATTAGCTTTGCCTCTGTGCAATTCATATACATAAAGTAAATGACCATTTGTTTTTAAGCAAGTTAGCTAGCAATTACAAGGCTTTCCAGGAAGCTGTGTGAAAGCATTCCATCAGCTGAACTTCAGACCTTCCCTTTTTTTGCTACTTGTTTGCAAAATGAAAAATTAGGACTGCCCGTTAATTTCCTGATTGACTTTTATCAGAACTGAGTCATATTCCTGTGTTTGATCCTGGGTTCTGGAATTCAGACCAACAGTAAGAAGATGCTCTGAAAGCAGCTGCCCTATAATTTTGAGGCATAAACCAAATAATCTTAGTAGGAATGTGCAATCTCTGGGTTACCACATTCCTTTTGAAAAATGCAAAACAAACCAAAACTGGGCAAAAGATTCAGCCATAAGTACTTTAACCACGAAGTATACCACTCACATAATTTTCCAATAAAGTTAATCCAGCTGCAACTTCAATGTTTTTATGTTGAAGTACTTCCCTTCAATTGTTCTCATGTCTCCTTGGTTATGTCCCTTGGATGTGTGCACCCAAGTCTTTCTCTGCACAACAGGCTTGCCTTCAAAGCCATGATGACCACAAGTGTGGTACAGACTGGCTACAGTACTAAGGTGGACCCAGTGCCACTCTTCCACAACAAGCAAAAAATCTAGGATTTTTAATCTTCTTAAATTAAAACCAACATTTATCCATCCCTCACAGCTAAGATGAAACAAACATAGAAGACAATCTTGTAAAACAGTGTACCATCCATATGGAAAGTGTCTCTGCAAGAACTGGAATTAACTGACTTCTTGTTGGACAGATAAAACTTCAGTCCTTGCACTGACCTGCAATCAAGAGCCAGATGCAGTGTGTGGCCAGACAGCAGTCACCCTTCTATATATGTCATCAGTTTTGCTATCTTATTAGTTTAATTCACTTTACTTGATATTGTTTATTAACTCTGTATATTTCTACAATTAGAAAATCATCTCTAGTATGTTTATAAAATACAACACATTATCTGTTTTCCTTATTCAAATGCAAAAATATTTTCTGTACTTTCATTCCATTTCACTGAAAGAGGCTGATCTAATAAAAATCTGCCCCAAGTCTATATTAAAGCACTTCCCAAATATCTTCTCTTCAAAGATAATGACCTCTATTAGAGGAGAAAGGACAATAATCACAGCATAATGCTTTCTGTAATTTCCATACCATTTACCATTCCAAGGCTGAAGATGGCGTTTACCAATGAGCCTCCTTTCCTGAAGTGATCAGTCATGTGCTCCAGCCAATTTGCTTCTAAGCTGTTGACAGTCTGCCCATTCCTGGAGATCCTCATAGGGATAGTCACTGTATAATACTGGCTGCATTTTTGTGAGGTTTTGGGCTTGTTGAAGAGAGCGAAGATCTCTGCTTCTACCAAAGAGCAAAAAAATGGAATAATGCAACAACCATACCATAAAATTTCACCTAAAACAATGCATAACCCACTGTTTGACCTTGCCTAATTACACTTTGCAACTGCAAAAAATTCTCTGGGATGTGGTTATCTCCTTAATACATCGCTGTAGTCCAGCACAGTAGGACTCCCTCAAGACCCAGTAGAGTAGTTTGTTTGCTTTTACAGTATTTCTTACTCACAACGGATTCACTGTTGATAATAAAACATTTAAAGACAGTAATACCTGAGTACTAATGCAACATTCCTGTATGGGAATCATCAGTTCAAACATGAAATCTTACTGCAAATTTAGAAGGAATTGCATTCTGTAGATATGGTCATTAAAGTATTAAGTAACTCGGTTTTGATAACACAAAAGCATGGAACAGGCCAATGGCAGTCTCATCTCAAGAAAATGCAATGTTATCATTCATGTAGAGACTCTGGTAGCTGCTTTGTTGATTTACTCTGGATCTGAGCCAAGGTGAGACATTAACGTAACAGCAAACTAATTTTAAAAATGGAACTGTGAAGGGTCTTAAAAATTAGAACATCTTCTAGACTCTTTTCCATGTCTCCTCCAGTATATTTTAGGAGCAGTTACTACAGATAAAAAAATCATTGCTGACAGCAAACCTGAGCTTTCACAGCCCTAAACTGGAATCAGCCTTAAAAGCAGATATCCTTCTTGGAAAGGTATAACCATAATTAAAATAAAAAATTTTGGACATTATCATTTTACTTATTAATGGACAAGGAAAACAATGGTAGAATGTGTATTGACTTCCAAATGCCAAAATTTCTCCCCAAATATATTAATATGAAAGGTAAAGACATTACATGAAATTCCTTCACTCAATAAGCTCCTCTTGTTTCCAAGCTATTAGGTTGTAAACTCCAGCAAAAGTAAAGAAAGAGATATCAAGAGAAATGTAAAGATTCTTCTCTAACAAATATCACTGAACAAGAAGCAGTGTGTAAATTGAGAAAGATATCAGAAGGGAGATGCTCAGAAACAGGCTGGCAGCACTTGAAGAGAAGAGCTGGAAGATCATAACCAAATGAAAAGAGACCTAATGATCACTACGTTTTAAACAGAGTAGAAAGGAATAAACATTAGTGTGAATCCTCTGTTTACCACTTGTTTAGAAAGAATGAAATTATGTTAATCCTAGCTCAGAAAAGCACACAGAGAATGCTTCTCTCATCACTTTGATTCTCACCTCCAGAACAGTCCTCTGTTGGTAAAGGAGATCTTTCTGGTGGGTATTAAGACACTGATATGAGAAGCAGGACATGACCCAGCAAAGTGTGTTCACAGCCCTGAAATCCAATCCTATCATGTGCTGCATCCAAAGCAGCATGGCCAGCAGAGCCAGGGAGGGCATTCTATTCTGCCCCTCTGCTGAGACCCCACCTGGAGCGCTGCATCCAGCTCTGGGCTCCCAGTACAGGAAGGACATGTGCAATGGGTCCAGAGGAGGCCAAGAAGGTGACTGAGGAATGAGGCACCTTTTCTGTGAGGAAAGGCTGAGAAAATTTGGGCTGCTCAGCCTGGAAAGCCCTCAGAGCAACCTTCCATTACCTGAAGGGAGCGTAAAAGAGAGCTGAAGAGAGACTTTTTACTGCGCACATAGTAATAGTAGTAATGACGGCTTCAGACTGAAAGAAGGCAGGGTTAGATTAGATATTAGGGAGAAATTCTTCATAAGGGTGGTGAGGCCCCGGAACAGATTGCTTAGGGAAGTTGTGACTGTCCCATTCCTGGACAACCTGATCTAGTGGAAGGTGCTGTCTAACCCAGGTCACTGCTAACAACAGTTTTCACCAGTGATGCCAAATCCTCCAGCATGGCTGAAGACATCCTTCACTTTTGGTTCTAAGCAACACAGCACTTTTGGACATACTACTGGAATATCTGTGCCTTGTTCACCGGTAAGTATTTTTCAGCATGGCATTGAAAAGACTTTTGAAAACGAGGGAAGTGAAAGACCACTACAAAACATTCAGGAATCTAGTGAAGAAGCATAAAAATAACACTTGAATAATATAAAACTTAAGTAAAGAACATATTTATGATCCCACAAATAGTAAGGAATATTATTTTTTTTCTGAAGTTTTATGTAGGGAAGAAACAGTTCAGGAGTGGTAACTTCCTATGGAATATATAAGGAAAAAAAAACCCAACCACTCAATGCTTTCAATCTTCACACTCCCAAGGAAGGATGGAGAACTGGTGCCAAAAACTGAAATACATTTTCCATGGAAGGAAAAGGGAGTGCTCTAATAACAAAAATTCATTCAAGAGTAATAAAGAAATCAGCAGTGTTGTACAGGATTTGGAAAAATTCTACGTTAAGATGAGCTATCACATAAAACTACCTTCTCAGACCTTCAGTCTTAGAAAGTATTTGCATAACTCAGCAATTCAAAAAACGCATAAAAAATCAACCAAAAAGCACTCAAAGAAAGATAACTGAGGAAGCTTAATACATTTTTTTAATAAACTCTCTTTTCTGGCAAATCAGCAGCAATCCTAGGGTGTTACAGACAAAAGTTGGGAAGACTGGAGGAGATCAGCTTCAATTATGCAGAAATATTAACAACATGGTTACTTGTAGCAAAAGAATTTCAAGGTTCAGTAAGGAGAGGAATAGCATCAAAGACATGATTAAACTTGCTAAGGTAACTCTCTCAAGGATAGCATATGAAAAAGAGAAAGAACTGATCTGGTAAGACTTGCAGATAACTATAATTTTTAACTATAAAACTAAGAGAGGTTTTACATGGAAAATTGTAGTGCTGGGACAACCCATCTCTAAGGCTGTAGACCAGAAGAGATTGTTTGAAACAACAGCTGTGCTTTGATCCAATTTGGGTACCCCGTTGCCCAACAAAAACTGAAAAAAGTATGTTGGAAGGTTACTAGAGGGTGATCCAAATTGGATCCAAAAGCTAATTACACCAAACTGCAACGGAAACCAAGACAATAATCCAAGGAGCACAATGCCAAGTCATTCTAGTCCTATATATGAAATTCCCAAAGGGGTGGGATTGTTTGACTGAATCTATGTAAAGTCCTAGAGAACAGGGATAAATTAAAGTCAAGGACAGTACCAGCTTTAGAAAATTCACCTACATTCCCCCTGCATAGATTTGTAGCCTGTAAGGAAATTAAGGAAAGTATTAAGAAAAATGAGTGTAAACATGGTTTTCTTGTATTTAAACAAACATAAAAAGAAATGTATTTTGAGGCTTAAACTGGAAATGTAGCAAGAATATTTTCCTTTTTGGTTTTCTAAATTACTCTGGTCTGCATCCTATTTTGAACTACAGTGCCTGCTACGGAAGTAACCTTTGAGCAATACCTTAAGGACGGTATTTTAGACCTCAGCTAAGACTTGTAGTCTTTGATGGCATAAAGTAAAATTTAAAAAGAGGAAAGCCCACCTGAGGAAAAAATATGTCAAAGAAATAAAATAAATGAAACTAGTATATGGGTAAAAACCTTAAAAAAAAAGGCAACTGGAAGGCAAATTATTATAAGCTCCATTACCAACATTTTATTATGAATTTGCAAACATGAGTCATTAACAAAAATAACTGCTGTTTTCCAGTAATTACAATTCTGACTGGAGCACTGACCCCCACACTGACTGTAGGATACTAGGAGGCTTCAGAGTCTGGATCACATATATATTCATGCTGTTCCTGAGGTGGTTTAATTCCAGCTATCTGTTCACCTGCTACAAAGGGGCTAACTGTGGTAAGTCATTGTGAATTATTCCTTTTATGGCTGCAAAAGCTTGTCAGGCAGATTAACAGGGCTTTTTATTCAAACAGACATAAAGGACACAAAGATCAAGAGCTCTCAGGGTATGGCAACAAATACAGAAATGAACCAATTCAACTGAACAGTAGACAAAAATAAGTCTTCACACTCAGGCATACATATGGGCCATAACAAAGCCGCACCTGCTTATATCATCTCTTCCTTTGCCATCTGACTCCTGCTCAGTTGTTGTGAACTGTGTAACCATGCTGAAATCAGGTTAAGTGGTTCATTTGGGGCATCTTTTCTTCACTATCTCAGTGGCAATGTCCCCCCTGCATCCCCACCCCCCAAAGGAGCTGGGAATGTAACTGAGGTGATTTTAGCTTGGCTTTTATGTAGAAGAGGTCACTCCAGTACTTACTGCCAGTAAGTGGTTTTAAACATCGCGCTGGCATTTCATTCTCTGCAAGCCCATTCGTCTTGTCTGCTGCTTCTCTCACACTCGGGTTCTCACGTTGAGACTGTTCTTCATTTCCCCTCACAGACTTGGAATTCAGCTCTTCAGCAGCCTGTCCTTCACCTCTACAGCCCTCTCTGGACGTGGCACATTGGTCAGCACTCTGCTCACTCTGTGTTGGAGTGCTGCATCCATCAGTGCTGTCTATATTCTCGCCATCCGGTGAAGCATGATCCTCGGGGTAATTTGAAACATTTTTATTATCTCTTGATTGTACAGAGTTGTTACTGGCAGGTGTCAGGGAGGTGCTGACACGGCAGTTCTTTCGGGAATGGTACTGAGGTATAATTCCAACAAATTTCAAGCCTTGACTTGCAGCATCTTGAATCTACAAGTTGAAGAAAATTAGATTTTTAACTGTCAAGCTGTCTTAGCTAAACAGAAACACAGAAAATAACACCCTTCAAGGCAGTGAGCATGTCATTTTGCTACTTTTGTCCACTATCACTGGAAATTGTCGTGTTGCATTTATATAAAAAGGCACATTCTAAAGGAACAGGAAAAAAAGTTGTCTGAACTGTCTGATATAATGTAAAAATGGGAGGGGAAGGAAAACAGAGAAAATGCCTACATATTTCTTCACAAAAATAAAGCTTATTTATAATACTAGAAGTGGTATTTCTTACCAAAAATATATTTTTGTATTGATCTTAAGAAATCAGAGACTTATTATTGTATCTTCTGCTGTATTAGGTGTGTGATTATGATATTTATGCAAGGAAATCTTATTAATTCTATAACCACAGTTGTTGTTTGTCCTATTTTGGATTGAGACACAAATGGCAAACTTTCACATAATGACCACATGAAAGCAAAGCTATTTTAATGTATCACTTTGGGGAAGATACAGAACTCAGAAAAAGGCAATGTGACATGAGCTAAGAAGAAGAAAAAGGAAACTAGAACACTCTATACTTAATATTTTACACTCAGGTAAAGGAGGAAAATGAAGGAATCAGATCACAAAAGATCTTAAGAAAAAAACATTGGGGTAGTAGTAATAACCATTAGATAAAGCCAGCATTGGCTAACAAAGGTTTGAGATGAAGCAGAAAGAGAAATCTCTTTCAGGCAGACTCGGCACTATGGAGTCATCAGCCTCACACTCCACAAACCCAGAAAAAGTGTGAGTGCGAGATAGACTTCTGTGAAAACATATGAGTGTCTACTGCTTCATTTATCAAAATCATTCACCAAAATGAAAAGGCTTCCATTTAATGTATACTCTTCACATAATGTAAAGTCTAAATACACATAACTCTTTCAAAAATAAATGCCTTGAGAATAGAGAAGTAATATTGCTCTGTCTACATAACAAAAAATTCCAAAGAGTTAAAAGTGTCTAAATTCTTTGCTTACGCTCACATTAGAATGAACTTAGGAAAAACAGTTCAGCCAGACTTTTTTCAGAAGCAAATAAAAAGGAAGAATTTTGTATCTTTTTCAAATTTAAGAGGAAGCTCATTTCTGCATCTTCTCTACCCTTTTTTTTTTCTAGTGAATCATTTACTTCCTGGTAACATATTACTGCTCCAAACACAAAAACCTACAGATGATGACTGATAAACAAGAACTTCCTCTTTCAAACCTCTATTATATTTTCCATGTTAAGTTAACTCTTAATTTCATGATCACAGGAATTTAAACAGTGGTCTCCAGGAAACAAGGCAATGGCCTTCACAGGTGTTTAGCCTGGGAAACGTGGGATGCTGACTTAAGTAAAGCTCATTGCTAAACAGGACAATAAAAACACCATTAGCAGTATCCTGGCCAAAAAGGTATCTGTCTACAAAGAAAGTCAGCTTTTACTTTGCTCAGGAAGGTTTAAGTATCAGGGACAAATGCATTTATAATGTGCTCAGTGGTCTGGACTCCCCCTCGTTAACTCAATTAATACTTTTTTATATAGCTAGTGATAGAGTTTCATCTCTTATCACTCATGTATAGACACAACACTACATTTGTTTAGTAGGCTGCAGGGCAGCTAATTATAGAAATCTAACTAGTATGCAACTGTTAGAGAATTTGAGGACAGTATATATATGGTAACATTACTGGTCCTGATCAATAAAGACTGCTTGTCAATCTACATCAGACTCCCACACTGTGATATGGAGGAGAGAGAAGAGCTTTCACAGATGCAGCAATGTAGCAGTGGTTTACACTCTCAGCTTACTCAAAAAAACCTGTGTTTGTTCTAAGGAGTACCTGAAGCTGAGGTGATTCTTTTGAAGCTCTTCTTCTCAGAACAGAAACATGAGGAACTGAAAACCAAATTACAGTCTTACCTGTATTGGTCGAACAGTTTAGCAGGAAGGTTGGAAAAAAGGGTTTGTATCTTCAAGGCCCTTTCCCAACAAAGTTAATACTGCACACTACAGAACACAAAATCTTATCTAAATGTGTATTTCAAATTTTCCCAATGACATATGGCAAAACCAAGCATCTCCTTATTCTCAATAAAGTAAATGTAGCAGGAAATGCTACATCAAAAGTGTGATGCAAACTTGAGAACAGGAAAGTGATGTATCAGCAGACACAGTCTCTCCATTCAACTTCTCACAAAACCATGAAGACAGCTTTCATCAGAAAGTATAAAGACTGAACATATTCAAACTACAAGGGCAATTTGTTTTTCAGGATCCTGCTGAGAGCTTAAATATTATGAAATTTTAGTTGCCTTCACATCCAGACTGGATCATGCCATCCAGTAGAATCACATTTTCTGTTTCCTGTATTTCAAAAATTGAATATACAAAAAAAAACAAAATACAACAAAAAAACAACAGCAACAACTGCAAAAAAACTAACACAACTGACCAAAAAAGACAAACCAGAAAACAAAAAAAACAAAACACAAACAAACAAACAAAAAAGCCACACCTTAGTAACTGGAGATACACACAAGTACTGTTTCAGCAAGCCACCTGCAGGTTTTGGACCTTCTTGAGGCTTCCTGCACTGGTACACACAGACAGTTATGTCTGTCACAGCCTTCTAGGAAAATATCTCAGCAGATGCAGTGCTGGGAATCAGCGAGAAGGCAAAGTATGGGAGAAAGAAGGGGTAAAGCTGAAGTGAATGGGAAGAACATGATGCTACTTGGACAAGGGTCACCCAAGACATATTCCAGCTCAGATAAATAACACAATTGCTTGTCTTTATGTACCAGTGCAGACCACTAACAAAGAGCACTAACAAATGTCTGTGTCACACTGCGTTGTATGACTAAATGAATGAAAAAGCATAAAAACAACAACTACATCTCTGCCACTTTTCACATCAGATAAAAATTGAGATTTAAAATGCCCTTATGCTACATGATCAATACCTACTTCAACTGTTTTATGACAATTTTTATACCTCAAATATACTATATACTTGCCCTTTACATCTTGAGAAATTTTGAAAAGGGAAATTCCAGCAAAATTTAAAAAAAAAATTCTTTGCTTCTCTCCCCAGATGGGAACAGAAATATTTGCATTGCCTCATAAAGTGCTGCTTGGATGATATTAACCACAAATACAAGACCAGATCTCCGTCACAAAAGACGTTATTGTTCAACCACAGAAGCAGAACTTAACTCATTTATTTCAATCTGGATAAACCCTCATGTGGGTACATCCAAATTCATTTGCAACTGGCTTGCAACAAATTGGATTTATGGCAGTTTAAAAATAGAATCAGCTTAAAGAAGGGGTGAAATTTCATGTGTACAGAGGGCCAAGGCAGTTAAAGAATTTAATGTCATCCCTATAATTTGCTTGATTAGAAACCTGGCATTTTCCCCGAGGGGAAAAAAAATGACAGATTTAGCCTTCACTGTCTGCAAAATAAATATCAAATCTCCCACGAACTTTAAGAGGAATAGGAACAAGCACCGTGTCCAACCCTGATGTCACTACCTTAATTGAATTTTAGCTGGGGCACTTGTGTTAACATTCTTAACATTTGGGAAGTGTTATTGTTTATTTCAGAACTGCCTGTCCGCTATTTTTATACTACATTTGGAAGAAAAGGATCCATCAGCAGCACAAAGCAGTGTCACTAAACATTACATTGATGTAGCAAATTTATGTCCCATCTTTTTAAATACTTCTGGCTCTCTTGAAGGCTCCCTACCCTAATTACAAAATGGCTGACAGTCTAAATTAAACATCTGTATAACCATGCCTGGCAACAGCATGGCTGAATGATGAAACTCTCTTTTCTGGAAAGTGCTTGTTTTACTCTGTAGCTCTTACAGTCACTTGAGAACCCAGGTTCAAAACCTCATTTTGAACAGTCACATACAGATTCTCTTGGCAAGTCCATTGTACAGCCCACATAATGTTTATGATTCTGTTTCTTGTTCCGTTGTCAGCTCCATAATAATCTCCTATTGACAGCAAGCATGATAGTACTTTTATAAATATGGAAACTCAAGGATATAGATCCCATGCTGAACAAACTCATACACTTTTGTCAGCTCCAGCAATTGCTTGCAAGGAGATCCTGATCACATCCCTATGGGAAGGCACACAGAATATCAAACACTTCTAGCAAACTTAGGGCAGCATTCCACCAAAATCAATAAAAATGCAAAACAACAGACAGCAATTCAATAATGAGGATCTGTCCCAGATAAGACTGTCATACAAATTAGTAAGCATTAGAAATTTCTCTTCATTCTTTAATGTCAGGAGCTGGACATTTTTGAGATGTGTCCAGAGAAGAAGCAATTTTACTAATGTCATCAAGGCACTTGAGTTTACAGGAGTCCTAAATGGTCTCAAGGCTTACACTTTCTCATGACCTGGAGAAAAACACCTTCAAAACTTAGGAACTAGGACTGTACATTCCACTAGTAGGTTTGCTAGATGGTTCATTATATAACAAGGTATTGAAAGAATTTAATAGAAAACCAGACACAATTTATGAAGAGCACACTTATCAAAAATGCTCTTAGAGAAAGGACATTTTCCAGGAGCAAGAAACTGATTTTCTGATGATCAGAGGTATTTATTTAGCTCTTCTGTGAACTTTGAAAAAGACTGATACTTAATCTTACTGATGGCCAAACATATGGCCTTGGAAACAATAGCTGGTTAATTTTGCTCAGAGCTGTCTATTTAAACGAAGTATGAACAGTCTTAGTAGTAAAAGAAATGCTTGTCTGTTTATTTAGTTGTTGTTCTTAAAAGAGCTGTGTTAAAGGCATTAGGTGCTGTAATGTGCACCAGAAACCAGATCAGTGCATTTCTCTACCTTCTTCATAGGATTCAAGCAAATCTCCTTTGAAAACAGACAGCACCAGGGATCTTCAGGCAAAAAACATGACCTTGTGGTTTGAGGAGAATGCCATGTACTGCATGCCAGGAGCTGGAACTGGAAAAGTATGCTCAAGACTACAGTCTTCCAACTCTGTCCTCCTTCATTAATATTTAGTAGAACATGTTTCACCATAAATACTGCACATCCCCCTCCTAGTTTACTCATTTAGGGAAACAGATGTTTAAAATTAAGACAGGCTTTTAGTCTGCCTCTGGTATTTTCCATAGGTCTCACAGGCTCCTTCCTTAGAAGACAGGAACAGTTATCATGAGTTTACTGTTTACTTTAAAACCAACTAAGCTTAGCTGATGTTCTAAAGGAGGATTTAGTTCTTTCCATATGACTCAAAACTTTTGAAACTTGGTATTTTTGCATCTGTAATAGCACATTACAAGAAAAAAAGATAATTTTGCTAATCAAGTAGCAAAGCATCGACTACTCATCATTTTTCTATCCTATTACTCTGGACTGTTTCACTGCTTTCAGACTTCCATGCAACCCTTCTGACTAGAATGCTCCTTTGTTTAAGCCTGTACTTCCCATGCATTTTTAACCTTTTCCAGTTTACATTCAACAGCTTCTGAATTTGAGATAGATAGTTCACATTCATATACACAGAAACAAAAGTGAAATCTCTAAAACTTTATAAGTGAAATATTTTGAAAACTTTAGAAAGTGAAATCCCAGTCTGCATTCAAGTTTTCAAATTATCAAGTATTTTCACTGTCAATTACATCAAAATAGGCCATGAGGGATAAAACACTGGAGGGATGCCTTGGAAAATGCTGCCATAACCCCACTGATTTGCCATTTTAATATCTCACTGCAGTTGCGGCAGAGGCACAAGAACTAGAACAAGCTAGAGAACAAGGCACTGAACAGGGAAAGAAAGCAAGCTGTGCAGCTGAAGGCTATGAACAGCACAGGGAGAAAAGCACTGAAGCGAGGAGCTACTGAAGCTTACTGCTGTGCCGAGAAACAGAAGGTGGGATCTTAAGGCAGTGCAGCAGGAGATACTAAATTACAGTAAGCTATACATCTCCTGCTACTGGAGCCAAGGAAGGGGTGAGATTAACAACTTGAAACTCCTCTCCAGCTCTCATCATGTCCACTCCTGAGAACAATATAACCACGCTAAACATGCAGTGCAGCGTGATGCAAGTACACTTGCTCCTTTCAGCATATTTCATTAGATGACAGGTCATGAAACCAGACATCCTTTGTGGTCCTGGGTGCGTTGATTCTTCTCAAATAATCTCGTTTTAGCACCTGTTACTTCACTGAAGGCAAAGAGTGAACATTGCTGGCAACACACTACAAAGATGCAGTGAGTGTGGTATTTGTCCAAAAGCCACATAATATTTCTGCATACTCCCACCCTTCCCCTAACTCTGAAAAAAGTCTTGAAATTATTCACATAATTTAGGATTTATTCCCTACAATCTGTTTTAGACTTAGGAACAACTGCTAGAGAGCAGCTAGCTGTGCTCATTCAACCTAAATATTTAATATTCACTTTAAAAATAAGTCTGTAGAAATTCTGTCCCAAGCTCTCGCTCTAGAGAACTGGCATTTTCAAAATACAGACCATGTTCTGTGCAGGAATCTTTCGTGAGTAATTCCTACACTAACTGGTGAACATAAGCAAGGGGAAAATAAAGATTTATAGAGGAGTGTAGTTGATTGTTGTTATGTAAAAAAACATTTTAGTAACTAGTGATAATGTTATTCAATGAGAGTGATTTTAGTCCATCTCTGTTCTAGGCAATGAAAACAAACAAATAAAAAGGTTCAGGACAACAGGGGTACTTTAAAAAGTAGGAATTCAGTCTGAAACTTACAGACTTTACATTTAATTTGCGGGGAATACTGCTTTTAATTTTGTATCAACTGAAGAGCGTTTCTTTAGAATCACATTGTTTCATCAAGCCATCTGTTACTCATGGCCAAAATTACAATTTGAGCAATTTGCTGGTAATTTATTTTAGCATGGTATAAAACATTATCATATTTACTGTTATTTAAAAAGTTATTTTTTCCCACCAGACAGAAGTAGGATCATTAAAAATATCAACTACATACTTTACAATACCTATTTTTATCTTGGGCAAGGGGGTGACTCTGAGAGCTGGTGGGGGCAAAGGATTATAAAAGCATTACCAGGCTCCTGGGAGAGTCCTGAAAATAGTTTTGCAATGTCCATGGAAGATATATATCAACACCACTCTTACAGGGCTTAGTCAAAAGAACACAAGTTGAAAGAAGCTTAACCAGGAACAGATGTTTCCCTTCACACCAGGCTGTTTAAAATAGAGTATATGCTATTTTTTACTATCTCTTGTTATACATACACTTAGAAAATGTTAACAAAATGCACTTTAATAAATATTATCACAGCAGATTGCAAACAGCCAAACTATTGATGTTGAGTTTTAAGTTCTGCTTCATGATCATATCTACTGCTAACATCCAAATACTTAAAAAAATAAAATAGGGGCTCTGTTTGCACTGAAAACATGCAGAAAACAAAGCTGTCAGCTAAGTGCTCAGCAATGGTTTTCATTACAATGCACTAAAGAAATAATGTTGTATTGTTCTCTTGCAAATACCCTGGAGAGTGAAGGTTTTGTGGTGGGATTTTTTGGGTTTGTTTTAAGGGTGGAAATGATTTTAGAAGAGATTGAGATCACATTTAGGTAAATAATCCTAGGTAATAAACAAGACTCTAGAAGGGTCTTTTTTAGCCACAGGGATAAATCTGAGCTGCTTATTTATTTGAAGAGCAAACCTCTGAGCAGTATTAAAGACTCAATTTTTTCTCCTTTTCTCTTTTACTGCCACCTGCTCTGACTGTACACCCTGCAGAAAACTTCTGAACAGACCAGCTAAAACATATGTGAAATAAAGAATAATGCTTAGGATTACAATAACCATCTAAGGACCCCTGGTACCAACAAAGCAAACACAGACTTCACAGACAAGATCCCTGTAAGACTGCAGCATCCAAGTCAAGTCCACCAACACACCAGTGCTCCTAAGAACACATAAGCTGCAACTCTTATCTCTTTGTTCCTTCTAAAACATAAATCTCAATGTAAACATTAAGAGATGCAGAATAAGTAATGAAAGAGACAAGAATACCACAAATGCTGGAAGAGCTATATGAGCCTCAGCAATTTTCTTCTTACTCTTCTTGCTTATAAGTAGAACAATTACAATATCAGTACCTTTCACATTCATTATTTTCTAGAAAATTGCAGACTTTTGTCTTCTCATTTCCTTGTCATGCTGTTAACAAAAAAAAAATAATATAAATACATATGATTATGGAGGCATTGATATGTTTCTCATCTTCCACATCCTCCTGTCATTTCCTAATTAGATGCTGAAGAGAGTTTAAAAACTCAGAAGTTGAGAGTTCAAAATCATTTCATATTGCTTTCATAAATTATATAGGTATGTGAAGCCCCTTGTTTTGATCACACAAAACAAATGTTCATTCTGATGTGAGTAAATATGAAGAAAGAAGTGAATCACTCCCTTAACTAGAAACATCTATGGAAAAGATTTTAAAAGTTATTGAAAGTTTCTGTAGGTATTTAGCTGTTATTTTAGAGGACAAACAGAAGTCCTCCTAAACACTTCAAGCCTGCTTCTATCTTGCAACTTAGAAGAAGCTGGAGAATTTAACTGTCTTTTTAGAGCAACACTAACACAAAAATTCCTCACCAAGGAATTAGAACTTAGAACCATAACTCAGATGACTCTCCAAAAAACAATGCATATGGACTAAGATAGTAGAAATTCTGAAAACTCTGAAACAGACCAATGAAAGGGGGAAAAAAATCAAGACAGCAGGAAAAGAAGGATCTCGGTATTTTAATTAAATGACCAAAGTAGAGAAACATGCAGTGAGAGTGACCTGTAGTTTTTCAGGGGGTGTAGCAGTTCCTTATCCAACCACCAAGCCAGTCTCCTGCCTGAGGCTCCCTTCAATGGAGAGAGGGCAGATAATGGGCAGGGGAATCAAACTGCTCCAAGAAATGTCTTGTCCCTCAGGAGCACACTGAATTTAACTACAGTTTAGCAATGCTTATTAATTTCCACTGCATAAACTAACACTTGAAACATACTAATACCCAATGCCAGTTTTATTCCTCGTAACATTTCCTCTTCCATAAAACTGTCAAGCGGGCTCAAATACAGTAGATCCTTTCAGCAATGCAGGATGAGAGTTCTTCACTCGTCTTAGTACTGTACAGCCTTTCTTTCAAAATAGTGCAATTCTCTGCTCAGCTTGCCTTTGTACCAGAGAGAACTGGGGGTCACTACTTCAGAGACCAACTCTAAATCAAGTACACAGGTGGCAGCATCCTTGCAATGTATTCTGTTGGCAGAGTCCTCCTCACAGTCCCACTCACATCTGAGAGGTACCATTGCTTCCATGGACTAGCAATGTCATTACTAGGCAATAAAATAAATGTCAAGAAACTTACTGGCAAAGTCACTGCATCTGCAGGAGTCAAGATTATTTGTAGGGTGCTTTGGACTACAGAAATTGTTCTGAGGTTAAGGGAGTGACATGTTACTGGCAGCTTTGGAACCAGTGGTAATGACTTGTACTCACTGAACTTGACCAAGACACAAGAAAGGGAACAGTAATGATTAGATGTGACACACACAGCCTCGTCCAGCAGATTTCATGGCACAGTAGGCATTACAAAGGTGTTTCACAATGGCAGTCCTGCTACAAGTGGAACCAGTCCACTTCTGAAAATGCAGAACCAATTACTCATCTGTACTGCCTTAGGTCTGCTGGAAGAAATTAGACTGAATTTCTGAAGCATGTAAGGACAGACCAGCAGGGAAAGATCCATGTCTAGCCAAAACCACAAAGGAAGACGCCTGCATTTGGACTTCAGTTAAGCTGCACCATTTTTAAACCATGCTCTTCTGTGCTTATGCTTCCTACTTCGACAGGGACAAGAAATGTGAATGGTGCTATGGTGTCACACTTTAAAAAAATACACCATACAAGAATTCTCTCTGATGGTGCATTATTAAGGAGATAGCCAAGGATCTAAAGATGTGCTTCCTAAATTTTAAGAAGTCAAAACTGGAGAGACATGGTACAGAAAGAATCCTCCATTTCCTAACCTGTCAACATGGCAAAGATGTGAACATAGGAGTACAACCTTCTGCCTTTTACAGTTCTAGACATGTACCTCAGATTGATACAGAAAACACAGGTCATGAGAAATATATCTGGCATTCATATATGACTTTGTGTCCAAAGAAATCTTTACTCGGGATGTCAGCCTAGCTCCTCCTTCCCTTACTTGTCTCCATAGACTCCAGAGAACACTCTCAAATGAAAAATGATAACAGGATACACAGGAACAAAAAAGCAACTAAGGAAGTAATTAAAGACTACCCTATTTGACATGAGACACAAGTCTAAATATTACAAAATATGGTATCTTAGAAGTAACATCTCTACTTTCAACAATTTCATAATGATCTGAGCCCCAGTGATCAAAAGTTCACAAGTTAGCATTGCTTATTAAAAAGCAGATGAGCTAATCTTTAATCTCTGTTTAGCCTGAGAGCTAAAGACAGGAGTGTTAACACCAACACAGCAGTACAAGATATGCACAACATTTTAGTTACTTCTTTCATTGCCCACAAATTATGTATCAAAGACACCATGGGAATGTTTGAGCTCTTTAGGACAGGTTAAGTTGCTCTAGGTACACATGGATATCAATGAACAAGCACAGTATGGTATGCTGACATGATTTTAAAGTACACGAGGAACGTATTTTATGCTTCCTCATGTCCCCAATATTAAAATGTTCTCTGTCTTGCCATAGCCAGAAACCATGGCAGAAAAGCAGTGGAGAGAGTAGAGAACTGGAACAAAGTCCAGCAGCACAGAAAGATCTCAGCAACAGAATGAGGGTTGACCAGAGAGCCTTCTTTGACATTTCCTAAATGTTTTACAGTCAGCATTGTACTGAGGCACTATGTTTCTGCGAGCAAGAAGCATTTTCCAGGCAAAATAACCTCCTTGTTACACATTTATATAGAGTTACAGAAGAAAAAAGCACATATTACCTATGCTGTATGCCATTGCAAAATTGTATTGTGTTTGCAGAAGGAACCAGTTAATATTCGATATTATGTACAATTTCAATGTAACAAAAAGTCAATCCAGAAAAGTTATTAAAATTGCATCCTTGCTCAAAATCAAGGTAAGTCAAACTTGCTCAGCAGCACACAATAGAATTAATAAAATTAATTTTCTCAGTGTACAGGAATTTTTTTTAGTAAGCTCAGGGAGAAATTCCTGCTATTCTATTTTGAAAATATAGCTATTCTATTTGGTTTGGGGTTTTTCAAATACAGTAATTTGCAATATAGTAAGATGGTACACCTGTGAAAAAAGGCTCTGTTATGAAAAGCTTATGAAAAGATAAAGGACTTCCCTATTCAATTAAAACATTCTATTAACTTCAATTGTATTCTACAGTTTGAGAAGAATTATAAGGCTGCTCATTTCTTAAAGAAAGGAATTGCCTTTTCTAACAACTCTTTGTTACTACTTTGTTTGAAGAACATCCTTTATTTCCTCTTTTTTTTGTAAACATCTGGCTTATATGCCCTTAAAAGCAATGGATATTTTTGTTGCTCAGACAAATTAGTTAATATGACAATTAATTCCTACTCCCAAACAAGTCTTGTTTCCTGAATTAGATTTACATAAAAGTGTTGAGACTTTCACAATGTGTATAATCAGATACAGTGACACAGCATGCACTTGACAGCAACAGCTTCAAAGAACTTCAAATTTCTCTACATCAAAGAACATCTGAGGATGAGTGACATACTCAACCTACAGAGAAACAGTAAATATACATTCTAGCTATTAAAATTTAAATTATTATATTTCAAAAAGGGATCTTCATAACTCCATAATCAAATGGCTTCTATCAACAGAAACATTTCCATGTCTAGAAAAGCATTCTAAAGAGTCTCAGAATTGGATATTTATGGAAATAAGATGACTCCTGGATTGTCATTTTGTTTTCATGTTATCCAAACTCCTTCTGAAGTTACAAATGCAAAGAAATTTTCTGTTTCAATGATGCACAATTTTGCTACCAGTTGTGGCAGTTATGCCTATATTTCCACTCTGACTCAAAGAACTGAAGAACAAAATCAAACATGTTGAAACAATATCTACACCAGTTTTTCTTAAGTGCATAAGAATATATTGAAATAATCCAATATAACATCTGAATAGTAGTGTAATAACACAGTTAGACCTGAAACAAAATTTGGACTCAAAGAAAAAAAAAAATTTGGGCTACGTGTTCAGAAAACTTCAGTTTGTTCTGACACTAAAATCTGTATATCTTAAAGTATCAGACAGTTACAGCTGCATTACTTTTAATCCAATTCATACATTTCACAGTAAAACTGAAAGGCTGAAGATGAGTAGTCTGTCAAGCTGAGTGCTCATCAAGCTCATAAAGCCTGTGCTGTAGTTTATTCTAAAAATTTTCTGAACTATTATCACTGCAAATGGGCCAAAGCTAGGGTGTGTGCCTACTCACACCCTGTGGCTAAATGAATACACTACGCAGTGCTAGTTTATATAACATGCAACTGGACACAACAGATGCTGCAGAATTTGAAACAAGCACAATCTGAATCTGTTTTCACTAAAATGGACATAACCTCCTAATTTCCGGTCTGGCAGAATATTACAGTGTAAAAAGTAATTTTAAAAAGAAGGCAATAGATAAAGAATTGCAGTGTTCTCTTCAACTTCCCCACTACATATTTAATACTTAATTTAAAGCAACACTCCTCTGGTTCACTGAAATAAAACGATTTAGGTTATCAGTACCAACTCTATCAAGCACCATGTGATATTGAAACAAAACTTAAATAATCTGGGGGTTTCCCTGGAGGTAAAAGGTCTTTTAGGTAAAGGACTATCCAATAGGGTATTTGGACACTAAAATGGAAACTATATATATATTGTTTCAACATAAAACGTTGTACATTATAGGACCATCTTCTACACTGATATCATCTGTGGAAGGTCAGTCTCTTGTAACACTACAAAAATTTTATTATAGTAATAATAATAATAATCATCATCATCATCATATCAGACTTGTTTCTCTCAAGATGTATAACTGCTGTTCAGATACTTAAAACTGTAAAACACCAAACTCTAATGCAGTATTTAAGCTGGTTCAAGTGATAGGTATCCCTACAACCAAGCTGACAGAACTAGAAACAGTAATTAAAGTGCAAACAAAAGCATACTGTGTTTTGGGGTTTGCCTCCCCTTTTCTTTTTACTCACTTTCTTAACAAAATCAGGGATCTCCTTTTTCTCTGAAAGGTGGTTTAAAGAGGAGCAGCATTCTACCTCCAAGACATATCCTTCACTATTGATGTCACCTTTTGAAGACCTAAAGAGGCAGACAGAAGAAAAGAAGGATCAATTTCTGTTGTTACAACTGGATACCCAGACATCCCATCTCTAAGTATTTCTCCTGGAGAGCTAAACTTCAGACAAAACCGGCTCCAATACACTCCCCCCCACTGAGCTCAATACAGTTCTGACAAGTGGCAGCTACAGTATCTGACCCACATGCTAGGGAAGCAAATCACTTTAGGGACCTCCAGGCTTCTTTTTCTGTCCAAGAAAAACCTTGGCAGTCTGGCATCTAGGGCCAACACCAAGGAGATGCATGGATAATATAACTCAGGATATACAAAAAGGAAAGTTCCAGTGCAATGGTCTGACAGATGCTCTGTGCCCCACACTGCAGCCTGATACACAGATGCATTTCAGACAGCAATTAAAAGAAACCCATCTCTTTACCTAGAACCATTTCAAGTCAACATCTAAAATCAAGGGCTAGTCAAAACAATTTAACCTTCAACCTTATATTTTGTTT
Source organism: Cinclus cinclus (assembly GCF_963662255.1). Lineage (NCBI taxonomy): Eukaryota > Metazoa > Chordata > Aves > Passeriformes > Cinclidae > Cinclus > Cinclus cinclus. The sequence continues at coordinate 34,991,577 of NC_085046.1, forward strand.
CTGAGAAATGTAAAGTTGTGCCTGAAGTCCCTTCTCTTTCAGAAGAGACTAACTCCTAAAATAATTCAAAGCAAATGGCACCTGCCATATACATTTGCTGAACAAATGAGCACTATGGAAATAAGGTACTGGTCAAAATATGCCAAGGGAATATTTGGAAGTTATTCTGAGTGATCTTCAGAAACAGTCTGCAGGCAGTGCTACTGAAGGCAATTTTCATCTCCTCCAGACTCCCATGAAAGGAAACTGATACAGCTGATCAATAAGGCTATCTAGACAATCACTCACTTTCTCAGAAGTGTTTCTTTTCAGAAGAACACATGGAAAAACATTAAAAGCTAGCTTGTCATTCTTGGAATTAGTAACAAAGCAGTTATCGAACACTTCACAGAGAATCAAAAGATCTAGTTCCAGGTGAAGAACTAATCCTGGCCAGCAGTTCTTTAATGCCTGGGTACCTAGAGGACAGGAAGAAAAAGGTACAGAAGCTTGAACTGGAGTGCTGAGGAAGCAACGAAACAGCAAAACAGGGCCTTGGCAGGCTTGCAAAAGCAAGCCTGTGCAAAAGGCCTGTTCTGGGGACTGGGACTGTGTGACACATAGAACACACTTCAGCTACAGATGGTCCCAGGGGCTTTCCCGAGACATTTACAGCTCCCCGGAGCCATGCGATGCGTAGGCTGCTGACTGCAAACTGGCAGTGTTTCCTAGGCAATACTGCAGACATTTGCTATATTTGATCCTCCCACTTTCACACAGGCTGCACTCCCACTTCATTTCTCACTTATACCTGAACAGGTGGTAGCAAGACTGTGCATTGTTTGGTAACACTGAAGTCCTTTTCCTACTTGTTTTTCCCCTTTTTTCTTATAACCTGTGGTTCCATTCTCTGCTTCATTCTCGACAAAAATTTTAAAGCATTGGTGTTCATGAAAATTCTTCAAACATCTTTATAGAATTTACACCAGTCATTATCGCAGGACTAACCATATTCCAGCACCACTCCTCTGCAACAGGCACACATAAATCAATTTAAGAATCAAGAACAACTTCATAAAAAAAATAAAAAATCTCTTTGGGAGGGACAACACGTGTACTTCAGAAAACCATTTTGGTGTTCTAAAGTCCTAGATAGGAAAATCAATTTTGTGCAGATTTTCTGCCACAGATGAACTAGTGAACATAAAAATAAACTTTAGAAAACTGCCCTGCTAGTGTTTTACTGCTTACAACCAGACCTACTTTTTTTTTTTTAATCTGAATATGACTAACAGGAAAAGTAGCCCTGATGTTATCTAGCCATGTTCCAGACAGAAATAATATGAACTAGGTCTCTCTGATGCTCAAGCAATCAACAAACCATCAAAACTGCCTCTTGATATTGCAAAGTCAAGCCCATACAACATCAAGTGGAGCTAATACAACACACCAGTGCTTTGGCTGCTGCATCACTACAAACCAGAAGTGTGTTACCAGCAACAGGCAGCAAGGAACCAAGCCCTTTTTAGACAACCAACCCCATTTTAAGGGGTCAACTGCAAAACTCTACAAATGAAAGGAACAAACAACTCCACAATTTCCCTTCTTGGATAGAAGTTCCCTTCCAGCCTAGCTGAGGAAGCCACTCCCCTCCCAGAGACTGTAAAATACTCCAGCTTAAATTCAAAGTAAAGATATCAAATCCCAGAAATTAAATAAGTGTCATGCTATTTCTGTGCCCACCCATTTCGCAAAGGCTGTTCAGAACTCTGGCATTGCATGACCTACATGAAAACTCACTATTCTAATTACTGTGAAAGAATGAGAAAGACTGTAATTTAATGTTTGAATCCCCTGGCTACCTGAAAAAATGAATTCTTTTCAACCTATATTGGTAAAGTTTATTGGCAGGTATAAGGAAGAGAGAAGCTGGCCTTGAACCACTCTCTCCTAATTCCTCCTCTCCCCCTGAACAGCTCCCTGAGCTTAGATTTTGTGCAATTTTTTAAGGACCTGCTTCCAAACACTTTAAAATGAGTAAGAGTTATCTGAGATACAGATTATGTCCATAAAAATACAGTGATTATTACTACAGCTGCTTAAAATGTCCTGTTTAACTCCTTTAAGAAACACTTACTTTAAGATACTCTTCTGCTTGGAAATATTTCATTGGAGACAATTAATTCCTTCTCTAACACTTTGGGGGCTACCTCTGCACTAGGACTCATGAAAGAAATGGCATCAAATAAAAGCGCACTCTGTTAAGAACATTATTTTACAGAATACACTTAACAGATCCTACTAAAGGCCCTAAAATTCTTAGTTAAGATCTTCCAATAGAAGGACTCCATATTTCCAATAAGTATTTTTCTATGCTCTCAAGTAAATTATGTCTATATATGTTAAAAGCAAATCTTTGTCTATACTGGTAGTTTTCGCCTTTTTATGAAAACTTTAAAAGGCTGTTATTCTGTCAAAAACAAACGAACAGAACAAGAGCCATAGCTTTTCATGTGAAAATAATGAACACCTGTGGATGTCACAGACCACAAAAATAATTTTCTGATCAAAGCTAGGTGGGCAAGGAATTTTTTCCAGTCTCTATGCAATAAACAGTGCATTTCATACATGTACCACAAAGTATTTCATAAAGATCATGTAAGTCTCTCATTGAACTCTCAATATTATTAATATGGCCACGGAGAAGTAGATAAATATAGGTAAAGATAAATTCTGTATTAACAGAAATTAATATCGTTTTAGTTTTATTAATTTAATGGGACTACTTTCAGGACCACCTTCATTAGAAACTATGAAATAGGACCACCACAAAATGTACACCTACCAAGATTCCAGAAGCAAGAGGAAAAAGTCTAAAAAAGCACAGTTCTGTGCATTTGCATTTTTCTGCTCTCTTCTGAAAAAGGATCGATGTTGATCATGAGAAATAACCCAATAATCCATACCCTGGAGTCTCTTACCAGTTTTATAGCACAGGATGTTACTGGAAGTTCAGCATATAAAATATTTTAAAATTAAAGTAATGGTATTATGTGAAGTTGATTTTCACCTTCCCATCATAAAATATTTCTCAACAAAAAGCTGAAGAGAAAGAGAAATGCTTAGAAATGAGATCAAAATTTAATGAAAAATATGTGTAAGCTCCAGCAGCTCTAAAGATCTTCCTTTTCTTCTGGATGCACAGTCAGCAAGTTCTTCCTTTTCCTTTCATCCTCCTAAGTTGGAAAATTGAATCTTCCTCCCTTCATTCCTGCAAACATTTGGGAGTTTTGTACTACCTTTATTCCTCTGATCAAAAAAAAAAAAAAAAAAAAAAAAATTTGCTGGGTTAATTAAAAAAGGTCCAGGCCTGAAAGAAGCACACCTGGATACACTAATGCTGTAGCCTTCCTGGAAGCCAGGATGAACCAGAGAAGCTGCTACACTACATCCAGACTCAACTCCAATACCCTCTACTCACTGTAACACATTTTGGGATACCAGAGAGGGAACACAAGGGACAGCATGAACAACACGAGCACTTTCCCTGCAGTGAGGAAGGGCAGTCTCCTGCTTCCCGCCCCAAGAGAGGACAACCACTGGGTGGCCATGGAGATTGACAGAAAACGTCCTTGCAACTTATACACCCTGGCTTTCATTTGTTCTTCTTTGTTACACATTGTTTATGATTAACAATTTACCTGAAGAAGGGTTCTTCTGCCCCTGTGCTCACCACAGACAACCTTAATCCATAGGATGGCAAAGAGCTGAGGTGGAATTTTAGTCTACCTCATGCTGAGCAGAGGGACAGCATTGGCAGGCCTGGTGGGGTGGGGGGTAGAGGGTACCCTCAAGTTTTACCAATAGGGAAAGAGCTCAGGACCACAGACTTCCAAAAAGTGTCATCCTAAATCCTAAAGAGGGCTTCTAGTGCCACTAAACAAGAAGATTATATATAGAATAAATAAGATTTTAACTTATAATTGGAAGTTCACCAGCCAAAAATATGTTACAATAGTTGTTTCACTAGGTTGTCATTTCCTGCACAGCTGTTTGCCGTTAAGCACTGTTTCATGGTAGAAAAACCATAACCAGCTGTGGAGAACCAGTAACTTACAAAGTAACTATTAAAGCTGACAACTTGGTGTCCATTACAAACTGGATTTCCAATCCTTTTGAGATACAAGAAGAAACTGAGGAAGCCAACATTTGGTCCTAATCTTCCTGCAGTTCCCTATACCCATGAGCTCAGCAAGACAAAACACATTTGTAAACTGCACAGACACTCTAAAATTACTAGTTTATTAAGATAATGCTAAGAATGTAAGCACGGTTTTGAGATTTTCCACTACACACAAAACCACACCAAACTAACTAACATGAGCAGCTGCTATCTTTAGAATTTCAAGTTAAAAATCCAGCAAAACTCTCAAAACCAAGAACACAACAACTTAAAATCCATAGGTTTTATGATGCCCAGCCAAAAACCACATCATTTTTTATAAAAATAAAACCAGGTATATTGCACCCTAAAAGCCTCAAGTCTAACCCACAGGACACTTTTAATGTTATTACCTAAACATTTTCTTTACTATAGGAAACCTTATCACTGGAATATGTATTATTTGTTAGTAAAATTTTTAGACAGTTTTTAATGACAGTATATAAGTTTCTTCAGAAAAGTTTGGGCATATATTGATACACAGGCATCTTTAATGTGCAATGTTTATAATGTTCAGAATACAGATGAAAGAACATTCATTTCGGGTTACTGTTACAAGTTATTGTGAGGAAATATGTATTTCTTTGAACTTGTAACAAATAACAAGCCTTCAAAACTCAAACCATTGTCCTTTGAGCTAAAGAAAGTTATCTGTTGACTCTTGGGCATGGAATAAATATTATCTTTTCATTAAGTTGAAATCAGCCTGCTGAGAGCAACAACACACACTGCATTTGCACACAAACCTGTTTGATCCTAATGCTCATGAAGATAAGTTCAGACGTTTCTCATCTCCAAGCTTAAATCCTACATGAAAACTAAACAGACACACACACACATATATATTCAAAATAAAAATATATTGTATCGATGCAAAGTACCTACTTTCACCAAAGTGAAAACACCAAAGTGAAATACCAGCAAAATCAGGTAACTAAAAACCTTGATCTACTATTAAACTTTTGAACTCAGTCTGTCATATTACTTTGCAGATAAGCAGAGCTCTTGTTATCCAACTGATGACAGTTTGCATTTTGTCAGTACTAACAGATACAGGAATTACAGAAATAGAATTAGAACCATCTCATCAAGTGAATCTCTACAACACCTGACACATCATTATTTTGCAGAAAGGGAAAATAGCTGCAAAGCTGTTTGAAGTAAACAGAGAACTTCAGAACATTTAGAAACTCTAAAAATTGTGGTTAAATTATACTACTTAGTCTACTTCTGCAGAGTAATGTTTCCCTGTTGGTTCCTTTACTGACTGAAGGCAAAACCTATAGATGGTATGTCCTAAGACATAGGTGAAACAATGGAGAGAAATTCTTTGGAATACCATTCAGTGGTATTCCAAATGATCCAACTGAGAGAAATTCTTTGGAATGCTTCGCTATCATGGTAAAATGAAGCATCTGCAAACATGTCAAAAATACTGTAAGCATACACTTTATGAGCCCAGACCCTGTATCCTTCCTGGTAAAAGAGAACAGAGGCTGCCTTCCAGTGCTGAGTACTTAGAAAGGGACACCAAAACATTTTAACTGACTTTCAATTTTGAAACTTTAAGATACCAGACAGGGGTATCCCAGATTGCTGGGAACAAGTTAAAACCGCTTTGTGTTATAATTTTATTATAATTTTGTTCAGGGGCTGACTTAGCAATTTCTCTGCAAGGAACAGGTAATCTGCAACGGCCACAAGCTGTCCAAAATAAGAACGCACACAAGACGCCTGCACAGAGATTGTTAAAGCAAAAGAACAGTGAGTGCAGAAATAAAAGGCCAAGGAGAAAAAGGTTATTGCGCACTCCAAGAACTACTGGTTTCTGTTCCTTAGGGGAATGTAAGCAACATATGTGTTACTCTCCTCATCTTGGTTAGCCAGAACCTTTCAAATACATGGACGTTCCCCCCTCCCTTCTATCAGCAGAGACCCACTGTCACACTTTTCAGCTTTTCAGGTACCAGCTTTTATTCCCTTTCCTGAGAGAAGCACGAGTGTGAACAGCAGGTCACACCTATGCTTCACTCTTGGGGCCTTCCATACATTTAAAAAAAAAAAAAAAAACACCCAACAAAAACTGTAAAAACCTGGGCTCCAAGAGTTTTCTTCACACAACTGATACAAGATTCTTCAAGATCTCTTCTATCTCAGAACTCAGCACAGACAACAGAACAGACAACTGCTTTTTAGTTAAGTCTACTGAAATTTAGAGGGGGGAAGAAAGTGTTCATGAGCGTTGAATTTATTATTCTTTTATCTGACTCTATTCTATGTGACTTTGAAACCACTTTCCAATCAAGTGCATAGTGTATACCATGCCATTAGACGCTACAGAATGTTAAATTTAATGACAGCAATGGCAGAGTTGTTTAGCAACTTGGTAAACTACCTTCATGCCCACTACCTCTAAACAATTAAACACTCCTACACTTACTTCACTTACTTTAATTGAACATGATGCCTTTTGCACTGCAAACAATTGCACTGTTGACTTTTTAAAAAATCTGTCCCTTAATTCCATATTTTCTCTAACACTTCCAGTGGATAACCCTTGGTTTTCAACATGTACAGTTTCCATATGTTAGAGATGTGTTTCTTTAAATGTCCTACAGCAGGAATGACTCCTATTTCCATATTTACCACAAATGATTACATAGCCAAGATAACAAAGCCAGAGATACCAGTACAGATTAAACAGAAAGCTATTAAAGTGACTTTAAAAGTCACCTTAATGTACAATGCCACTGCAAATTCACTAGGAGTATTTTGAAACTACAGGACAATTGCAAGGTAGGATAAAAATAACACTAACAGGTACAGTTTCCACAAATTCTAATGCACAACATACCTCAGCACTACCTTTTCCATTTTATTGATGAACAAATTCAGGCACTGCAAACCTCACTGACAGCAGCAGCATGGTGTTACTGATACCCATCATCTGCTGCAGCTGGCACAGTGTCTTCCTATCTTTGGAGAGGCGGAGCTATAAAACTAAGTCCTCAAAGCACAAGTCAACAGTGATAATTTTAAACCACAAAACTGACACAGAAAAGTGCAACAGTAACTAAAGATTAATTCAAGTACGCAGTTCTGTCTCTGTATAGATGGAACTGGCATTACTGTATGCACTATCACAACAATTTCATTTCTGTTCCATTCAGGGAACAAAAAAAGGAAGGTGGAAAACACACTCAGCATCTGCCAGACAACGGACAGATGAAATGCAGAATGCTGGAGCCACCTGTGGTGAAACGCCTGCAGTGAGAAAAGAGTTGCAGCCTCAGGTGTTCCACAGGAAGTGCCCAGGAAGCCCAAGAGTGGGCCTCACACCAAGGTACAGATTTTTTTATGACACTTGGTTCCCCACAAACACCATTACCACCAAAGGGATGGATTTGTGCTCCTCAGAATAAATGATGTTACTAATGGTCCTACAACTCTGGCTGGACTACTTTCACTTCTAAAATCTTATGACAGAAATAAATACTCATCTGATCTTAGCCTAAGCAGACCTAACTTCTACCCATGATTAAACTGTTATATGTAGAAACTACCCTGAGATGACAAGGCACTTGACAGTCCTCAGGGGAAAAAAATATAATTTAATCGTTATCAGCAGCATAATGAGAAAGGTTAATTTCAAAAAAAATAACAGTATGTCCCTTTTTTTTTATACTGTTACATATTTTTAGTTCTCAGCTCTTTGTGGAATGACATAAACTTGTAGTTCAGATACAGGTGGTCTCTATGCAGGCCACAGTCATCTGAAATCTGTGCAACACCCACTTCTCTTCATCGCACTTGGCAATGCAAATATTTGTTGCACCCACACACGATGGGAGAAGCTGCTTCCATACTCTCAGCCAAATTCAGGAACATTTAAGCTACATGAAACATCAAACTGATGTAATTTCCCTTTCTGGTACTTGTTTTTTTCCTGCTTCACCACGTCTCTTCCGCTTCTCTAGGGAGTCAGAAATGACCGATAAGAGAATGCAGAGAAAAATGTGAATGTAAAAGGAAATATAATTGTTTCAAAATTCTCTCCTGTCTTCAGTTTTGTGCAGTGATTTGCAGCTGTCTAAAGTGTGTGACACTAGCACCCAAGAGATTTAGCAGGCAATTAAGATTTTGTACTCTTCCACAATCACTCTGCACAGATGGAAACAACTGGATACAATGTGAGAGCAGTGACACACTGAGTGCTCTATCTTGAGGACCACATCATTCCACTGAGAAGGAAGCTGCCCTTTTCTGGCAGGTTTTCCGAGCTCAGACCTGGAAGATGTTAAAACCTCAGACCCCTAACAAACAGAAGTCCTTAAGTGCTTACTTAACATTACAAACTCATGCATGTCAATACTTTCATTCCTTGCAGCAAGGCATTGTGTATGTAGGCAGGGAAGGCAAGGCCCCAAAACCACACAAGCTCAGCCCAACATCACTCAGCAAGTCCTCTGTTCAGCCAAACATTCTATGTTTCAACCAAAAAAATGGAAGTCATTTAAACAATAACACTAGGCAAGCCAGCATGAAGTTCTGCATTAATAAAACTAAAATCAAGTTAAGGTAAATCAAGAGTTATTTTAGAAGCTCAAATTGCCTGTGACACCTAATGCCTACATATACTTACTAACAAAATGCAGGGCTTTTTCCTTAGGTCAGAGGCTGAATTTCAACGCTGTCCATAACCTCTATCAACTGGCTACTAGGCTGAAGCAAACTGAATGGTGAATGGTTTGCTTTTTAAATAGAAGTATAAACAAACTATATCCTTTCCTTCAAGCATCAGCACAAAGAGAGGGACTAGGATTGGCAGATGGGAGGTATAATTATCTGCCAGCCTTCAGAATTGGTCATTGTAAGAAGGGCTGGACTGGGGAAAGCAGCTAATGTAGGAAACCATAGAGAATGGCTGCAACAATACAGGTAGCTGCAGAGCTGGGGGTGGCCAAATAATATTAAATTAGGTTTTAACCAAAACTCATATGCTTACAAACATCCACATTTTCATTTTCTTCTGGGCTATTTAACAGCACATCCTATTTATTTATTTTTTTAGAAATCACATTAAATCATAAAATAATAGAATTCCTGTTTATTAATTTCAGATTTTGATTGTGACAAATATTCTTAATACATTCTAAGAAGTGAACAAAGCAGGAAAGCAATCTTTTTCATTTATGGAGTTTACACTGACTAAAAATTTGAAAGAACTTGTTTAGACTAAAGAAGGGCCTAAAGTCTACACATAAAATTAAGAAGTATGCTTTAGTACTACAGTTCTCAAATTAATTGCATTAACTGTAACCATCTAAACACAAAATATGCCTTTTCTAAGCAAACAATTTTCCTGTCAGAATTTAATCTAATAAATTCTTAAAGGGTACCAACAAGACCATCCTCACAAACTGTCAGGCATAGGGCTTGTTTGTTTGCCTCTCATGACAGCACATCCCAAAATACAGAGCATATTTCAACTTGTTATTCTCCAAGTTGCCTGCCAAACTGCAGACAAATTGTAAACATGAAGAACATGTTAAGCCTATTCAAGCCCACAAAAAAAAAAAAAATCTTGCACGGTAAACTCTGCTATAATTTCCTGATGTAGGTCAAAACTCAGCAGGAAATCACATTGTCTATTTTTATCCCAGTTCACTGGAAGTGCTTTACCTTTCTGTTTTCTTGATAAGCACAGCCCTGAAGATTTGTTCCTGGGGAGTTTTCTCTTTTTCATCAGTTGGTTGCACAAAAGGGTGGACAGCAGCCAAGACAAAGCCCTGCTGGTACAATTCTTCCAGCTGAGCTGGAAGATCACACAAGGAGGAGAGCTTGATTGCAGAGGATCCTGGCAGCTCAGCTGGAAACAAAAAGAAATTGGTCAATAATCCAACACTGGACTACCATGTATTTTAAAATCCAGGCTCTTCAGAGTCAAGTAAACTTCACACCGATCTACAATATTAACACCAAAACTGACCTTTCCTGAGACCCATTTTGTATTTTTTATTTTAATCGGGCTGTCTTGGCGAAGGACTTGTATTACACAACAGACTCGTGCAATTAAACAAGAAGTCAGATACATTAAAATGCCAAATTCACTACACAGTCTGGCAGAGATAAGGCGAAGAATTTAACAAAAACAAGGCAGTTGGTCAAAAGATATTCTCGGTTTTAGTAGTCATCATAGTAATGCAAGTAGAAAAGAGCGAGCCATGAGTCAAAAGCTCAAAACAAGAGAAAAGAGACCGTCGGTGAAGGCAGAACACATCAAATTCAAAAGCTACTTAAAAGAAGCATCCATCTACACAAAATCAGACTAAAAGATCACTGATGCAAGATGGTGATGAGACCAAATATCTGCCAATATGTCTGAAGATAATTTTGAAGGTATACTGATAACAGGAACCTTGAGTGACGCACGCCCATAGAAAAAAACCTTTTAAAATACACTCTGAATCTTATACCTCAGGGTTTTAACAAACCTATACATATTAGAGATGAGGATGAGACATAGTTCATTATGTTCATAGACATATGAACATAATCCTTCCTCAATCTGCTTGCTGCAAGATTTTATGCCTTCCTGTCAAGTATTTGTTGCTGACTCCTGTCAGACACTTGACATACACATGGATATTTCAGTTGGTATAGCAATTGCCCTTATTTCTTTGGAGTCTTGTGGGATTCAAGAGAAAATCACATAAATCACCTAAACAATCTTTTATTCTCTTTTTCTTTACATCAGTAATTCCTCATACACCTTTCATATTTTATGGGAAATGAAATCTCTCCTGACCTTTGCCTCTTCATTTCCATGTCACTTGGAGGACATTTATTATTTCATCTAAACCACACCAGGGCGTACAGAGTGGTGAGGTGATGGATGCTCTTCCCTCTCACTGAAACCAAGAGGGAGGGGATGCTACAAGAAACACAACAGAGGTTCCCAGCACCTTGCAAGCCTTTGCTAAAAAATAAGGACTGAAGAATAGTTCGTATGAAAGAAGCTGGAATGCAAAATAAGGTTTCATTGTACTGCTTTTTCCATCAAACTGTATGGCCACCCTTTATGAATAATGTAAGGAGTTATCAAAAAATTAATAAATATTCAAACCAAATAATACCAAGGAATAATTTGAATAATAATAGGATAGATGTGCTTGGTATGTTTTTTTTTCCTCATATAAGACCACATTCCAGAAGGGAATAATGGAACTTTCTTACCAGGAGTTTAAGATGTAGAATTTTTTATTATTTTTGCAAATAAAATGAAATCCAAGCAACATGCACACTGACAGACAATAGGGCTCTACCTTCTACAACAGCATACAAATCACTTCAGAGTCATAAAAAGAGACGGCACAATGAATAATGCATAATAAATAATAAAACCAACAGTTACTTACTGGAGCCTACTGGGATCAAAGTAGGGAAACCCGGATTTTACAACTCCGTTTTCCCTCTTGCGCTCAGAGATTCCAAATATTTTTGACTACACTGCAACTGATTATTTTCTAAATGAGGGGTTTACTTGGATACAATGGAATGACTAAACACTACTCAGTAGTGTGAATTCTGGTCATAGTGCTCCAATTTTTAACTATCACCTATGAAAACTGATCCTTGCCTGGCATACGTATGTAGCATCAGGATTCTTCTGAGGATAGCCTGAGTAAGATTAGTAAAAAGTCCAGTCATTAACATGGGAGACTGACTGCTTTCTCCTAAAAGATAAACATGAGGAGAAAGTATGGAAATGCATGTAATTGGAGCCTTGGGATGTAAATTGATTAAAAAAGAAATGTAATAGAAAAAAGAGATGGGTGGGATCATCCAGCTGGTTCATCTTTCTACCTAGAGGCAAGATCAGTTCTAGTTTAGTTATTTCTCAATTTTTCTCATCTATTTTTAAAAACCTTTAGTAATGGAAATTCCACAAGCCCCCTAAGTAATTTTTCAGCACTTCTCTATTCTTCCTACTCAAAACCTTTTCCTAGCACGTGGCCTAAATTTCCCTCTCTTAAATTCAAGAATTGCTACTTCTCCACTAGAGTATTTCTTTTCTGCAACAGCATTTTGTAACACCTAACACGATTCATGCCTTAATTTTACTCTCTTTATACTGCATAAACTCAGTCCTTTCAATGCTCCTGTTCTCACTTTTTCTGTAGTTCTAAGCAATTTTTGATCTTCTTTCCTTATTCTCTTCAACTGGCCCACATTTTTCTTCATGTACAGGACCTAACTTAGATCACAGTGATCCAGCACAACCCTCACCACTGCTCTGTAGAAAGAAAAACTCTAACCTTATTACATTCTATGTCAGTTTACATCATCCAGGGGGAAAAAAAACAAAGGGAATTCTTCTCCCCATAACTAACAGTGGCCAGTCTTCCTGTTCTTCATGAATTTTAGGATTTTTCCTTTCATTTTGCAAGGGCCATTCTGGATTCTGACTTTCACAGCATGAAGAGCACTTCTCAGACTGGCAAACAGTAATAAACATATTCAGCAGTCAATTGTTGGAAGAGTTATTTAAAATGATTAATTTTAACACACTCTGACCAGAAGAGCCTTACAGTTAATACAGCAATTTGGTTTGATGCTGAACTATTGCTAATTTCTCCTCGGACTAGAGATTCTTCACAGCAGAAAGACAGTTCCTGTTATCCTGATGCCCACAAGGTCTACAAGTTTTCTGGATCTACAGACCTGTGTTGTGTATTCTTGTCATTACCCCACTGGTTTGAGTGTAGATTCCTCCCCTTAAAATTTTGGAATTACCTGTATTACTGGAATTCTGATTTCCTGATGGAAGGCAGAACTGCACTGACGGAAGGTGCACAGTCACAACTAGGATACACAAGCAAACCAGTGCCACTAGGAGCAGCTAGATTGGGTAAGCTGAACACTGACTGCTAAATGAAGAACCATCCTGTCAGGCCACCTTTTGGTTTGCCAAAGTCCTTGGGTTTCTCTGTGCAGGCCCTGAGGGCTGAATGGTACTGCATCCCCTCTCAGAGAGCTGGGGATCATCAGAATCAAAGTGAAGGAAGGTTCAGGGCAACAACCTATTGTCAAATGTTGGCTTTTTTCTCTTATAATGCAGGACAGACTGGAAAAGATCGCCTCCCCTCTCTGTACTATAAATAAGACAGTTTTTAAGGCACTTTTCACAGACATATTCAACAATTAGTTTGGAATAGCCTAAGGAATCCAGACCATCATCCTTTCCAACTATTCAGGCTTGCTAAGGCCAGTTTGTTACTCTGGAGAGAAGACAGTGAACTATTACTTGATTATTCTCAAAACACTTAGATATGTGTCCTGAGAGAAGGTTATTTCCATTCAGTGTAAATTTCACACAAACACCAAAAAACATATTAAGCCATCTATTAGAAATTTTTCATTCTTTGTTGCAAACACTAAGGAACTCTCTTTCATGCAGCACAAATTGTTTGTGGGCCAGAACAATGCAGTCATGCTACTCTCACTTAACTATAATTATTCTTTCCTCATTCAACCCACAGTTTCTTGTTACCGATGACAACACAAACTTATCAGAGTACTTCTAATGAGAATAAAGACAAACCTGCCAAATATGTAACTTAAAGAACATTAAGCAGTAAATACATTTCTAGCAAGTTTTATGATGAGTTCCCAATAATTGTTTCTGAACTAAAACCTACCAAACAAATGGTAAAACAGTATAACCAACCTAGCAGAAAATACATGGTATTTGTGACACTATCACATTGTTTGAATGATCTGAAACACACTAATGCTCAAATTCAATGAGCTCAAGCTATTGGAGTAATGACTACACAAGCTGTACAGTACATTTTCCTTTTTAACAGAGCTTGAGCTTCCCTAAGGTGCATATACAGGTTCCCTAATTTCAAAGAGAAGATGGACAGTCTTCAGACTGTCAACAGAGGCAAGATACTGGATGTTAATATAAGATGTAGATTTTTCAGTTATGCTAAATGACATTCTCAGTAGTTTTTCTCTCAGTCTTTAAGACAAATACAGTAAATGTCCTCATAAAAGAAAGTAAAGATGAGTATGCCAGAACAACCAGTACTTCATGTAAGAAGGTGTCTGTTCAATAAGCTCCTAGAGCTTACCTTTAGTGAAAATGTAGTAATGAAAGTTAATGATATTCAAAAACAAAGCACTGTATCTTAGAGTGGTAGAGGGGAGAAAATCCACAGAAAGACTGTGAAACTGCATATATACCTCTTGAAAGCATGTAAATACACAGAACTTTACATATACATGTATGCAGGTGCACACAGATACACACCACCACTCTTTTTCTTTCCTTTAGGAAACAGCAGATACGTGCATTAGTCAAACTGACAAAGTACTAAGATAACTCATAGACATAATGAGACTACATGAACAGATCTGATCAAATGTGTTGTCAAACCTCATTGCACCTGTGAGTTATCTTTCTTGTTGCCCAGTCAAAGTTTTCTTTCTGTTTCTTGCAAGTGTATGGTAACTATCTTAAGAACAGGGTACATTTGCCACAATGATGTGGCTATGCATGGGATGGCTTAATTTCTGGTGTTTCAGAAAAAAAGAGTAAATACTCAAGATATCACCTCCACCAAGTTAAAAATCAAGGACTAAACAGAAGTTTAGTAACTTAAATAAATTAACAAGCACTTCTTAAATGACTCACAGCTTATGCCCATTACCTTGTGGGGAGAATTACGCAAAATGGGCAAACAGAAGACCATCTACTAAAGGTTAAAAAGCTTAATGAACCCTTGTGCAAAAAGCAAAATTAAAGGTGAAAAAGTGGAGTGACTTCTCATTTAAACTTGCACAGAAATAAACCTAGGAAATCCTATCCCTTCTGCACTTAAATAGATCTTCAAAATACTACTTTTTAAATTTGTCACTCCCTCCTGCTTGGTTCTACTTTGTAAATTGATGCAGACCAAACACAGACACAACAAAGACAGGTAATTTACATTTCACAAAACCAAGGAAACTCTAGTTATGCCCAACCAGACACAAAACGGTTCAAAGTTATATTTTTTCCATATAGACTTGTTACCTGTGCAAGTTCCTAAAGGCAAGTACAACAGTGAACTACAGGGGAGAAAAAGGCTTAATTCTGAACTACAGGAAGGACCACCATGCTGATTCACATGTATTTCCATCCCCCCCAGAGCCCCTCAAAGTACAAGTTCCCTCTCCTAACTATTCCTTTAGACACAAAATGAATCTGTTGACGGTAATACATTAGCTGCCAAAGTCTAACACTGAGTAGCAACTAATCAAATACTTTCAAAGGAGGGAAAGGGCAGCTACCCAACCAGCAAAATATAGTACAACTCACTGATGAGATCTGATAGGATCTCTGATTCGATCTTAGAAGTTGGTGGCATTGTAAAACTTGGAGGGCGGATGCATCTCTTTTTGCTTTGACCCCCTCTCTAACTAACGTGCTTGTCATTTTTCCTAGCAGCAATAATAATGAATACTGGCCAAGTTTCACAGCTAACTCTACAACCTACCGATTCTTCATTTCCTCACATACTTTTTAAAAACTATTTTGTCTTTTCCCCCTGTCATAACCCTTCCTATTCCTTTCCTTCTCTTCCTCTCTGTTTTATGCTTTGCTTCAATGTTCTTTCCATATTTCTGGCAAATTTTCATTTCAGATTTTAGAACTGCAGAATATAACAAAGTAACACTGGTTTCTTTGCAAATTTTACAAAAAGCACACTAGTACTGCAGTAAGAAGAAAAAAATTGTAAGAAGCACAGATGATATCCTCAGATGAGTACAAAAATTATATACTTTATTAAGCTTCAAATTATGCAGAATTTATTCATTTTATGGTATACTTTGCTGGATGAGAAAAATCTTCTCTGAAATGGAATTTTTATCCTTTCTTAGCTTTCCAAATCACTATATCTTAATGTCAATAAAATGCTACATGTGCTGATTCTTTAACGAGGTCAAAAAGCAGAAAGGTACATATATCCATCTATGTATTTCCATCCAAATCAGCTGAGAACAACCTTGAGGTTACTGTTTTCAATTTTAATCAAGAAGAGATGAAGGATGTAGCTTGCATTCATTACATGGGATTTCTTTTCATACTCACTAGGTAAGTTATAAATTACAAATCTGACTGAAGCCTGGTTTGCAAACTGAAAAATGACAAGAGGATTTCAAACATTTAAGGAAAAGGGAGGAGAAAGAAGTCAACAAAGTAGTAACTGTGGCTGAATACACTTGCTGTGATCTCATGCACATTTTTCACGATACACTGATAACTGCAATTAAAATCAATGACTTGGCACAGCCAGACAAACAAGAAGATAAAACTACCATCAAAGTATTTTACCATCAAGATTTCCTTTCTTCCCCAAATGCACAAGTATTGTGAATTTATTACAATTGAATTCAATTGAATTTATTATATTGAATTTATTGTATTGTATACAATAAATATGTGCCAGGAGAAACAGCTGGAATCTAGAGAGGACATTTTAAAAAATTTATTTTAGAAACTCAGCCTTCAACACAAAGATTTAAATTTACAGACATATCCAATAACCTCAGGAATAAAGGTTAGGATTTATCAAGATAGCTCTTATTCCCCAAGCCAATCCATGCAACAGAGAACTGATAGTCTCCAGGGAAACCAAAATCCTCTTGGCAGGTCATGCCTGTATATATTTTATACATAACACTTTCTATTATATATACGAAAAAGGACAGATAGCTTTAGAAATGCTTGAAGGCTTTATTCAAATGTTACCTGCTGGTTTCTGTTTCTTGTCATTTTATACCACCAGTGTTTCACATACACTCGCCCCTTCTGTTCCAATAGAAGTTTCAGACTTCTTTGTAAAATCTTATTTAGGATGATAACTGTGTGCCAAGTTTCTTTGATTTTTTTAAAAGCTAGAAAGAGATTTTTCCCAATCCTGTCTCTAAAGTCCATGTATTACCCTGTTTCAGATGTTCTCATTTCTTGACTGTAACAACCAATGATATTCCTTTTCTTCAAAAGGCAGTCGTAGATGCTAAGCACTTAATATTTTAAACTAGATGAAGTATCATAGTGACTTTCATCTTTCTTTTTCCTAGCTTGAAATAGTATATGTTTTAGATAAAGACACTTCCAAATGATATATGTTTTTCATTTGGAAGACAACATATAGTGTAACTTCTCACTGTTGTTTTGGTCCCCATTAAATCAAAATCCCCTATTTATAAAATGCTGTAAATTTGGTCCCCATTAAATCAAAATCCCCTATTTATAAAATGCTGTAATTTTTCATAGACATCTGCTAAATTGTTTTCCTCTTTACTGGCAAAGCTAAATAAATGTTTAAGCAGCCAAAAATATGACACAGGTTGTATAACCAAACAAGAAGTGTTACTTGCATTACTTGAAGGTAGACTCTCAAATAGATTTTGGCCCCAGGTTCAGTCATTTTTGAAAAGAAAGTTAGGTAAGAGAATACTACAGGATTAAATTCAGTATGAACAGGAGATATTCTGGGGCAGGTAAATTAAATTCAGAGGAAAGGGCTTATAATGTATTTGGATTTTGTTTAAAAACATATTACTCTGCAGTAATTCTAAGATGAACACTTCTGTGGACAACTATACAAGACTCAGAACACACAACATGTGTCAGATTATAAACAAAGTCAAAACTGAGTTATTTAACTCCATCAAAATTTCCAGGAAAACACCAAATCTTAAAAAGGAATAAAAGAAAATTAAATCTGACTTAGTTTCCAGTCGCTAGGCCTGCTTGGGGGAGTTCAATGTAAAACCAAATGCAAAATATTCTACAGTATTTATTATTCCTCTCAGCTTTCCTGCCCTGCACTTCTATTTTCTGTTGTATTGATAACGGGACTATATTCCCACCACTGCTAATTGTAAGAATACCTCTGTCAGGGTATGTGAATTTCATGTGAAGAGTCTGTGTCCACAAAAGCAAGATCAAGATTTTAGTGTCCCAGCAGACCTCATGTCACCCTCATGAGTCTTGCCCTCAGCACCACCAGTGAGCTGCACTTGGAGATCTCAGCTACCCCACAGCATCAAAGGCAGCCATCCAGCCTTTCCTGGAACTGAAGCTGTTCTGGTATTTGCAGCAAAATTTGCAGGTCCAAATCCTTGTTGTTCAAAATCATCACAGGAAACCCACAATAGACTTAATATGCAAAGATTTGCATGGAACATACAAAAATAGCAGTAATCCCTATCAAGCAAATTCCCCAGTGGGTCCTGATTAATTTGGTATGTGGAAGAGCCATGTATCACCCCATTTATGATTTTTAGAGTGACCACATAAACTAATTCTGGAAGATACAAAGCTAGAATCACCAAATGGATCAGTCATTCTGCAATGAATTGGGCAAGTGTTAAGTGAGGTAAGAGATTCCAGCTATTCAACGAGGACCAACTTTCCTGTCCATCCATTTTTGGATTTGCCAACTCTGTTGGTACACAAGGGTGGTAAAAGATCTGATTAAGATCAGTACAAGATAAAATATTTCTTGCTGACTTTTTGCTACCTGTGCTATTATACAAATTCCTGCTCAAGTTTTCCCCCATTAGCTAATGAAGAGTGGTTCCCACTAATGAAGCTTTTGTTGTTCAACCTTGCTGCCACAGGCTCAAATTTTCCTTTGTTTGTTTTTTCTTCCCACCCCTTGGATTCCTCAAACTGATGAGAAACAGCAATTATGTTGGAGCAATGCACTGGCTCACTGGCCAGCGAGCTGTCACTGCACATCTTGGTTCTCCTCACCTTTCCCTGATTCACAGAGGTCTCAGCCTTCTGCCCAACCACCAGTTTCCACAAAACTAGAAGCATCCTAAATTTCTCCCAAATAGCTTTGAAATTGTGTGGTTATAATTATTTGGAGGAATGAGACAGACAGACTGTGAGCCTTTTTTAACTCTCGTTTCCCTAGGAAACCAGTTCAGAAACAAAACAGAAAATCCATCACACTACCACCTACAAACCCTCCGAAAAAAAATTTCCTTGAAAAATAAAGACCTCAAAAGAAAATCCTGCAAAAGGTATTATGAGATACAGCCTTCTGTAACACCTCTAACAGTGTTTTTAACAGTGATGAGGCTTTCACAGAATATTGAAAACTACTAGCAAGCAATAGTTCACCACTGGCACCTACAAGCAGTATGTCACTGCCAAACACACCACATCACTTCAACTTGGCAAGAATGCTTGATAGAAAGCCAAAGAGTAGTGGAAAAGGCTGTTAGAAGTTAACAAAGCACTTCCCAAAAGTACTGTTTTGTTTTTTTAGGCAAGTCTGCTAGAGAATGGGTGATGGATTTACTAAAGAAAAAAGTTTTTCTTGGCAAAAAAAAATCCTGCTTTTTTTGCTTAGAGCAAATTTTCCTTTCACTCTGCAAAATTTGAACTCCTACTCCATAGTTTCAGAAAAATGTGGCCAGTTTCTATTTTCAAGTGAAGAATTCCCACAAAGTGATACTGATAGCATGGAAATACATTGTTTAATATGGGTCATGGGAAAATGGCCACAAATTCAAGCATCATTAAATGGAACAACCATAGCAAATTATATTTTTTTAGTTTACTTTTTTAAGTTTGCAGTAAAATGGTTGTTGTTGCAATTTTGTTTGCAAACAGTAGCAGAGTATTTCCCCAAGAGTTTATGTGAAGGCATTGTTTTACCCTTATTTCTAAGAGTAATTCTGTCAGAAAAAGTGCTGCAAGTACAACATTTATTGGAAATTAAAAGGAAAGAAGCAGAGAAACCTTCAAAGCTGCTAAGGAACAAATTAATGAAGTAAATATAATCTAATACCAAAGTAGTAGGTATATGCAATAAAGATGTAACAGATGTCCTGTCCAACAGAGACAGAATACTTTCATGATATGAAGGTGGTAATTAAAGAGCATTACACAGACAATATTAAGATCTAAGACTTCCCTTACCCTCTGGATAGAATCCCTTTTGGGTCAGTGACATCAAAAATTAGTTTCTTAAATGCACATTCTTTCTGATTAAATAATAGAATACAGAGGCAAATGAACGGGTCACTTTCGCAGTTCTCTTTGCAAGGAATAGAAAATAACCTTTACAGGTGGCACAGTGGTGTGTCACAATGCATATTCACAGTGAGCATACAACTGAACTGCAGGCTGGTACTCCTGTCAGCTCCTCCTCACACAGACAATACCTCAGAAGCAAACCTGGGGAAAAGTGTAAATAAAGCACAGTGCCTCTATGCCCTGGCAAATATTGTTTTCTTGCTGCTCCTGGTAAAGCAACCCAAAGAGAGGTCACAGGCAGCTGCACGTGGCTCTAACTTCTGATCATATGACAGCCCACATCCAAGACACTTTCACTTCTCCCCAGCCCTAAAGTGGCTTCTGCAAAACAAAAAGAACCATTTCTAACTTCTCTTATGTCAAAAAAGTCCAGACCTGCTAATAGTGAAGGATCACTGATAAAGCAGTCTGAGTTTCCACCAATGTTTCTGGAAGGGTACCCTGAAAGTATCTGTTCATGAGAAGACCACTTTTTCACAAAAAAATTACTATAATAAAAAAAAAATAAAACAACAAACTAAGCAAGCAACAATGACAACAAGTAGTGCAAGAGTGCAGCTTGAAAACAAAGTGTTACAATTATAAAGTGTTGTATTCATTGAACATGTGGTGAAGAACAATGAAAATAATCCCACAAAATATGTCCAATTTTATCTATTTGATCACTTGAAAGGCTTCATCAAGGCATTCAACCCAGCTGGAAAAACAGGGTGGAAGGACTGCAGAGAAAGACAGATGCTGCATCTGAGCTGAGCATCCCTAAGTAAACAAACAACAAAATAAAACAAAACAAAAAAAGCAATTCTGACACAGTTCCAAACTTTATGAGACGATAACTTAACAAAAGACCATTTATTCTGTCACTCTCTTTTTGTTCTTTTGTTTTGTGATTTGAGATAGAAGTAGATGCTAATTTTTTTTGCTTAGTAGTAATCTGTACAATAACTGCTAGTGAATTAACCCATGCAATTTTGCACTATTTGTCAATTCTTTTACCAGTTGTTATTAAGAAATTCAGGAAACAATTGTTCAAATAGAAGAACACCACAAAGGGCTGAGCAAATAAGGAACTACAGCAGTAGACTGCTGTTTAATTATACTTCACTAGTAACCATGTCCTGGCTCATCTCTAACTTTCTCAAAAATTCCACCTGTTTATTTGTAAACCTCATACTTCATTCTCTTTCAGTTTTCAGGCCTTTTATCAATTCATTTGGAAACACATGGCACCTTTAGGACTTCTCACATCCTTGATGTCTTTAATTTTTTATGTGCCACATCGTGCCACACAAAAGCCTCTGTATTCTCAGACTGAGATGAACTCTTTCAACTGATGACTGTTTAACAGAGACAGATAATATTTTTGCAGTTCTTAACTCACCTGATGACTGTCAAGCTTGTCTTTCGTGAGCTGATCAAGAGCTGCAGCTCACAGAAAAGGCCTAATGAGATTCTCTTCCCCTTGAAAGGACTGTTTCTTTCAGGAAGAATCTGTAGCTAATCACTGTGAGTCTCAAGTTGAGAGGATGATTATTTGAGGGAGACAGAAGCTATGAGTTCTGTACAATTCAACTAAAGAGAGCTCCATTTATATGAAATGAGCAGGTTTTACAAATAACAGTTGGCTGGGAAGCCTTAAGTTTGCAGTTCCTGTGCAAGACCTTATCACAGTCCACGGGTTACCACATACCAGGAAGAGCCACACCAGTTCATTACAGTGGCTGCTGAGCAAGCATCAGACTCAGCCAAAACTTCTCACATGCCACCTCGTATCTCAGAAACTCCCCTGCTTTTCCTAAGATTATCACAGAGTATAGCGTGTCACAAGTATCAAATAATTTGCAAAACCATTACTGTACACGAACCAAGAGTCTGCTGGCTGTGCAAGTTATATCACAAGAAAGCAGGCTGCCATTTCACGTAGTAATTGTCTCACTTGGACTCCTCCTAAGTCCAGGATATTACATACTTGTATGACTACAGTAGGATAAAACCAAGTCACTGAGAATGTTTAAATCACAGGACAAAAATATGCAACACGTGCCAGGGTTTTGCCAAGACAGCTGAACAAGTGCCAAAGGAGCTAGCTGGGGAACTGGAAGCAAGACTAGCACAGTGTTTGGCAAATGTTAGTAAGTTCTTGTCCTCTACAGAAGCAATGAACATATTTTCAGGCTGCCTCATCACTTAAAGAGAAGGCCACAATCTGGAGGCCTGGATCAATCTTTATCAGCTTTGTAATATGTTATGGCTGCAAGATAGTAATGATCAAATGGCATTTCACCAAGTGACTATGCTGAAGAACTCTGACACTGCTGCAGACTAGCCACGAACCAGCAAGCACCCAGAATGCAGCACTAAACTAAGACCTTTGGCAAAAAGGTGCATTATACCAGGCCCAGTGTGAGGTCTTTGCAGTATATTTACATCTTCTACAGACTTAGTGGGCTACCTGACACCTGTGTACATACACTGAATAACAAAACAGTAAAAAAGATCGAAGTAGATAAAAGCACCTTCACAGGTATAGGATCAATGCCTCTCTACATACCAAGTCAAGGTAAAGAAAATGCAGAGGTGAGGCATTCACACACAAAACCCATGCAAAAGCTGTAAAAACATTAACCTGAAGCACAATTAAGATTGAGACAATCACTAAGGTTTGCAAACTGCATTATTTTGCTGAATACAATATTCACAATCTTAATTAAAATTGCAGTCACAATTATGCTCGGTGCTAAAGCAACAATTCTGTGTACTCACAGAACGGGGCAAAGCAAGTGAGAAATTGTATGGTTTCCACAATAGATTTAAACTACCTAAATGTTCTCAGACTATTCTTTAAACAAACTTTAAATTGAATGTTGATCTTTTCTAGACACGACAGCAATTTAGGTTTAAATTAAGCTTTCTCCTGTCCAGTAATGAAATAAGTCTAACACACTCAGAGGACATTTTTCAAGTCACTCAGATTCAAAAAATAAAAATAAAAAAAAGAAAAGTTGTCATGAAAAGACCCAAAGGGATCTGAATCCAGAAATCTTAAGTTGTCTTCTTCAGTAAAAGACCATGTGCCTGCCCATGCATGATAACAGTGGGTTTTATTTAAGCAGAACTTGATAGCAAATCTTGTCAGAATGACAGCTGCAGTCCCTGCCGGGCTTCATTGATACAACACAACAAAAAGGCATCCCTCTGGCACTGGAAAGCTCCCAAAACACTGAAAACTCATGCAAGGCCATGTCTTCTCTTCCTGCTAAACGTGTCAAATGCTATCTGTCCCTCCTTTTCTACAATCAATCATGACCCTCAAATTCTTTTGGTTTATGCGTTCAGCTGCTTCCGTCCTTCGATATTCTTCCCTTGTTTCATCTGCTCTATTTTCTCCTGATGCCCACTCCTTTCTGAAGATCTTTTCTCCTATTTCCACCAAGCGTGAGTGCTCCCATCCAGTGAGCAGGGCATAATAAGTGTCAGGCTAAGACCTCCCTGTTAGGCTACAGGACACAGCGAGGTGCTGCTGTGAAATCTCCCTGTCCAAACACAGGAGAACAGAGAAAGGGAATTACACACTATGTTTGGGGTCTCCACGTCCACAACCTACAACTGGTCCAGGCCAGGGTGGTTCTACCTCTTTGGAAGACATAGGTGGCAGAGGCCTCAGGGCAGTGCCCCTTCCCACTGCACTCATGAAAAGCCAACTGGTTCCATACCCCCTTGGGTGAACAGCAGCACCAACATGGTCCTACTCCTGGAGCCTCTTCTTAACTCGGTGTGTGATCTGCTGCAGAGATACCCAGAGCATAGAGGCCTTATTTTGTAACAGGAAGGTGCTATTCAATGGAAGGATGCTGGAAGATTTGCTTTTATTCCCTGCATTTCAGCATGCGGTCCGCAGACAGGGTGCATACCTCCCACATTCTCTCCATGACTGGAGGTGCAATTCCTGGCACCAAAGCTGGGCTAAATTCTGTTCCAGTTAATTCTCTGGTCATGCTGGTCCCTGGGGGAATGTTTCTGGTGTAGGCCATATCAGCACTCCATCACCCTTTCTCCTTGTCTTTGTCCCTACTCCTGGAATTCCATATACCACTTTCCCTCCATGTCTTTCTTACCACTTCAGTTGTAACTTTGGGTCACGTTCATCTTGTCTGACAGTAAAGTTAGCCAATATGTTGCTTGAACTCTTTTTCTGCCCCACTGCTGTTTAGCTGCAGCTGTGCCTTCCACTCCACTTCTTCAGTGGAAAAGCCTAAAGTGTCTGTGGTGTCTGGGGCACAGCAGCAGGAATGCTATGGCAGGGAGCCTGTGCTAGGGATGTTATAGCTCATCACAAGGCTGACAGATATCTTGATTGTAGGGTTTGTTGGGGTTTTTTGTTTTGGTGGTTTTTTTGGGTTTTTTTGTTTTGTTTTTTTTTTGTGGGAAAAAGTGTGGAAGCAGTTTCTAGGATTGAAGGATTCTGGCTATGAAGATCCTTTGGAGCTTCATACAAGCTGACATGTCAGCTGAGTGTTGACAGCCTATCAAGAAGCTGACAGGGCACGGTCCTCTGAATAGGATGCTTCAGCCAAAAGCCTAGGAACAGGACTGGCAGGCCATTTCCTCTGTAAGCTAAAAGAAAATCAAGGAAGGAACAGATGCTTCCCAGGGAGAAATACATGTTTGCTTGTTGAGAGTAGGGAGGAGGTGATCTCCATACTGCAGGACTTTCTCTTTTATCTCCTCTCTCCAAGCCAGGGGAGCAGAAGGACAGACTTTATCACCGTTCCTTTTGTCAGTTCTCCCTCCTTTGTCACTTCTCATAAGAGCAGGGCACAAGTTTGACTCTTACCCCTCCCTTTTCTCACATGGTGTGCTGCTGCTGCTACTTTTCAGCCGTGTTTTATCTTAGCAAAAAACTTGGTCCGAAGTTGCTTACAATTCCTGAGGGCCACTGAATCAGCAACCAAAGGCATCCGCCAATAGGGAGAAAAAGTCAAAATAAGCACTGAAAATCAGGAAAGAGACACAGTAATTATGCCCATATAAAAGGGATAAACAACCAGATGCCACCAGGAAAAGACTGAATCTCCTCACTTCTATACACTGAGCTTTGCTGAACCTCTCTGCAAGAGCAGTGTTTGGAACAGTGTTTGCAGGATGACACTATTAGGGTAGCAAAGCTGCCCTCCCTCCTCAAACCACCTAGCCACTGACCAACAGGTACGGCAATCATGGGACTCTTCAGAGCAACAGCCACACCTGTTAACAAAGGTTTGGACTCCCAAAATTTCATCCAACAATGGCAAAGTTACAGCAGTAGCTTGTACAACAGTGAATTCTGCCCCACCGCACCATCCTCAGAGCAGAGAGGCAAGCACTAGCCCTACCAGTCCAACTTTGTGTCCCACAGCCATGGTCCCCTCCCCTGCAGATGCAGGGCAGAGCACACAGAAGAGCAAAAACTCATAAAGGTAAAACACAGTCCATGTCTCCATCCTCAGACAACGGTAGGGAGGAAGGAGGAGGAGGCAGTCAGCTCATCTGGAGTGTGCTCACAGAGTAGCTGCCACATCTGCCAATGGCAAAATGAAGTCAAGAGAAGTCATCAGGCAGTAGCTGCATTGGTAGCATGTATAAACATGCAGGAACAGAAAACAAACCCAGAACAGATGTAGAACAGAAATCAAACATGTTACTGAAAGTGAAATCTCTTTACAAGTTTTACTTGGGCAGAGCAATGACAAGTACAGGCATAATAAGCATGAGACAGACGCTGGGACAAAGCAGCATGTCCTGAAGTGGCCCCCAGAAGGGCTTGCAAGCCAGACAGGAGTATTTTTGATACCTTTCCTCCAGGCTGCTCTGAAACACATGCAGTGGGATGTCCAGTGTACAGCAGAAGACATGACTTGTCCAAAGTAAAACCCTCAAACACACTTAATGGGGGGTGTAAACTCTCCTGAAGCAACTGCTCCAACCTGTCTGCTCCTCTTGCCCCACACTACTGGTTTAAGACAATGCACAGCCTGACACCAGCCTGTGCTCTTCTGTGTGGGCTCTTGGACAAGACCCACCAGGACACTGTTATAGGCTATGTGAAACAGCTGAATGTTGACACCATTTCCATCACAAGGACTTTACTCTTCAAATTGAAACATGAGGAATATAAGCAAACATTTAAAAAAATCCTGCACAATCAATGTACATCTATTTGGTGCTTTCAGTATCTCAAGGTCAGGAGCAAATGACACCAAAAAGTTCCTTTTTTCTTTCAAAGGGCCTATACTCCACTCAGGATGAACCAATTCTAAACCTTTCATTTGTGTGAAATTTTAACCAAACAACAATTATTTGTTTTGTAAAATATGTTAAGAACTCCATTACAATATTGCACAGATTTTGTATATTATCTTTTATCTGCATGATGTCAAAGAATTTGTGGCAACAAGTCCTAAAAAGGCTCAGCAAATTACTACAGAGGTGACTCCTAATTACTTCTCTCCCATAATAAAACCATAAGGCATTTACTACTTGAAGTTACAAGTCTGAAATTACTGTGTGATCTCCTGCTCCAGTTAAACACAGGGCAAGTTTTGCTTCTGAGAAAACAGGATTGGGCCCCTGTGGCTTTAATAATTTCACCATTCCATCAGAAATGCCTGTCTGCCAGCCTGCAGACTGCCAAGTCTGGCTCCTTGGCCCTTGAACAGCATCAGGAAGATGAAAAGCCACATGAAGACTGGAAAAATCTGCAAAGCCAGAGGCCAAAGAAAAGACAAGACCACTCAGAAAGACGACACGCAGTTCCTGAGTTGCTGACAGAAATAAAAGATTTCTTGGAAGTTGAGAGCTCTTTTTAGACAGTATCTGTACTCTTCCATAATGTGACTGAATTACAGCATTCATGTAAACTTGATGTATGAAAACCATCTCTTGGAAGAATTCAGTAACTACATTGAGAACCTGGAGTTAAAACAGTAGATAAAATGAATGACTGCATGGTAAGAATGGAGTATTATAGGAACCCAATCTTCATGCTAAGAATGAGGGCAGACTAGAAAGTTAGCATCCACATGACTATTGTGGCAGACATTTTTTGACAAGAGTAAATAGAACATCCTGCAGATGTTCCTTTCCTCCTTAGTCCACTTCTGGTTTGCACACACACACTGTCTAAATAGACGAGCAAAACCCACACAGAAAGAGTAGCTATGACATCCATACAAGCACCTAAAACAAAACTATGTTTCCAAGCACAAGTTGAAAACAGAGTTCCAAAACACATCATACTTAGATTCTTCAACACATCTGACATGTTCTATCATACATACCATACCATATCTAAGGTTTCATCTAGTCTATAATGCATTATTCCAATACAAAATAGCAGTATCACAGTACAGCTGGATCTTGAGGGGACAAGAAATGCCAGCAAACATTAGGGTTTTTTTTACATCTGAGATCTTGTGAATGGTAGAGCTTTTCTGCAGGTATATAACTGTTAAGATTTGGCTAGAATAGTTAATTCATACTATTGACCAGCTTCTTGCTTTGAAGGCCATGGTCTAGACACCAGCACAATGGACTGCCCAGCTCATTCCCAGTTCTGTCACAGTCATCACAGGACTTTAGATAAAGCTCTTTACACTTCCTATTGTGGTATAATTAAGAGTAGAAATAATGTGAAACTTAAGTGACTGAAAGCTCATATCCCCAGGAATCACCCCTCTCAATGATATATGGGTATAAAATACAATACATACATGTGTCTGTGTATTGCACACCTCACTGATGTACAGTTACAGAACATATATATATGTGTGTTAGAAGAAAAAGTGAGTGCATACACTCTATCACAAGGAGCTAGATACAATAATTACAGAAAGCAGAGCTTCCATTTAGAAACTAAAATACGCCTCACAGTTGTGCGTCCTTATTTAAAAAACAGTAAAGTTCAAATCTAACGACTCTTTCCAGCAATTACATTTATGACGTAATTTATGGCATTTATTAAACTCCCAACATATGGAATGCTCCTTTTATGTCAAACTGCAAGTTTCCCAAGACACACAAATGAGTTTTATAAACTGCTACAGAAGTAACATTTCACTTTGTTGTGACTTAGAAGGGGCAAGTCTTGAAGGGTTACTGGACATTATCTCAGCTGGCTTGAGCAAACCAAAGTTGTGGATTTGATCCCTGCATGGGCCATTCACTTAAAGAGCTGGACTCAATGATCCTGAGTTGGGGTCCCCTCCAACTCAGAATATTCTGTGATTCTGTATTGCTACAGGCTGGAATTCACTTGAAATAGAAAAGCAAGCCAAAACACTTCATTTCTTCATATTCGCATTAACAGAAGGGATAGAAGCTCAGATCCAGCAAAACCCTTATGCTGATTCTTTATATCACATACATATAATCAAAGTGAGTTGAATGAGATATGCACGTGGACAACATTTTAACAGAGGGGAAGCATTAGCAAAATCTGGGCTACAAGAAAGTGATCCATTGGCCTCTCCTGCTCATCATCTTTCTGCTCTGAACCTGCTACACATTAATCTGCTCCGAAGCATTGTTTTAGGCAGTTATAGATGATCTATACACAGCCTGGTTCAAGTTATCACATCTCATAAATAACCTAACAATATTTTGCCGTGCTAATTTTATTTCATCACTCCTGAGGACTAAATGGTGGTAACAGACCCGGTCAACTTGAAATACAAAACTTGAATGCCAATTTATGTTCTTCTGCTTACCGAAATGAAAACAAAATTAAATAACTTCACCAATAGGGAAATATTTGCTTTTACTAGTCTTAAATCAAATAACACATGCAAATGCAGAGTTGCAGGTTTTGTTCTTTTTTCAGTCACACAGCCACTTCTTTGAGTTGTTTATTTTTTATGTTTGGGTTTTGCTTTTTTTTTTCCCAAGTGAATGGTGAAGCAAAACAGAAAGCAGAAGCCAGGCACAAATAACTGCTTAATATAACATAAAAATTACTGATAGGAAGAGAAGGTAACTATTGAAATTAACAAGTACTATGTTCTACAGCAAAAAGAAATTCCTGACAAAAAATGCATACACATTTTACAGGAAAAATGCTTCTCTGTCCTCTACTTGCACAATTTCCCGTGCATGACATTTCCAATTCTGAATCAGACTTCTTTCCTTCTCTGAGGGGAAAACTGAAGGGGCTTCTATTAATTTAAGCCAAAACTGAAATTTATTCTCAAATAAAATATTTCAGTATGGACATATTTTAAACTATTGATTCTAATAGAATAATGCCCTCTATAAAGGTCCACTAACACATTATTTGTGTTTTGTATTAGGAAAAAGATCAATAAAAATCAAAAGCCCAGCCATAGCAGTTTTAATAATACCATAGTATTTTTAAGCAGTATAACTGTCTCTACAACATGATGGTAAAGTATCGACATGCTTGTCATAACTTAAAAGATACGTACACTTTCAAATTATATATATATATAATTTGAAAGTGTACGTATCTTTTAAGTATATATATAAGTGTGTGTGTATATATATATATATATATATATATATATATATTTATACACCCCAAAATGCCTCAAATAAGAAGGTTTTATGTATGTAGTAAATTTACAAAACTGGAA
This sequence comes from Cinclus cinclus, assembly GCF_963662255.1. NCBI lineage: Eukaryota > Metazoa > Chordata > Aves > Passeriformes > Cinclidae > Cinclus > Cinclus cinclus. Next base: position 35,021,518 of record NC_085046.1, read on the forward strand.
GTACGGCCTTGGTAAAATACATATCCTTAGACTACAACCCTTCCAACATTCAAGCAAAAAATATTGTGGGAATGTTACAATGTAATTAATGACCTTATTTTTAAATAATTTTTTTCATGCTGTTGTTTGTTTTTACTAAAGAGACAAATTCTTGACAATCGGGATAAAAACCATATGCTCATGTATTCACACCATAACTTGAAAACTTCTTGGGTACATGTGAAGTATTGCTATTTCTCATCCATCAAAACATCTGGATTTTAGTGGTTTTACAGCATAAATGGCTTGTTCAGAGTATAGCCTTTCCCCATTTAAAAAAAATTATACCCCGTTCCATTCTCATCATGTGGCTAGCATATGTTTCATGCCAACTTTATTCAAGGCCAAAACCTATCGTAACTCATCAGGCCAATGAATTACTACAGGAATGTAAAGCAAAGCAGAAAAAAAAAATCCAATCAAGTCAGTAAAAAAAAAAAAATCCCCTAAATACCAAAAATTCCACACTATTCTGAGAAGTGAAGAGATAAATTACTATCAGATTGCTGTTTTTTCTCAGGTCATCATAACAGAAGAGGTGAAAGAAAAGAAATAGAGGATGAATAAGTTAGCTTAGTTTCTGTATGATCTGTCAAAGAAAATAGAGTTTTCCAAAATAAGTAGATCAGATAAGAGCAAGAAAGGAATGCAGATTATTGAAATATTTCTCTTCCAACAAAACACCAAAACAAAACAAACCAGCTTACCCCACAGACGCACTGTTGAAAACACGGTTGCTTAAGATTATTCCATTTGCCAGCACATATTCTCCTGAGGTTTGCTCACAATTTGCCTCTTATTTCCAATACAACTTGGAGATAGCAGAGGCATAAGATGATCGTTCTTCATCTCCTTTTATTTATAAGGAGTGGGATGCAAAATACAAACAGTTTTTGACTTCTGGGCTGCCGATACAATCTTTGGTTGTTTGGGGTTTTCCTCAGTATAGGCCTGAAGTATTATAGAATAGACCCCAATTTGTCCCTTCCAGCTTTGCAGCAAAAGGTTTGCTGCAACTGTCTTTTATTTTCCTTGGTTTTATTGCCATAAAATTCCATCATTGCTACGTCATATTAGTATTCTCTCTAAGGCAGTGAGAAGGCAACTTCCTCTGCACTTCTGACATTTCACTGAACCAGCAATGACCCACCCAATTCACAAATACAGTAACATCTTCACAAGGAAAAAAGTGTGATGATTTAATCGATTTCATTTGGGAGAAAACTGATGTGCTTTCACTTGAGGGAGAAAAACAGCCCATAGGCTTTGGACAGTACAGATGCCTAAAGGATAGAACACAGAATGACACTGTCAAGGGACAACGTAGAAGACAGACTAGGATTTCTTGGAAGAGGTCACCTTAACAGAAACAAGAAAGATCAGGGTCATAAGCAGATTCATAAAGACAACAGCTCAGAGCAAGCACGCCCACCTCAAGTCTGAAATGCCTTAGCAAAGTGCCCCTTACTCCTCAAGTGCCAATCAGCATTAGATAACCCTTTGCTGATCACAATTTTCACTATTTCAAAAAGTAAAGGACAGTGGCAAATCTAACCACTTTAATTCTGGAGAACCATACGGATTATCAGTGTTGTGGCACACAATGGAAACTGATGGGTTCTTCACAGCCTGCTTTCCCTGAAAGCTTGGAAAGTCTTTCCCCAGACACTTCACTTTCAAGTAAATCAATTTCTAACACTGGGAAACATAAAAATGAAGCTTACACTTGCAACCTTAAGTCCATCTTTTGCATCTATGCATTATTTACATGGTACAAGTAAGTGATCAAACACTGTTTTCCACTGGACATCTGCACCAGCACAAAGCAAGGCAAAACTTAAAAAAAATAGAAAAATGTAATAAAGGAGCGTATTTGCTTACATTATTTCAGCTGTGCATGTCAGAAGGTAAACAGTAACTAAAGACAGCAAGCAAGTGAAGTTAAGTTTCTAGCTAACATTCCAGAAAAATGATCATCTGGACAGTATTTTAGCCCTGTTTTCATGAGAGGGATGCTAAGGGAAGAGCATTTCCAGAAGGCGGAGGGAGGTGATCCTGCCCCTCTGCTCAGCCCTAGGGAGGCCACATCTGGAGTGCTGTGTCCAGTTCTGTCTGTCAGGACAAGACAGACATGGAGCTTCTGGAGCAGGTCCAGCAGACAACTACAAAGCTGGTCAAGGGTCTGGGGAATCTTTCTTACAACAAAAGGCTGAGGGAGCTGGGCCTGTTCAGCCTCAAGAAGAGGTGACCGAGAGGGGACCTCATTTATGTGCATCAAATATCTGAAGGGTGGGTGTGAAGAGGATGGAGCCAGGCTCTTCTTCATGATGCCAGCCACTAGGACAAGAGGCAATGGGCAGAAGCTGATGGACAGGAAGATCCACCTGAATATGAGAAAGAACTTCTTTACTGTGCCAGTGATTGGGCACTGGAACAGATTGCTCAGAGAGGTTCTGGAGTCTCCCTCACTGGAGTTATTCAAAAACCATCTGGACACATTCCTGTGCCACGTGCTCTAGGATGACCCTGCTTGAGGAGGGAGGTTGGACCAGATGACCCATTGCTGTCACTTCCAAACTGACTCAGTGATTCTGAATAACAGTGTGAGCTGATTTAAAGAAAGCACTATTTCTCTCCCTAACAATATGCTCCCTCCACTTCTTCAGACCCTTCCACAAGACAGAGGCAGAGCATAACCAAACAAAAAAACTGCATAACATGCCAGATACATGAGTTAAATCAATTCACAGAGCTGACAGGAGGCAAGAGAGGGAAGCAGGATTTCCCCACATACAGCTGCAAAAACTTATATCCGCCTAGCTGCCAAAGAGTACTTTAAACATATGTCACATTTTGGAACTGATCTCTCATTATCTGCGTATCAAATTTGCAAATACATGCAGTTCTAAACTGCAAATAATACCAGCATCCACCTTTATGTCTGAAGTAAATAAGAGCTGCTTATGGATCACATGAGGAAATGCTAAGAACTTGCTAAGAAGGAAAACTTTTTGACAGTAACTTGTGAATTAGCTCACACCTGGAACTTGGAGATAACCACGTGCTTTTCTCACCATTAAGATTAAACATTTGTGAGAGATACAGTTATCAGAGTAATCATTGCTATAGCAAAGCTAGAGAGAAAAATTAGTACCTGCCTGCACTGCCAGGCTCACTAGCCTTGTAAGAAAGACCTAGCATAAGAATACAATAAAATATTCTGTAGCTACTCACAATTTAACATGGCTTATTCTAAAAACCCAATAAAGGAGAAAATCTGTAGAAAAAATTATGTCACAATATACATACACACTGGAGAGGCTGAAGTAGATTCACAGAAGACAGACTTCACAATCCAAATGTTCTCTTGACACTGCTAGGAACATTTCATTCTTAGAAAGTCTCCAAATCCACACAGATGTAGGTGAAACACTCATGGTTAACTGTGTTTATCTGCAGATATTATTTCTCAGCAAAAACATAAATGAACCAGTGATGATGAAAAAAGCCTGGAATGTCATAACACTACATAGCACAACACAAGCCTTCACACTGGCCAGAGCCAACAACCAAAATAGGGAGGTGTCGATCCTGAGAGCACATAGTCATAGGCGATAACTAAGGAAAAAGAGCAGGAACAATAGCTCCATCCCCCCCACATCTGCCTATCTGCTGACATCTTCAGAGACTGGAGTGATGGGAATAAAACATGCCAAAGCAAAACTCAACAGATCTGGAGAGCTTGTGCTCTTTGGCAAGCCCAAGAATCTGACAGAAGTGCTTCTACTCAAATCTCTTTAAAGCCATGCCTCCTAAAATTGTATTATAAAAATCTACGATGAGTAAGAAAAAAGTATACAAGTACGCTCTACAACAACAAACCTACGCACTTAATCAGACTTGGAAAGCCTAGGTTTAATTTTTTCTCTTTACCAAATATCCTCTGTGCCTGAGGCAAGCCACATTGCTACCACAAGTACTGATTCTTTCTCCACAGACTGCCAAAGATGAGGCTTCATGAGAGAACAGGAGAATGCACATGCTAAAGTTTGAGAGACACTCTGACAGAACAGTGATGAACATTCCAGAAAAGCCCAGAGAAGTGTGTCCTCAATATTAATTCATTTTCACTAATGATACAACTTGCAATACATCTCAGTAAAAGCTGTCAAACTATCAAAGGACATAAACAGTTCACTTTGAAATAAAAACACATAAATGTTGAAACAACTGCAATACATAAACACGAAAAAAATTCCTCTACCATTTGCTTGGTGCTCTCAATAGCAAGCAGTGCATCCCAATTAGTGCATCAAAAAACATAAGAGAACACAAATACAGAAGACAGGCACTCAAAGTCTGCAAAGACAAAATTTCTCAACTCTCACAACTGCCTAAAAGAGCACAGTCCTGTCCAATCACCTATTCTAAACCTCCAGCTTTTTCAAACTCAGGTTTACTTGCAGCAGGTTTTAAGACCCAACAAGTTCCCACTACTCTGGGCTGACATGCTGAGCTGCACAAGGTGTCTCATCTCATCAAGTGAAACACCAGCAGCAGCTCTTTGTCTCACATCATGAGAGACGCGTGGCTCCAGCTTCAACTTTGACCTGACTTACAGAACCAGAGAAGTCACAGCACACTGTAGGGCAAGAGCACAGAGGCTCTACCTGGCATCCTGCCTGCCAGCTCTAGCAGATTTTGGTACTGTGGTGTTATATATATAGCAAGAAGCAGGTCCCAGCCTTCTGCTCAAGCTTCAGATTTTCAAATGGTGTGAGGAGTGTGAGCTTGTAGAACAGGCTAATTCTGAAGTGAAAGAGGGCACAGGCAATGGTGTGAGCAATACTGACAGAGATGCCTGACGTCAATCAGCAAGGAAAAAAATGGAGTACCTATGGATTGTCACAAGAATTAAAACAAGACTATTTCAGACTGAAGAAAAAAAAAACAAGGTAAAAATTGCATGAGACTGGATCTTCACCCCTTTGATGTTTTCCGTCTTTAGTGTATCCCACTATCCTGTTTCCACCTACATGGGTGCACCTGTAAGTATCTATAACCACGTAAGAGTTATTTATGGCAAGTTATCACAACTGAAGACACCAACTTCAGCCTCTCAAAATATCCCTCACAGAGCCCAGGAAGTACAAGGGGAGCAAGGAAAATTAACAGTAAAGTATATGCAAGTTACCTTGCAGACCTGAATTGCTTTACCATTATGAAAATTGGATAAAATGCAAATTAAGGGAAAACAAAAAAAAAGGCAAGAGAACAAAACAAATGAAAGGGTAAGGGTAAAATAACCTAAAATCTGATAACCTGTATCTAACTGTAAGGCTAAATATTAACACAAAATTCTCACTAAGATCTCCGCATGGAAGCATTATGACTGAAGAGAAGACATTTACTTAAAGAAACTGAAAATGCTGTAAGAACTTAACTACTATTCAAAAAACACTATGGACCAATTAACACACTTACTTTAATTGGAAGAAAATCTAAAGAAAAAACTTATGTACTTACCATCATTTAGTGTCGTGAAGTCCAAGAACCGATATTCATAGAAAACATCTATCTTGGTTTCTACCTGGGGCCTCTTCAAAGTTGAATAGATATTACCAGGTCGTTTTTCATCATGCTTCTCCAATTTGTTCAATCCACAACCCATTTCAGCAGTTCCTGACACAAAGAGGTAGGGAAAATGCATAAACATGATTGAGTTTTTTCTTTCTGGATTCATGCCCCACGCTAGTACATTAGGGTGATTTTTAATTTTTAAATACAAGCTGCCTACAAACTACATAAAAGTGTCAAATTTAAAAAATCCTCAGATAGTAACTGAAGTATATACTACTCATATCTACCCTGAGGCATACTGTTATTTTACTGGAAAATTGACAGTTTAATGTATGTATTTTGCATCTTTCAAATGTATTCAATGGTACACTCTGGAAGACATATATTCCATTATAAAAAAATAGCTGAAAATGCAAAATAACTTGCTAATATTAAGGTTGTCAACCTAGTAACAATTTCTATATATGCAGTTACTAAGAGAGCACCTAGCACCAAGTTTTACACACCTCTCTGTAACATTCAAATTAATATCTATAAATACATTTACAAAATGATCTCACTTCCTCCCACCTCATGTTGTTAGAAAATTGCGGCATGTTACAAATCTGTCTTCAAAACAGAAGAGGCACCTGGCCACAGAACTGCATTAGATAAATCTAGTTCTCTTTAATAAGCAGCCAGACCAAAACATTTTAAAGGATTATTCCTGACAACCATTCCTGCTACACATTAAATGTTTCTCAATATCCTGCACATTATAGCTTATCTGAGTATGAAAGAATGGGAGAATTACTTGGTGAAAAATATCCAAATGAACCAAACCTTCTAATTCCTCTCAACAACACTGGTGGGCTCAGGCAAATTATTTCAACCAGCAGCAAGTACAAAAATCGCAAGTATTTAGACAGACCAGGCAGGTACCTGAGGTTTTTCATTACAACCCACCCAACATCCTGCCTCCACCTACACAGAGAAACTCATGCTCCGAGGACAGGGAGGGAAATGCAGAATAAACACTCTGTAATAAAGAGCGGCTGCCACAGGCCACCCCAGACACCTAAAGGCATGGGATCCATTCACTGTAGAGACTGCATGGAGCAGAAAGGTCAGTGTCACAGCCTCCCTTGCAGGCTCTGACACACAGCAGTGAGCACCTGAGAAAGTTTAGTCACAGATCAGGGCTGCCTTTACCTTGGCAATTTATAAATCTAAAGCAGAGAATGAAAACCTTGTTCAGATTCACCATCTCCAAAGAGCTGCTCATAAGCTTATGCCACAGCTCCATCCCCCAAGAGCTTACTTAGAAAGTTAGTCAAATACACAGCCCCAGTGTATTTGGAAACTACTTGCAGAAAATTATCTACATTTTTATTTATACTGTGCTTTAACTTTTATAAATGTTGTCCCTCCCTCATACTTCCTTGCAAAATCATTCTTATTAATAGTTGCCAAATCCCTTGCTGTATCTTACTATGACGAATGCATTCAAGTCCTTTTCTGCCATTTCCTAAACAGGATCTCTGCTCCCTTCATCACCCCACTCACTCTCATTTTCATCACTATTCTCATTTCTCTACATGAACACAGGTGGTCATATGCTCAAAATGAGATCTTAACAAGGCTTATGAAAATAACATTAATGCCTCCCTGTCTCTACTGCAAATAATACACCTACTGCACATAAAATCATCATTCACAGCTGAATCATCCACAGTTTACTGTCAACTTCCTAGCAGACAAAGAAGCTATTTCTCCTTACTTTCATCCAACACAACTAACAGAAGTTTCCAACTCATTCCTCATAACTTTGCTCTATTCCTTGGTGCTTCTACTAGACAGTAATAGCCTCACCCCATTCTCCAGCATGCTTGGAAGAAGGAGCTGGAAGTCCTTCCGGGCTCAACAATACCACCCATCTTCTTACCATGTGCAAAGTCCATAAATGCATACCTACATCTTCCTGCATATTTCCTAATAGATCAAAATAGGACTGAACAACATATCAAACTTGAAAAAAGTAACATAGTCAATATTTGATCACACAGAATCTGGAAGCAGAAAAAACATTTGCTATAACAACCTCTAGTGTTGAGAAAAAAGAATTGTGTCATTTGTATTCCTGAAGTTTCAGTATTTGGTGGATTCATCCAGCAGAAAACAACGTTCCGTGATTATTTTGAAAGAGAGGTAAACAACTACTTTAATAATTTCTATCAGTGAAATCAAGGTTTGCAGACTCAATTTGCTTTTCATGTGGAATTTAAGGTTAAAAATCCTCATGACCTTTTTATGTCCCCAAAGTGATACTTTCCACCTTTTTTTTCCTAATGACAACTACTGCCATTAAAGGATTATTCTTTCATATATACAGCCGTTTCTTCTTTTGCCTGTGCAATATTATTTGCTTCAGTCTAAAATGTTATTTATTTTAATGCATAAACATGTGTTGCATATTAATGAGCCTAACAAGACACTAGGTATTTTTCCATGAACTATAATGGAACACATCCAGAAGTATACTTGTGCTAGTGATGAATTAAAATAGCAGTAAGTGTTAGCAAGTGTACCAAAACTCTTGTTTCAGAAATGGCCCAGTAATTCTTACATATCATAAGTACACAGCATTTCGTAAGGGAAAAAATTCCATTTCAGAGGTCATCTATGCTGCAGTGCCTGCAACCTTTAGTTGTACAAACAGTCTGAAATCCACAGGACTCAGACAGTGATTGTTACAGAAGGGGGCCTTAGGGACTCTGCATTTCACATCGTGAAGCGTTTTACGTTCTTTCCCAAACTGGGGTGATAAGTGCTATAAAATAAAAGCCTGCACTTCCAGCAGCAGCCACAGACACTCTGCTGTGCCTGTCAAGCAAACGTCTTCTCAGTCCTTTGGAGAAAAAGTCCTCCATCCTCACTATGCATGAGAGCAATGACTTCTGTGAACAGAGACAACCCACAAGTCATTCAGCATGAGTTACCTGCCCACTTGGAAAATGAATGAAAACATGCTTTTTTTGTTATTAATTCCCTGAGTGACTGCTTCCTAGAAGACTGATTTTCACCTTTCTGCTGTTTAGCTAAAACTTCAAACAGCATCCTTGAGGATAAAGGCTTCCTCACATTTCGCTATGTATAGGCAGTTATGTTACTGAAAGCACACATATGAAAAAGGATGATGAAAAAAGATGCTTTTACTTGAAAAAAAATGAGGGATCAGGGGACAAAAATTAACTTTCACAACACCACAATTTCTTCCACTATAATTAGAATGTAAGTGCCACAGCAACAGAAAACAAATTTTTAAAAAAATAAAGTTCCTATTTCAACAGAGGAGTCTAAAAATAATTCCACAGAAGTAGGAATTCTTAAAAGTTTTCTCAAATATACTGATGATGTTTGTATGACAAGTCATCGCTTAATCACCAAATTCTGCTCAAAGTTATCCAACAAACATCCTTCTGGGACAGCATGCTTTATATATAACCTTTCCAAGGCTTTTAACAACAGTTATTACCTTCTTCCTTTCATTCACAGCAAAGTTAGTGCTGTTCAGAGTCTTCCCACCATCATCTGAAAGTATCTCCTTGCTTATCACTTACAAATTTACTGGTCAACAGGACATTACTCACCTTCTTAATTTTATAAATTGCAGTTACCAAAGAGTGCTGTAAGAAATGTTCATCACTGATGCATTCAAAGGAATCTAAACCCATTTAGAAAAATTAGCACATTTTCAGAAGGGGTATTACTTTGCTATAAGACATACTTAAAGTTACTGTACTACATAGATTTATCCTGGCTTTATATACTTGCATGTGAATTCCAATTTTATTAATATTAAACCAAAATATTATCACTAATATTCACTTTTTAGTAAATTGAAAAACAATCCTTCAAAGACACTGCCAAATTTTCAAGTTCTTTTTGCTCTGCAGTAGGTTCTAAGACAAACATTTTCTTTTTCATTAATGCAGAAATTAATTACCTACTCAGAAGTTCTATACTTAGAAAAAAAAAAACCCTTGAAAAAATAACATTTAATGAAGAACATTAACCCCTAAAATTATGGTTTAGCTAGGGGCTTTTACAACTACACATGCCAGAAAAATTAACCCTGTCCACAAACTCACTTAGATTAACCTTACATGTGTTCTATGTTCGTGTTGGTCTCAAACTGCTCAAGTGTTCAGATACGGGATGATAAAACTAGAAATAATACCCAAATCTCAAAACAGATCGGGCTTTTTTAGTCTGCATCTTCACTTTAATTTCATAAAGCATCAAGAATAGAAGGTATGCTGAGCTGCAAAACAACAGCAAAGCCTAGTTAATTAATTCCTTAGTTTCTCTTGTGAAGGACAGCATAGGCCTTCACTGGTTAGGAAAGGAGCAGCTTGCTTCTGCAAACTGAATGCAAAATTTAACCCAGGATTCATATATCTCATATACAAACCCAACTCATAAGCTGCAGAACAAACCTCTTGCTGTCACCTCCTCCTCTTCAGTACTGTCCTGCATTGTGCATTTTAGAAGCACAGACATGGGGAACATCTGGAGGTACAGGACAGAAACCCACCCCAGCTTGTCAAATGACCTACCCCTGAACGCTCCTTCTCAATACAAGTTTTATTGAAACCAGAACCATCCTTTGCCATGAAAAAGCACCAAAAATTACAACAAATTGTAGTCAGGAAGAGGAAAAAAAAAAAGCAATATTTTCCCTTTTAATCACCTCTGTAACCCATGAAAATGAATGTATCATCAGAATTTTTACAGCTCTTTCAGTGATGTGTCGAGTTCTCAGCTGATGATCTCTGAACCTCAGCTTTGCTAATACACCCTCTTGCAGCTTGAATTTGCTTTCTCACATTGCTAGTGTGTGGTCAAAATAGATGAAATACAACAAGTTCAGAATTAACAAAGAAAAAGGATAAAATAATGCCATGTAGCTAACGACTTATTTTCTTGTTAGCAGTGATTCAGGCCCCAGGATTCCTTTTCAGAAGGAAAAGAGCACAAAGAAAAGAAGGAAAAAGAAAACCCCTTGCCTTCTATCTGATTTTCTTTTGGGAGTATATTGGGGAAAAAATTAGGCTAATTTTCTGATTTATTGATCCATCCTTTCATGAAACTCCGTAACAATCTATCTCCAAGGAATAATAATGAAAATTACACTGAAATGTAACAGAACCACATGGCTAATGGAAGCTTGAATAGATTACCAAAGTAAGTAATTTAAGGGATGCTTATCAAGTAAGTACATATTGGTTAAATAGTTTATTTCAACTAATCAATGCATAATGTCAATGACTACTTAGAGGGATGATTTAAAAATAATTCCAAAACAATTCTTTTAAATACTTATATTCTTAAGAGTCAACTGCTAAATATATAGCATTAGACTGAATATTCTAGCAAATGCGTAAGTGAATACACTACCAGCTGAAAATAGGAACAAGGTAATTTTAGTACTTACAACAGCATCCAAGGAAAACGTGCTGTATGGAAAATTAATGCTTGTCAGCTTGTTTTTAAGCAAAATTATTGAGAACAAGCTTGCTTGCATTAACGTATTTAAAGCATTTATGGGCCAGGACTAGTGAACGTATTTTGTAAGCTTTATCATGGACTAATTTATTTTCTAAAATACATATCCTAATTTACTGCTAACGTTTTTTTCACAAAATATAGAATATAGTATTCTTACTGATAAATGCAGCAGCTGGAAAATATGATAACTACAATGTATTAACAGGCTTTCTCTCTTGATTTTGGTTAAGACCCTTCCTTCTTCCTTCCACGGGTGATACTTAGGTACCTCACAGGGATGCTAGAAGGCATTTACAAATAATAGCAGGACTTCACATTTGTTGTGCAGTAATGAGACATGCTTATTTTCTTAAACCCTCACTCTGGCAATGCTGACCTTTCCATTTTCAAAATAATAAGCACTTCATGCTCACTTCACCAGTTAACTTGCTGGCATGCGGTCACTTAATTCTTGCATCCTTCCCAGTCTACAAAACACCAGTGTTTAGTCCCCCACTCAGCTCTAAACAAACCCTGAGAGTGCTTGCAAATTATAGTCGAGTTCCTTTCCTAGCCTAGTTAAAGCAACGAACCAGAGGAGGAATAATAACAAGGCAAAAAAACCAGCATAACCAAAGCAGAGAATTAAGAACACCAGACCTGACAAACTGGGTGTACAGGTAAACAAAGAAAGCAGAATAGGATGCCAGAATGATCCTTTGTCATTTCCCAGAAAAGAGCCACGCTCCTGACTTCTCATTTTTCCCACCATGGCTTACCACTGCACAGGTTTGGTTTATTTTGTGAGATTACACCATCTAAGAGGGAAATTCCTTATTAAGAGAGACCCATGTAGTCTTTTTTCTTTTTTAACAGCATTACCATCCAGGAAGATATGTAAGCATATATTCAATAAATACTGCATTAATTTTTATTTGTGTGGAGGGATGTATGCTTAAGTAACAAATGTTTATCAAACAATTTGAAACATTCGGAAAAACTTATAAATACAAGGAACAATTACCATAAATCAGTCCTGTCTATTGTCAGATGTTACAGCCGACCAATTTTTTTTCCACCACATACTTACGAATTTGACCTGTGCTGTCAGGGTTTTAGACTTGAGGCTGATAACTAAATCTCATCTTATAGGAAGGTTGGTGAAAGAATAATCCCAGATTTTTCCCTTATGATTGATTTGATTTAAATTAAACTGCAGAGCAACCCAAGTAAATCTTCAAGTATGGTTTTCAATTTCAAAAAGCAAATCTCAAAAACTAAGGAATTCATCAGTGAGATGAACAGGAATGAGCAATTGGAGGATGTAAGCACAGGGGAGGTCTGGAACATGTTTAAACTATAATATGAGTATCTGCAGAACTTGGAACCCAAGGAAGTGACAAGAGAATTCATAAGAAGGTTTCCAGACACAGTGAGATGAATCACCTAATAAAGAAGGAAACGCAGAATAAGCAGAGAGCTTAAGGGACAGGAACAAAGTTCAGCAGAGGAACAGTCTCAGATCAAGAAACACCAATATAAAACGAAACATGCCAGAAGCCAAGGCAAGCTGGAAAAGCCAAAGATACCACAATTCAACAGAAGCAGAACACAAATCAGTACTAATCTGGATTCATACCAAGAACTCTGGAAGACCTGTCATGATGAATTGCAGCACCAATTGCTAGAATTAAAAGCAAACTATTTCTTTGGGTTTGGTACTGTCTCCAAGGGAGACAAGAAAATTTACTGACTACAAAAAAAACAAAACCAAAAAACATAATTTGGTCAATTAAGACAATTGCTAGTCTAGCTTTGAGTTTCTAAGCTTAAGGAAGAAAGCACAGTAATACATGGGTGACTATGATATGGATTCAGTAAAGTTAGAACAGACTACCCTGACAGGTCTTGTAAACACATGTCACAAAAATGCACAACACCAGCATGCAGCATGTCAAATAACACACCATCATGATAATGTGATTTCAACAAACTCTTATTAGGTGTTATTGTTCTCACTGCAGTATTCACATCACTGATTTGGGCTTGACTCTGCTGCCCTGCATAACACACTTACTTTGGTCTGTGCTGTCCCTGGGCCTGAAAACCACCAGGCCACCTCTGTGGGCTCCCTGCTACCACTTAAACTCCTCTAGGAGAACAGAGCTGGTTTGTGTGGGCGGGCACGTGAGCAACAGGGTGGGAAGAAGAGGAACAAACAGGATCAGAGAGAACTGGTGGAGGATTAAGGTGAGCACTGTGCTAGTGGTGGGGAGCAATGTGAGGAACAGCAGGTTGGTGGGAGACCCTTGCCTCCCACCACCACCTACATCACCCTGTAACACTCATCCAAAATATTTAACACTTGGTGATAACCACGATGCTGTCTTTCAGTAAAGCAGAAGATTCAGATAATACCACATCTTTCTACAAAATACTTTTAGGCAGTGTATTTTTGGTCAAGACAACAAAGTGTTACTGTCACTGACCAATGCACAGGTAAAATTTATGCCAAAATACCATGTCCAAACATTCAAGCAAGTTGCCTACATGTGACAACAGAAGACTACCAGGATGCCAAGAAAGACTTGAAGGACTACTACCAAGAACATCAAGAGAAATCACAGCAGCTTAGAGAATAAAGACTGAATTAACTTGACAAAAGCATGCACAGAAATATTAGATATGAATCCAACTTTCTTTTAAAGTTAACCCCACACCACTCTGAACTCACAGAAAACAGGCATGAGAAACAGATGCATATTGCAATGTATGCACAGCTGCTAATAACAGTGAGTAACCATGGTAAAATACAAAACACAGACTTGACAGTCCTATGTTTACTGCCTTTTGCTAGCTTGCCTTGGAGTAGAACCATAGCCACCTGATGAAGACAAAAAGTAAAGCAGATCACTGGTGCCAGGTGTGAAACTGTGGGATCTCACATGAACGTTAGGGATGGAATAATTGTTATGCGAATATTTTTTACTTACTTCAAACAGAGACTTCATCAATTTTGATTTTTATTCTTCACAAGTCTGTGACCCCAGCTTTTCCACCACAGAGTCTAAGGCCAGTTCATTATACCCAATATGGTATTTGTGTTTCCCAGTACCACAGCTCAGAACTCCCTAAGGTATTTAATCACAGCTGTATATACTCATTTCATGCTTCATTCTCAGACTGGGGAATGCCAGCACTCAAGGGGTGGAAAGCCCCTTGTCTAATGCAACTTACTTGAGGTTAAGCTGGATTCCTAAAATAACCCTTCATTCTGAGTTTTCTTTTTCCCTAGAAAAAACAGAAATTAAATACACATATGTGACCACTAGAATTGTGAAAAAGAGAGCTATTGCCACTAACTTGCTATTCAATACCAGTACCTGAAATTAATTGGATTCATTAAAAATAAAACATAAAAGCAAATGTATAAAAAGATCTCCCCTTGTAAGCTAGAGGCCAGCTACATCTTGATATGGTCATTATCCTACAAAATAAATAAACAAATATATATTTTTAAAGGGAATACAAATTGAAGCAGTATACAATTACATGAACCACAGCTACCAAACTTTGGCTGAAATTAAAGAACGTTCTTTCAGATATAGTTTTATGATATTAAACACAGCATTCTCTTTAGCACAACAGCCACCCCTATGAAGACTCCAGCACTGCTCCCCGTCCTGCCACACAGCAGCCCCCGGTTCAGCTCGTTCTCTGGTCCGAGCTGCTAGCGCTCTAGAGGGAGGGAAGCACCCTCAGGCGAAACGGAGAACAAATGTCTCCCATTAATTACTTGACTAAGCTGAAAGTATCAGAGAACTGTAAAGTCCATCCAACTAAATTCCCCTTTTCCACAAATACAGTCTGTAAGAAGCGGCTGTTGTGACAAGAATTCAATCAAACTAGAGAGAAAAGAGATGTATTTCACACTCAAGACATACAAATGCTGAACCATGGTCACCCTGCCCCTACAAATTGTACCAAAACCGTGCTGAAACAATATCAAGAACTTGAAAAGGCAATAAAATTGGAAAACAGCGACTGTAAAATCCCAGAGCCCAGCCAGCCACACGATGGCACGGCACCGCCGCCTCCAGGTGCCCGGCCTGTGAGGAGCGGCGCCGGCTCCCCTCAGAGCTCCCTCCTCTCCCGGCCCTGCCTCACCGCGGCGGGGGCTGGACGCGGATAAACATCCCACTGCCGGCGATGTCGCCTCCGGTCCGCCCCGGCCGCGGGCAGCCCGGCAGTCTCCGCACCCATGAGCTGACAGGACGGCACCGCCCGCCAGCCCCGCCGCCCTCCCGGGCGGGCTCCGCTCTGGCCCCTCGGCAGGACCGCAGCGAGCGGACCCTCCGGAGCAGCTGCACAGCCCGAAACCCGGCCGGGGAGCGGGTGGGAGAGGCAGTGTCCCCAGCAGCCCCTCCGAACCCCGGCACGCCGGCCGGCCCGCGCCCCGTTCCCAACTTCGGGAGCCAGAAAACCACGACGAGCCGGAGCCCCGGAGTGGCTTTCCCCGCTCCGGCGCGCCGACCCTGCCCGGCAGCAACCGCCTCCCGCCCCCTCACCAAGTTTGCTCGCCGAGCCGGCGGGATCCGCGGCGGTACCTGGGGCGGGCAGCGGGCGAAGCGCAGCCCTGTGGTGCTGAAGGATGCCCGGCGGGCGGAGACGGCCGGCCCCGCTGACAGCGTTTCCTCCTCCTACTCCGGCTGTCGCCCGCGCCCGCCCGCCTGCCGCGCTCCGGGCCCGCTCCCCCCTCGGCTCCGCGACAGGGAGGTGCCGGGGCAGCGCCGCGCCGCCACACGGCCCCGCCGCTCGGCACAAAGTTTGTAAGGCGCAGCACGGGGCGGCGGCTCCGCTCCCGCTCAGCCCGGCCGGGGGCCGCTGCCACTTCCTCTTCCTCCGAGCGGCGGCGAGAGCCCCGCGCCCAGCCCGAGCCGCGCAGCGATGGGGCAGCCGCGCTTCCCGCCCGCTCCAGCGGCACAGCCCAAAGGCGGATTGCTCCACCCGACGGCCAGGGCGGGAAGTCCCCTACGCACTGCCCGCCTCAGCCCCCACCACGGCCCCGGCCCAGCTCCCCTGTACTGCCCCCGTCATCGTTGGTGTACAAACTGGGAGGAACGGCTGATACAGGGGAGCCTTGTGCAGCCTTTCAGAGGGACCTCGATAAGCTGGGGAGTTGGGCGGAGAAGAACCATCTCAAATTCAACTGTGGCAAATGGAGGGTCCTGCACCTGGGGAGGAATAACCCCATGCACCAGTATAGCCTGGGAGCCAACTTACTGGAAAGCAGCTCTGCAGAGGAGGACCTGGGGGTCCTGGAGGGCAACAAGCTGTCAATAAGCCAGCAGTGTGCTTGTGGAGCAAGGAAGGCCGGGGGAATCCTGGGATGCTAAGGGAAGAGCATTTCCAGAAGGTGGAGGGAGGTGATCCTGCCCCTCTGCTCAGCCCTAGGGAAGCCACATCTGGAGTGCTGTGTCCAGTTCTGTCTGTCAGGACAAGACAGACATGGAGCTTCTGGAGCACGTCCAGCAGACAACTACAAAGCTGGTCAAGGGTCTGGGGAATCTTTCTTACAACAAAAGGCTGAGGGAGCTGGGCCTGTTCAGCCTCAAGAAGAGGTGACCGAGAGGGGACCTCATTTATGTGCATCAAATATCTGAAGGGTGGGTGTGAAGAGGATGGAGCCAGGCTCTTCTTCATGATGCCAGCCACTAGGACAAGAGGCAATGGGCAGAAGCTGATGGACAGGAAGATCCACCTGAATATGAGGAAGAACTTCTTTACTGTGCCAGTGATTGGGCACTGGAACAGATTGCTCAGAGAGGTTCTGGAGTCTCCCTCGCTGGAGATATTCAAAAACCATCTGGACACATTCCTGTGCCACGTGCTCTAGGATGACCCTGCTTGAGGAGGGAGGTTGGACCAGATGACCCATTGCTGTCCCTTCCCATCAGCTCCAGGTCAACTGAGTTCAGCTTCCTCAGCCTCTCTTTGTAGGACACATACTCCATCCCCAACCTTGTTGGCCATCCACTAAGCTTGTCCCAGCTTGTCAACAACATTTCTTGGCAGTGGATTCTTAGAGGGCAATGTGGTATACAAGAGCTCTAGTGAATGTCAAATAGCTGTGGATCGTCACTTTTTCCAAGCTACTGGCATGCTATTATTATCTCTGTTGGCTGTGGTCTTGCTGTCTACTGGTGTGGTCACAGCCTTTGCAACAGAGTTGCTACCCAGACAGGCAAGTCTAAATCTCTGCAAGGTGCCCTCCCATCCCAGAGGCTGAATGTTTGTCCATGTTAAATTTCAAAAAGTTCATGCTGGCTTGTTCTTAAGCCTGCCCAATTCCTTTTGGACAGCAGCCCAGCCCTGAAGCTGCTTGATGGCACCTCAGTATGCAGCCATGTGCAAACATGGCAACAATGGATCCTATCATCTCTTCCAGGTCCTTGAAAAAGATGTTAAAATTCTAGATAATTCCACTCGGTTCTGTCCTCCAGGAAAAGTAGAACTCATTAAACTGCAGCTGTCTGACCCCAGCTACACAATGAGCTTTTTACCCACCTAGCTGTCCACCCACCCAGACTACAGAGTCCTAAGCACATACAAGAATAGCACAGGAGCCAGCAGTGCTTAGCACCTTACTAAAGTTGCCATGGCATCAACTACCATCCCCATGCCTGCAAATGTCTACATTTTATCAAAGGTGGCAAACATTTGGTAAGGCTTGATGGCACAGAGAGCAGCTGCTGTCAAGGCATCAGTCAGATCTTCCCAGCATCCTCAGACACAGCCCAGAACCCCACCCCAGCCAGATTTGTCCACATCAAGTTCTCAGAAAAATCCCTCTCTTGATCCTCACCCCTTGCTGGTAGCTCTTCGCTTGCTCCAATCTTGCCTCCAAGTGCACGGTTCAGCTCATTGAGGCAAAGGCAGCTCTGAGTGTATCAGCCTTACCTGTGCTCACATTCAACAGCTCTTTGTGTTCCTTGTCCAGTCCCTTACTATTAACAGAGCTTTTTGAGAGCACCATGAGATTCCACAAGCTCTCGTATATGTCCACACCCATCCCTACACTCTTTGATATTTCTGTAACTCCTTCACTTTAACCTGTTCATGCTTCCACCATGATATTTTTCCCATGAAGTTCAGTCAGGTGTTCCCCACTTAGCGTAGCTGGTATCTCAATTCATCAGCATGGTTTCCTACTTGGATACGTCACTCTTGCATCGGGAAAAAGCTCCATTAAAAATCTGCCTGCTTTCCTAGGCTCCCTTCACTTTTCAAAGCTGCCTCCCCTTTTACCAGTTCCTCAAATAAGCCAAAGTTTGGTCTCTGAAGTCCAGAGACTTGATATCCTCACTCCCTTCAGAATTTTGAGCTCCATTGTATGATCATGATTTTAGCCAGAGTTGCCATTCTCACATTCCTAAGACAATTTGTCATTGTTAGTGGACATCCATTAGTGCCACATCCCTGGCTGGCCCATTCAGGATGTCTACCAAGAAAGCTTCCTGAACTTTGCTGGATTGCTTCCATCCCACCATGTTACTCATCCAACTGGCAGGAAGCGTTACTCCTCTCCAAGAATCAGGATCTGTGACCTATAGATGTCACAGAGTTGCTATTTTAATCAACTTTCATCAAGAGTACTTGGTCTGCAACCCACCACTGTCACCCTCTGTAGTCACTCCTTTGATCTTGAGTGCTCCAAGCCAGTCCAGTTGTCAGTCCAAGAGCTCCATACACTCCAGCTGCTCTTTTTACAGAGGGGACAACCCTCCATCCTCATCTTCCTTGTCTCTTCAGAAAAACACATATCCATCGTAAATTTAATGCTTATGAACCAAGTCTGGGTCTTGGTGTACCACCTTCATTGTACTTCCCCTTATTAGGCCAGAAACCTGTTCTGCATCTCCTAAAACACCCTTGACTAGTACAGAAACTGCTTGAAGTCCTTGTGCCCAGCAGGCACAAATACATTTGCTACACCTGGTCCACATAAGAATCTCTCCCTATTGTGTAGGTGCATAAACAAAATTAAATAATGTAAAAATATATAAAGAAAGCATTACATTGGCATGTTAATTCCTTCGTAAGTGCAGAATATTTCTCTATTAAATACTGGTATTGTGATGGATTGCATCTATTTGAAAGAATTTCCCCCCACTTTTCCTTCAAGTGCCAACAGGGAACAAAAAAATTTCTTCACTGGCCTCAAGTCCTCTTAAAGCACAACTACCACCATTAGCAAGTAAAAGCATAATATCAACACATTGGAAATTAAGAAATCAAGTTACTTTTCCAGCATTAAACTGTGAAAAAAAAAACCCAGCAATGGATTTTTGGCTGGGAACTTTACTTATCTCCTTTTTCTATTTCCTTCTGTGTATTTTGGTTTTATCCTCTCCATTTCTTTTAATTATACACACAGGTTTTCCTCTTTCCTTGTCCTCCATTGTTTTTCCTCCCCTCATTAGTTCCTATGGCTTTCCAACCATGAGAGAAAGCAGCATGCAGTCACATCAGGGTGCCATGTAATTGAGCTGTTTTTCTAATACTACTGTTAAAGCATATGGGGAAGGATTGCTAAGTGTGTAGGGAGAAGTGAAAGTGCACCTTTCCCTGTATTGTAAACACATCAGGTCAGAAATGGCTCCAGAAGGAACATCCCAAGCACCAGACCTTGCCAAAACCATAGAAATTTCAGATCTACACCTTAGGGACTGAGTTGAAAGAATGTCCAACAACACTGAAGACTTTCTCTGGTGCAGAATCTTCTTCAATACATAAAGGAAACCAGAAGAACAACATTCCTGGATGGCTGTAGATTACTATGAAGTAGCAGTCCTGTACAGATGAAAAGTGTTTCAAATTAGTGTTTACAACAGGTCACAAAGCACAAATGTAGGCACTACCAATCATTTTTCCACTGCCTACTTCATGGTCATATATCACACAACTGCAAACTTCCAGCCATCACATACAAGGTGTTTAGATGCACCATTTCAACCTGGAATTCCTCTACTCCAGCATTATATACATGACACTTTAGGACAGTCCAGCACTTTTCAGCAGAGAAAAATTGTAATTGAAAGTTGGCTCCATAGGAGTTTTGACACAAACATGTTTTCCTCTGACTACAAAAGTATATTAGAGAAGCAGCAGATTGATTGCCTAAATAGGATACCTCTATTATCACCTATGTAGGTGTCCCAGTATTGAAATTATTGAAAGTTTGTCATTCATGCAAGTTGAAACACTGCATAAAATCTGAAATTATGATGTGCATCTAAACTATTCTGTTTAGATTACCACTGTAAGAATTTCAGAATTCAATTCCAGCTTGCTAGTGTTCATATTTTTTTTTAAGTATGCACTTTTGACATGTTTTGGGATTATTTGCTTCTTTAAGAGCCATTTTGGTAAAGAAGTGTTAAGATATGATCTAGAACTTAATCTGTAATAGGTATTTCACGTGGTACTCCAAAAACAGACAACATTCTTTCCATGAGAAATCTGATCAAATCTCAAAAAAATCCCAAACAAGCATCCTAGACATTTCAGAGTTATGGTGAATATATATATATATATAGGTGTGTGTGTGTAAACACACACACACACATATATGTGTGTGTGTGTAAACACACACACACACATATATGTGTGTGTGTGTAAACACACACACACACATATATGTGTGTGTGTGTAAACACACACACACACATATATGTGTGTGTGTGTAAACACACACACACATATATGTGTGTGTGTGTAAACACACACACACATATATATGTATATGTAAACACACACACACATATATATGTGTGTGTGTAAACACACACACACATATATATGTATATGTAAACACACACACACACATATATATATATGTATATGTAAACACACACATCTCCCTGCAGAACAATAAACTACTGCAAAACAGTAGTGACTTGGTAATTAAGTATAAATACTACTCCTAACAACCATTTAAGTATAAACAACTGAAGAACCTTATTGCTTTAATCAATAGTAAGATGTGACCCCTAGACACTCCATTAGGGAACATTAGTTTGTCCTGGGAGTTGAAAAGAACTTCAAAATGTTTTTTTTATTTCTGTGTCTAGTCAGTGTAATCTCTCTGGTAAATCCACACCTTTAGCAGTGCAGAGCTCTACAACCTCCTGTACCACAAGCAGGAGTAATCATGTTTTCTATTTGCACTTTGTAGTCCTGGGTACAGCTGCGTAAGGCAAGTTCAGTGTAAGTGTAAATTGCTACTGGTGGGGTATTGAAGAATTCTGCTCAGCCAAATATCTGTGTTTATTTTGGCCTAGGCAGAGAAGATTACATGTCGTGAAAAGCAGCATGAAATCACATGCACAGCACTTCTGTCTTGTGCAAGGCGTTTCTAGCTATGCCAGTAGGAAACCCCTTTCTTCACTATTCCAAGCACTGTTTGAACAAGTAACTGGACTGGAGAAAGATCCACACGGGTGTAAAAGTAATTTTTTTTTTTTTGCATGACAGTGCAATGCCAGTTGCTGTTATTTTTGCTACAAACTTAGATTCCAGCATTCAAGGTAACCACATCCCATTTTTCTAGTTTTCACACTTGTATGAAAAAGGCTTAAAGCTCATTAAGAATAAAAGTTATTTCCTCTGTCAAAAAGCAACAGACACCTGCAATATCACATTGAACAGGATTTGGCAAAACTTGAGTTATTTCTGACTGACTTCTGTTAAGAAAGAGATACCAAAATACTGGCAAAGAAAATTAGTTTTGTCTACCGCTCTGCAAAAGCATGCTTAAGATCCACTGATTTTTTTTTTATTAGCAAGACAAAATATGAAAGAAAATGCAAAATCAGAAAAACTAGGCTCCATTTGAGGTAGACAAGTCATTTAGCATATTTTCTACATTTATTGTTACTGTTAGTCTCAGATCACCAGTGCAAACTGCTATGAAATATCTTAATTATTCAATGATCAGACTTTTTTTCCTACTTGCTGAGAAACGACATTTTTGATTTCTATTTTGTATTTGGGTCCTGTAGTACAAAGT
This sequence comes from Cinclus cinclus, assembly GCF_963662255.1. Lineage (NCBI taxonomy): Eukaryota > Metazoa > Chordata > Aves > Passeriformes > Cinclidae > Cinclus > Cinclus cinclus. Next base: position 35,043,737 of record NC_085046.1, read on the forward strand.
ACCTCTGTCTTACCAATGCTGAATATATCATTCCCTTGTACTCATTTCCATTTCCTCCCCAATTGGTACAAATTGGTATGACTGGTAGGGAAAACCATTCCTTCAGTGTAGCACAATTCCTTAGTGCAAAGCAAGCTGCCACCTGGAAGCTCCAGTAAAGGATCTGTAATTGTCTGGTCTGTGTCTGGTTCTGAATTATTTTTCCAAGACTCTTGTATTCACAAGATCTTGAATGTCTTGTAGCTTTCAACATTTGAGTCTCAACAGACTGAAGCATTCCAGGCACAGAAGTGATGACAAGCTTGAGCAGAAATTTAAAATTTCAGTTTTTGATGAACTCCACTCTTATGGCAAAGAAGTAATGCCATTGGGTGTTGTTCAGAACTAAGCTATAGCTTCTCAGAAATACCAGTAAAACTGCTTCCCAATCTGAAGAAGTCAGACAGATTAGAAAGCTCTGGAGAAGTCAGATCTATATTGCTGCTGAAGAGAGAATCACACCAGTCCCCAGCTGCTAATGGTAATGGTGGTGTAATCCTTTCTGTCCCAGCAGCAGCACACAATCTGACTCTTGCTTAGAAGCAGCAGCTGGTTTTGCCTTTCCAGGGTTCCACAGCAGGGAGGCAGCCTGCGACTCTCACAATTGTGAGACTGGCTCACAATTTTAGCCCAATTAGTTATTGAAAATAGCTCACATTTTATTTCCCGAAGAGACTTAACTTGAATGTGAGTCCTACCACAACAGCATTTTAATGGTGCAGGGCAATTTAAAAAAAAGTATTATTATTATTAAAGTGCTTCTATTGTTCATTTGATAGCAGCTACTAGGGAGCTGCAGAGGCTAGATGTAATTAATAATCAGTTTTCTGCTTGGAAGCTTTCTGAAAGCTGCTTTCTATAGTCTTGAAACCTAAAATGCATTTATGGACATAACTTTCTGAAGACTATACATAGATATATAACATTGTGTGGATGCAATTTTTATATGATCATTACTGACAAGATATGCTTCTGTAGGAGCAAGAGGAAAATTATGGCTACATTTAAGAATCTCTCTCAATTTAATTCATCCCTATTTGTTTTCCCTTTCTTGAATGTTTTAGTACACATGTGACAGATAACACAGATTTCACATTCTCATTTCTATTAATAATTTTGGTTAAATCCAAGCTGTAGAAGAACCTTCAGAAGCAGGAGAGATATGCCCCCAAATGGCTGCATATAGAAGACCATTGTCCAGAGAGAGAGAGATTTATTGCTCTATCAAGTTGGTACTAAAGCTGCTCCTGCTCAATGTGATGAGAACAGTGGCCAAATTCTCCTTGTCAGAAGGGCCACTCTATCAAGCATGAGAAAAGCTATGACCTGTTCAGATTACAGAACACAAGCTCTTTCTCTTGCATTGGTGCTCCAAAAACCTGCAAGTGAAAGCCCTCTATAAAAGGACAGCTAATTATAAGCCAGTCCAGAAGGCTAAGACTTCTGTTAACAAGAAACACTAAACCACTGAAGAAGCTGGAGTATGTGCCTTTTCCTTTCTCTGGATAACTAGATTAATCACTACTTAATACCGTCAGTAAGGAGTTGGATACATAATCATACATATTTCTGTTTCTGAACATTCCAGTAGTTTAACAGAGCACTGTGAACAAATCACTGTATTTTCCCCTTCCTCCACTGCATTAAACTAAATCACATATAAAGGAAAGAAATTCTTAGAATTTCCCAAGTTGTAAATTTCCACCTACCAGATACCTGGTGGCCAGCTGTACTAATGAGGTCAGCTGAGATTCTTACTTGAGAGATTTCACTAATATGAAAAAGGCCTAGACAGCCAGGTACTTTAAATAATGCAAAAATTCATGCAATTTTTACTAAGTGTTAAATAGTCTATTAGCTTTCTAGTAGATGGATAGGTAAGATACACCCCAGAAAAGTAGTATTCCATGAATTTCAGAGAATTTCATAGAATATCCTGAGTTGGAAGGAACCCACTAGGATCAAAGTCCAACTCCTGGCACTGCACAGGATAGACCCAAGAATCACACCATGTGCCCAAGGGTGTTGTCCAAACTTCTCAAACTCAGACAAGTCTTGGCACTGTGACCACTTCTCTGGGGAGCCTGTTTCAGTGCCAAATCACCCTTTGAGTGAAAAAACTTTTCCAACCTAAACCTCCTCTGACTCGGCCTCATGCCATTCCCTCAGGTCCTGTCACTGTCATCAGAGAGAAGAGATCAGGGCCTGCATCTCCACTTCTCCTCCTGAGGAAGTTGTAGATGGGTATTTGCAGCAGCCCAGCTGTTCCAGTGACACAGACAACAAGTAGACAAGGCAAAAGACAAGAATGGGTCACTATCTTACAGTTCTGGACACTTGATTCTAGACTGATTGGTAATAACTCATGGGAAGAGTTTGCTTCATTACCACCTGAATAAACTCTTCGTAAATACAATCCTAGGAAATTCAATACCTAATGAATCAATCGGAAAAATGAATGAAAAAGTTATAACTAATTAATCCCTTCTGCAAACTTAGGATCTCACAGAAGTTGCACATGAACTGGGTATTCTGAGTGCCTTGTTTTATACACCAGAAATATCACTGTGGCTTCAACTACCCTACCTCTAAGTTTTCTTTAAACTTCTCAGACCAAAAATTATTTAAACAGTGCTTCAACCTCCACAGTAAAATTTTGTTAGATCTCTTTATGTAACTGGATAAGGTATAGGTAATAAGATAATGTTTGACAAGGCAGAATATGAGCAAGGACCACAATCTAACCCAGACTCCTAAGAAGCAGTGTAAATAAGTACCAAAGAGCACTTTCTATTCAGATCCAACTAGAAGAAACAGACAGTTTCCAACAGATCCAACAGAAGAAACAGTGCAGGACAGAAAAAGCTCCCCCAAAGAGACTCCGTTATCAAGAGAACTGCATAAGCAGAGTACCTATGGATTACTTTCAGATGTTGAAAACTGTAAAATCATACTAATCTAGGCAGTTCCATTAAAGTGATTTCAGCATGCAGAACTTTATGACACCAAAGACAGAAAGCCAATGGTGATGAAAAGAAGCGGCTTGAGCACATAATGAATTAACAGAGTAGCATTCAAACAAGACAAATGTGGACTTTGTATTCATTAGTATTTACATACAGACACAAAACAAACCTGTGCACTTGTACTAATAAAAAATATTGTAGTTGACTAACTTTCTGTAACTGCAAAGGCTGATAATTTTTGCACTATTTTAGTTTTCTGGAATGGTAAGCTGAAAAAAAGTGCAAGTCTTTAGAAACCTTACTTTGCCATGCAGTGCACTTGGGGAACAGTGAAAAACAAAACCATTGAGTTTCATCCTTGACCTTACAGTTATAAGTATATATATATTTAAAAGTATGTCCTTGTTGTGACAGGTAAAAAATGCAGTAAGAAAACACTACTGGCATTTGTGACTAGCCACAGCAATGCATTTTCCCCACCAGCTCCACCTTCTCTTTGTCATTAGGTATGAAGTGCAGCAGAAAGGCTGAAAGAGCAGTTAATAAGATTTCTAAAATATAATATCAAAAAATCAAATTATTCTACTTCAGTTTTCTAAGAGGTCAAAGAAATTGAAGTTTAACTCTCCATGTTACTTAATTCAGACAGAAGTAAAATCAACTTTGCTGTTGTATGAGGAAAGACAGAATCTCTTTCCCACACAGCCATGCCAGAGACACTTAATGGGCATGTTGGCCAATTCCCTTAATTGCCCCTGTCCTTAACCTAAGATAGAGCTATGTTTCAAATTAAGTTTGAGACATCTGCTTTCCAACTGAAAAGCGTTCTTTCCAAAATAACTAACAGTAGTATAATACAACCCTGTTTTATCTGTAGCTTGTACATATGTGAGGGAACAGACACAGAAACATGAATTGCATAGTTTCCGAAGCTGCACATTAGAAGCCAAGCAGGCTGGTTTGAGGTAATACATCACCTCCTATCAAAACACAGACCCCTGCCAATTGGGTTGAGACCACTCTAGTAGCTTGAAACAGGATTTGTCACCAAAACTCAAAGCTTCAGGACACAATCAGTCATCATTAGCTACGAATGTCCCCTACATTTGTTACAGAAATCTTAATCAGGCAATATTTCATCAGATACACTAGAACCTTCCTGACCTGACTTGTTCTGTGGCCAAAGGAGCTGCTTCTAATTCTGCATATAAGATAATTTCTGGGTGCTTAGGCAGCATGTACACAGAACTTGAAACTATCGTATTCACAACAAACAAAGAGTACTTCTGGAGACCTGCAGGTATAAACACATAATATTACTAACTACTGCATTCTATTTAGGCAGTTCCATCACAAGATTGCGTTTTCCTAGGCAGAATTTAAGCTCTTTTTAGAACACTGAGTATGGCAAAAAATCTGTTAAAGAATCCTAATGGTCTATGAAAGAAGTTGGCTGCATCTTTTGATTTTTTTTCTTTTTAAAGTAACAGGCTTGCTGCAATTTAATGGATTTTTATTTAGGTTAAAATATTACTAAGTCTTAAAGGCAAGGTTGAAAACATATTGGACTCATGCAGCAAATAAAATTATTTTTATTTATAAAAGCATTTAGGACATTGTGGCAAAAATACTCTAGCACAGCTACCTTGCTACTCTCTTCAATATATACCAAAGGGAAGAATAAAAGACAAGACAACAACCTCAGAGACAAGATACTAGAAGCCAAACCATGTCCTCAAGGATCTATTTTTCGCCTTTTTCCTCTTCCATTTACAGACAGGTTTCCAATAATGACATATGGTACTGAACTAGACAAACCTTTATCTGGAAACAGAGTAGCTCTTAACTAAGACTATTTAAGAGTCTCTATCATATGTAGGAACTCAGCAAAATAATATTTTATTATTTTTTTACTTCTTTAGTAATGCTTCTGTAATAAGATAAGCAAATATGTAAGTGAACCCTAACTTTTTTTTCTTATTCTGTTCACTGTTGACTTCATAATATCCTCTCATAAAGTGTCAAGTATATTGGAAAATGTCATCCAAGACAGCAAACATTTCATAGAGCTCATAGTTCCCTAGGGGAAGCAGACATAGCAACTGAAAATTAAGTTATCCACAATTTCTGCTGGATAACCACTTCCCCTCCTCCAACGAACCTAGAGGGATCTGGTCCTAGGAAACACTGAAAACAGCAGGTAACAGCAAGCACTGGTAGTAAGGGTAAGCTGCATATCTGAGTTCCCACCCACTGGAAATTCTGTGTTCCATTTACAAGATCAGAGAGATTGAGTATTTAGCTGGTCCATGTTCTTACTCATTCAATACCATCTCTGTAAAAAAGAGAACAAAGAAGGTCGGCAAATGAGTACATTCAAAATAAACTGAGGTCCAGTATTTCTACAGGCTTTTCTTTTTGTTGTTTTGTATTTCTCAAATTCTTGGGATTGTAGAATAAACTAGATTTACCTGAAGGCAGAAGGGAAAACCAGAACCTTTTCTGACTTATAATCCTTTGAAATACTGTAGAGTTCATTTAAGATCTGATTTGTAAGCACTGTACAATAAAGAGAGGAAGTGAAAATAGTTACAAATAAGCTAATGGATTTTTTTCAGCTGAGGAATACATCAGTATTTCCAACTTCCCCGACCTACTTCCCTATGGAATGCCCAGATCTGTCCTGATGATATACTTGGAACCAGTGTCAAACCTGCTCACAAACCCTGCCTTCTCTTCCAAACCCACTACAACCCATAATACAGTTTCTGGCAATCTACAAAGCCTTCTCATTGCATTTCTTACAGCTATATTTTTTAACAACAACAAAAAAAAAATAGCCCACAATAAGAATCACTACATTCTGCAATGGACAGCTTTTATTGTAAAAAGGACAAACCGTAGTATTGACTAAGAGAAAGATTTTCTAAATTACAGTATTTGGCTGGTTTCTGTTAGCTTAATGCCCCACCTGCTGGCTGACGACTAAATGACATGGTGACACTTCCCAAAGAGTCACACGCCTATTATTCTGCCACCAGTAGGTAGCTCTATGCTGTCATGGCAACTGGTACCATTTTGCGTTCAAGATGGACTGCACAGCTGGGTCCACCACAGTGTGAAGATTAACAGGCAGAAATAGGTTATAAACCAGACGTAAGCCAGAATGATCACACTGAAGTATTACAAAGCATCATGTGAACAAGAAATAATACAAAAACAGTGAACTACTCATGTACCGTTAGCTTGTTAATAATTCCTACACCTTCATCTGCACCCAGCTCAGTCACTATACTGATCTATGTTACATTCAGGTATAGCTTCTCAAAATGGATCAAATAGTCTAGGACCAAAGACCAAAGTCAAGGCCTAAAATATAAAAATATTACAGTCTCATTTATTTGAGAATGCTCTTTGAAAGAGCAGTTTTAAAGCTTATTTTAAAGAATGAGTACAGTCTACTGCTCACTTTTTAACCAAACCTCACTTGCCCAGAGCAGGTCTTGCTTGCAGTTAGTGCTGGCCTGATTTTAAGGCCTGCTTATGAGTTTGAAAAAGCTTGAAAAAGACCCCTTTCAGAACTGGATGTGCTTCAATTCCCCACCAAGCTTAGGGAAATGGAGTCAGTAGACACTTCCTCAGCTATGCTGAGAGATTAAATGTTTCTGCAGTGGCCCTGAATTTCCACAGGAACATGGGTTTTCTTTCCTTGGACACAGAAGGGCTTGCCAAAGGGTCAGTTCCAGGATTATTTTTTATTTCCACCTACTGACTCACCAGCTCAAGGGTCCTGAACCTCTTACAGGTATTTCTTCATGGAATCAATTGTCTAAAAGGCTGTTTTTGAAAGCTGAAGGGATACAATCAAGTTACATATAGCATAGGAAATAAAAAAAATCCCTTTCCAGGCTTCCTTCAGCCCAGCAGCCACATTTAGTAGTGTCTCAGGGTAAAAAGCAGGCTTTGGTGTGAGCTGTCACACAGCAGAGCAGCTGCCATTATTCTAGAGCCCAGCATTCTGAGGTGCCTTGCACCTTTCTCAGTTCAGGAACCTCAGCAAAATAAAGCTCATCAGCCCAGACTTCACAATCTACTAATAGGGAACATAGCACTAAAATACCATTTTGGAAACTTCATCACTATTGAGCATCTTTATCTTACTTTGAAATATCTACATTTAAAATTTGTTAACAAAATTGCACTTTTAATTAATAAAACTATCACAGACCACCTAAGAGAACAAATAGTTTCAGAATCTTTCTTCTAAATCAGGGAATAACTAATACAACAGTGAGATAAGCACAATTTAGGTTTTATGAATACTGTAACAAATAGAAAGACAACACACTTACTTCACTGTCAAAACCACATGGAATCCACTATTTACAGGACATGTCTTACCAATAAAGATCTGTGTGTAGTTAGTTTTCTTCACAATGGCTAGCGTGAGGATATTTTAGTTTTGTGCTGAACAGTATGCTTGGTAATACAGAGCTGTTATTACTGAGCAGTGCTTACATTGAGCCAAGGCCTTTTCTGCTACTTGTACGGCCCCACTGGCAAAGAGACTGAGCATGCATGGGAACCTGGAAGGAGACACAGCAGGGACATGAGATCCAAACTGACCAAAGGGATATTCCAGACCACAGGACATCAAGCTGAGTCTGTGATGTGGGGGACATTTGGAGTGGTGGCATTTCTCTTTCCGAGTCACTTTACATGTGATGTGCCCCTGTTGGCCTGGAAATAGTGAAATGCCTGCCTGCTCATGGGAAGAAGTGAATTAATTAGTTGTTCTGCTTTGCCTGTATGCAAGGCTTTTGCTTTTTCTATGACAAAGATCAATATCTCAACCCACAGGTTTTCTAGTTATCATTCTAATAATTATCTCCCTGACCCCACTAGAGAGCAACCAGCTGTGTGTTACTTGGTTGCTAGCTGGGGTTAAACCCCAATCCATCACTGCAACACTTTTCCCTAGAAGAAATACAGTAAATAGGTTGCTTAATTATGTAAAGATCTCTACTTTACTAGAAGTAAAATAAGGATTACCAAGCAAGCAACCTCAGTTAACATCTTAACACTTAGTGCTGTATTATTAATTTTTATAATTTTTATCTTCACAAGTGAAACATCAAACAAAAAGGAAAATACCTAGGTTTGGGGGGGGGGGGAGTGTTCCCCCCCAATATTCTAGGCAAATAAATTCTGCACAATTGCTCAAAATAAATGTAATAAACAGCATTAAAGGAAATCCTATTCACACTCTAAGCTTTTTGGCTGTATGCTGCAAGTACATACCTTGATCAGTGATGTTTTCAGTGCAAGCACTCTTTGGCATTTCATAGCTACAGCCAGAGTCTGTTATGTAGGCCTGGATGTGACAGCCCTCTGATGGCTGTAATGAAAATATCACCGGCAGCTTACCTACCTGAATATCACATGTGAGCTGCTCAGTTCCATGAGGCACCATACAACCTGGCAAGCTCGTTTTCCCCCAGTAAGTCGCAATGCTACCTTCAGACTTCCACCAGTTGTTCTTGGGGTACCCAGCCCCCTGACTTTAGCAGAGCTTTTGACAGTTCTCTACATTCTCCTGCACAAACCAGCTGCTCATGGCCTGGACAAGAAGATGCTTTGCTAGGTGCTAGGTAAAAATATTCAAGATCACCAGCCAAATGGGAGTTGCATCCAGACAACCACTAACAGGGCTCCCAAGGGCTCAGTAATAAGAACAGTCCTGTTTAGTGTCTTTATCAATAGACAAGATCAAGTGTACACTCCCTGGGTTGTGTAACACACAAATTTGAACAGGAGTGTTGAGTTGCAGGAGGGCAGAAGGGGGGGGGGGGGGGGGAAGGCCTTCAGGGGGATCTGGACAGGCTGGATTCATGAGCCAATTTTATGAGACTCAACAAGGCCAAGTACCAGGTCCTACAATTGAGTCACAACAACTTCATTAAACACTACAGGCTTGGTGAAGATTGTCTGGAAAACTGCACTAGCAGAAAAGGATCATCTGGGCAACCCATGGTGCTGATCTCTTCTACCCCAAACTGCCCCTGGGGTTCAGAGCCACAGAGCCTACAGCTGCAGGGACACCCCGCTGAACAAGACACTCCAGTGGGCCAGTTGGGTTATAGTAATCAACTTGGTTACCCACAAGGACATCAGGTGGGACCACAGAGAGCTGCAACCTCACCAGCTGAATCCCATTAGCAATCACAGTCCCTTTTTAAGAGTCAAGTCACTTCCACCATCTACTGCACTTCATTGAATTTCTTCACTTTTACATTCAGGGCACTGGGCAGAAATCACATTGTATCAACACCCACCACATGCCTTCACAATGCTTTTTTTCAATTAAATAGTCAGATTCCCCTGGTCTGCAGCAGTCCCAAAACACCTGCTAGGCCCAGGCTGAGACAGAGGTGCCTGAGCATGAGTGAGCAGTATTCCCAGGTGGTCAACTGCACCCTGGCTTGTATCACAAAATACAGCCAGCCAGATCCAGGAAGCAACTGTCTCCCTGTACTAGACTCTGGTAAGGCCATATCTTGAATACTGTGTTCTTTTGGATCCCTGACTGGAGTAAAAATGAAGCACCACAGCATATCCAGAGAAGGGCATCAAGGCTGGTGAGGAGCCAAGCACAAGTCTGATGAGGAATAGCTGAGGGAGCTGGGGTTATTTAGCCTTGAGAAAAGGAAGCTCAAAGAAGACCTTGTCACTCAACACAGGAGGTTGGGAGTCTGCCTCTTCTCCCAAGTAACAAGTTCCAAGAAGGAAAGGGCCTGATTTTACCAAGGGATGTTAAACTTTGATATTCAGAAGAATTTCTTCACAAAATAAGAGCTGTCAAGTATCAGAGCACGCTGTGTCGCAGTCACCATTCCTAGAGGTATTGAGAAGATGTAGCACTTGGGGAGACTTGTTGGACTCAGCAGTGTTAGGTTAACAGACTGAACTCAATGATCTCAAACATCTCTTCCAACCTAAATGATTCCAGTTTAGTATATGGCCTCTGACCAGTTCATATTCTATTCCCTGTCCCGCTGTCCTCCTAAAAGCTAGAAATTCCAGTGTGTGCGCTCAGAACGCATTTCTACATGATTACTTCACCACACATATGTAGGACCCTCTTTATATGTGTTATAGAATGCATCATTTATCTTTCTGTGATATACAAGTGCCACTAATCCCATTTCAATAACTACTTCCTTACACTCAGGAATAACAAAATCAGTTGGATCAACTTGTGCTGCTGCATTGTGAAGCCATCATGACCCTATTAACTGCTACAGGCCAAAACACCGGGCTGTTTGTCCCCCTTCCCCCCAGAGGAGGCAATTCTGCCACTCTGGTGAATCCCAACTGGAGTACTGCATTCCACCTGGAGTACTGAGCACAGGAAAGACATGGACCTGTTGGAGCAGGTCCAGAGAAGGGCCATAAAGATGATCAGAGGGCTAAACCACCTCTCCTATGAATACAGGCAGAGCATTCTAGGATTTCTCACCCCAGAAAGAAGGATCCAGGGATTTTCTTACTGGGACCTTCCAATACTGAAGGGAACCCATAAAAAAGACTGCGACATTTTAGTACAGCGAGTTGTGACAGGAGTAAGGGTTTTAAACTAAGATGGCAGATTTATACCAGACAGAATGAAGACATTTTCTTCCACGACATCTGTGAGACACCTGAACAGGTTGCCCAGGAGTGGTGATGTCCTATCCCTGGGAATATTTATGGTCAGATTGGAGAGCGCTCCAAATTACTTGATCTACTCGAATATATCCCTGCTCATTGCAGAGGGGTGCACTAGATGACCTTTCAAAGTCCCTTCCAACACAAGCCATCCTATGAAATGAACCACAAATTAATTAACAGTACTAAGCACAAATTCTTTCCCAGGAAAAGATGACAACCTCTATTTAAATTGGTGAGTTCAATCCTACATTGTTCTAGGAAGACTCTACAAGAAGTTTAAAAGTTCCTTGAACACTCATTCATAGAGGAAAAAGCACAAAATACTGGGGATGAGATTTGGTTAGGTTTGTTCCAGATAACAAAGGCACCACACAGCAAAACATTATTCTTCTAAATTTAAGACAGCCTAAAGAGGTTAAATCCAGAGTGATCCTGAATGTGATAGGGGCAAGTAGACTCCGTGAGAATCAGAGCAGTTTGGGTTGGAAAGGATCTTTTAAGGTCATCTAGTATAAACACCAAGTAGTTCAAACCCCCTGAAATTTGAACACCTGCTTACAGGAAAAGATGAACAGAAGCTGAAAGGGCATGATAAAAACACCCTGAGAAGATGTACTGCTGACACATCAGTACTGTCTTATAAATCCCACTACATCAGCAATATATTAACTACAGCAGGCATCTCTGACTACATATTTAGAAATTTTGAGATAATTAAAATCAGAAAAACTATCCATACAGTAATTGCTTTTGTACTAGCAGCATATTCTACAGCAGCATGTTTTTAAATATAAATCCTACCCTCATTTCTGTACTTTCTACAGTCTTCACAACCTTAATGTGAGGGAATAGAAAACACTTTTTCATGTTTGTCTTGAGTACCCACTACACGGAAGTTCACACTGCTCAGGAAAAAAACCCCAAAACACCCAAAATTAAACAAAAAACCCCCACCAAACAAAATCCACACATACAAACCAACCCTATATTTATTCACCGAAGCTGAGCAATCACTGGGACAATACAAAGGCCTTTTTAAACTCAGCTGGGGCCTTTTTCTTTAAGAGAAGTTACAGTAAGAGTTGGTCTCCTAAGGTTCGGCCCAAATTTTAGGGCAGAAACACTTAAGCAGGAAGTAAGAATCCATCTGGGTTGTCAAGCTACTTAAGGATTTTTGAGATGCATATTCCATCTGAAGAAACCTCAGAATTTCTAATAGCTTGGAATCACTTTTTCTAAACTTTCTTCGCACCATTGAAAGAAGCAGACATTAAAACTCTTAAATTATACATCTCTTCTAAAATACTGGTCTAGAAAGTCATTCCTGCAAAGAATATGGAGTGTAGTCTTGTTAGAGGATTAAATAAGAAAATCTTTCAGTAAGGCATAGGAAAGAAAATCCTGTGGAATACAAAAGATAAAAAACCCTTTTGTTTCTTTGTAGCAATAAAGGATCACATCACCTTCAGATTAAGATAGTTTAGTACACACATACCTAGAAGGAAAAAAATATTTCCATTTTGACAGGGAATTAGTGTCTGTGCCAGACAATCATTCTAATGGGAGATCCAACAATACCATCTGTCTGGCTGTCTCATTCCAAGAATAACTCTGTCAGGTGACAAAGTGTGTAAAGAAATATGAAAAGGCCATCAAACAGCAAACTGGGGTACTTCAGGAATGAAGTAAAACAAACCAAGTGTCACAGCTCTAGAAATAACCAATTAAATGCAAGTATTGTCAAAAGAAACAATTGCTTAGTTTAGGCAAGACAGAAAAATACAAAGAGCCATCTTAATATTTAAAAGTACACCCAAAGCTTCTGTGTCTCACAGAATGTACACGCTGGGTGCAAGCAAATGCAGATGCACAAGGACTCACTACTGCCTGCTCATTGACAGTTAACATGGTCCACTTGATTTGAGAATACAAGGAGTACAGATTTGCAAAATGCTCCAACCATGCACTGATTTTGGAAATGCCTTCAGTCACAGCATTATTAAACAGCTGATTCAACCTTCTGAATGCAAGAGGAAAGATTTACCTATAGGTTTTGTGTTATGCTTTATGTGATGTGTTATAGGGTACTTCAAAAGTATTAAAAATACATGGGGGTTCAGTTATAACTAAAGAAATCAATTCTCTACAGCTAAGCAGCTAGCAGAACAAGCACAGTATGATCTACTGGGAAGAAAAAAATAAATGGTACTCCTAAGTCCTTGGCTATTCCCCTGTGATAAATTCTCTTACCATGCCTATAAAGAATCTAGTATGACCACTTCAAATGCACTATAGAATTCACTTGCTCACCAGATAATCCTGTACATAACATTTAGTCAAATAAACAGAAAAATGCACTCTGTGTAGGCATCTTCTTATTTAATCTCTTCTTCTGGTGGTAGGACTCTTCAATGAGACAGCTATGCACAGGGCCCTTTGTATATTGTTAAGGGATACAGCAGAAAGCCTCAGGTAAGACCTGGGACAACCAAGCCAACCTAAATCAGGCCAAAAAGGTTTCTTTGCATTTGCAAAGAAACAACTACCTTTTATCAAGAAACTGACACCACAGCTTTGAAAGCACATGAAGGCTGTTTATAGATACTGAAAATTGGAAAGGACAGGGTCCTGATTCAATACGAGAAAAACCCTTGCAAAAACTAACACAGAAGTTCAACACAATCAAGCCACTATCTTTTAAAATAGCCGTCTGAGAAAAACACGGCAAATGATTATCATGTCAACACTTCACACTGTCTTCAGTAACATGAAACAGTGAGTAGGGAAACTGCTATGGGCTTTGCTTTTTGCAGGTTAACTTATGCTATCAGAACATTGGTACAAAGCTGTATAAAGCAGCTCCAAAAAATAATTATTCTCCCTCACCCTCCTTTAATAAAGTTTTATCCAGAACATTCCTGAGAAGCAGTCCTTGGACATTTGCTCTAGCCATATTCCCTTATATATCCAGTTCCCTTCCAGATATTTCACTAACATACATTTCTGGCTAAGTCCTCACCTAGCCATTACTATCTCTAAACCCTCTGGAAATTTGAAGCTGGACATGCAGTCCTAAACACCCTCATATAAAAATCCTTAACAAGAGAGGCATTGTTTTCTTCTATTGTCTGGAGAGATTGAGGTGTTTTGAGTAGGAGGAGAAAAGGAAGCTAGCACCGAACATAGAAGATGGTTCTCCTTTCTCAATTCTACTCTTTTGAAACTTCAGTATCTACAGAAAATGAAGATTTATTACTGTAGTTCTATAGTAATTAGAAATGTCACTTAGAGTAGGAAGTTTTTAACAGCTTTAACAAGTTATTGTTTGGATTTGTCACAGCAGAAATTTAGGAAACCAAGACAAAGTAAAAATTTATTTCACTGTTTCACAATACACACCTAAAATCTACATGATTATTAAAACAGTCATACACATTCTCACATAACAAAGGCTTATAATAAGTGCAGTATTTTCTCAGAAGTTTAACATACAGATATTGCTACGATTTTTCAAGTAAAAAAAAATCTTGTATTGGCTGACTTAAGTGTCCAATACAGATAACATTCTTGCATTTTAAGTTGCATACAGGAATTTTAGGATTCTCTTCATTACTTACCCAAAAAAAGTAGTGATGATCAAGACTGCAGATAGACTGTCATCAATGAACATAACCACACTGATTATGTTGTCTAAAGGCAACCAGGACTTACAGGGCTTCAGCTGAGTTAAAACCACTCATCTTCTTTTGCACTGATTTAAGAGCTCAGTCTTAAAAATACATTCTCTTGGGCAAATAACTACTTCCATTTTTAAACTGCAGGAGTTAACTGGTCAATGTGAGTCAAATGATAGTTAATGAAAAACCAGGTGTAATATGCAAACTGTACCTTAAAGTTCGGAGAAAAATTCATACAACAAAAACTCTCTAACATTCCAGTCAGTTATGAGGGGAAGCACACAAACAGTAACACTGAAGTTTGTCAACTCTTACAACTTTGAACTTCAAACCAGTCAAACAACAATGACAGTATCAAAACAGGTAGAACATGAGCACAAACATAGCTTGAAGTAACTTTGAGAAGTGTTGCACTCTGTATTGCTGAATTGAACTGTAGTACCATCTAGTTAATTAATTTAGATACTTGGCAGTCTTTGTTATCAAACGGACTTGTGTACTGTCTTTCCTTTTCTGAAGTGGTATGTCTTACTCTCCTGGGATGGGATAGAAGAGAGGATAAGAAAAAAATTATTAAAAATAAATTCTGATTAAAATTAACAAGAGTAAAGCAGCCAAAGTTTCATCAAAACTATCTCCAGACACCCTGTACTCTATCCACCCCTCTCTAAAACTGACAGAGCACTGTTTCTGCATTCCTGTTTCAGAGTACACCCATCCAGTTCGAGTATCTATCCTTTTACAAAAAGGAAGCAAGGTCTTAGAAATTAATAACGTGGAATTATTCTATATTACTTGGAATGCAATCAGAAATTGCAAATCTACAAAGACTGAACGCATACAGCAAATGACAACCAGCTACCAACCTGGACTATGATTTATTGGTTAAAGCAGAGACAAAGCATAACTAGCCACTATTCACAGTAGCTACTTCACTGTACAAACTATCAAGGTTTAAACTCAACATCCTCTGCCCAAACTAGGGCATAATCTACTGCTTTCAGCCTTGCCACTGAGAAGTGACTAGCCAGACTTATGCTCTAACTGTTCATTAGCTGACTGTTCATCAAGTTTTTATGCTGTTCTGATTAAACCCACTGAATCCAATTTCAGCACATCGTTCCACCATTAAGCAACTGAGAGCCAAACCCACACATCTCAGAGCATGCAGAAGGAACAAAAAAACTGAAGAGGTGTTCACAGATATGTGTTCACAGATATGTATCTCTTCATCTTTATAGTATCCTGCAGGTGAACAGGTCGAAGGTCAGCTATGTTTCAGGGATATAATTTTACTTTCACTACATACCTTTACATTGTTGTCTTGTGCTACAAAGTCATTTGTCAGCTGGTTCTCAGGATTAGACAGACAGGATAATACTGTTTGCATGCCCCTGTCCACAGACTTCTGAAATACAGTTATAGGTACATTAACACTGATTTTCTTAGTTAGGGTATTACTAGCTAGCAACACCAATGTCATCACAGGGTTTACCTGGCAATCAGGATTCCTCAACTGCCTCCTGTTCCTTGAGATATTTGTAACTTTTTTTCTACCCCACAATCTTTTAATATTAGTAAATCATTATCCCCCTTCAGTGTTACAGCATAGCAATTCTAATCAGCAAAATGCCAGTTCTCCTGTGGATTAGGCTGACAGCTGAGAAATTAAATGTCTGCCTTAGAAAACTGAATTCAGAGCCAGCTGCTTGCTAAACTGCATCCACCTTCCATGAAACAGTGAGAAAGGGAGAAAGTTACCAACCAATACTTGAAACTTAAATCTAAGACAGCAGGCAGTGCTATTGAATCTGCTCTTCTAGTACGTGTAATTTTCCCTAGAAATTTCCAAAGATTACGTGAAGTCTTGTCAGTAGATTTAATCAGTCAGAACACACACTTTATCCAGCCCTCAGCACTGCAAACAAGCACTAACACCTTCAAGGAAACATCAGACTTCTGAAGTTGTACTCAGAAATCAGATATACAGGACTTAACAACAGGCTGAAAGTAGCAACTATAACTTTGATTTCTAGGCTATCTGTCTGAGGCCCTTGACAAAACTACATAACTCTCAAGTGCAAATTTCTGGGAATAGCATTTATAAAGAACATTAAAGTTTTGAGAAAGAATCTACCTTTGGTGGGCTGTTAGACAACTGCGTATGCTCTGGAACACCCTCAATCTGCAGAAATCCTGGATCCTCAATGCCATGATAGTTCATTGGAGTATACACCTATAGAGTTTTTAAGTATTACAATGTTTCAGTAACACTGGGAAAACATGCACAGTTAAGGTGTCACTGATCCTCATCTAGCCTTAAACTGTGCCAACTTTATCTTCGCAGTTTTGGTAAGTTTAATGGGTGGGGAAAATACTGTGTAATGACCTGCTTTATTAAGACAGTTAAGAATGATACTTTAAGTTAATTAGCTGAGATAAATCTGGAACAGTTGTCTGCTCCTACAATCAAGCTTGTAACATTTTACAGTGAAAACCCCATGCACGCCTACTCTAAAAACATACCGACCTGCCACCACTGAAATGTAAAATGATACACTATGGCTGTATTACATTCATAGATGTTATTTAAATACCTATTTCAAGCCAATAGTGCAATCACTATTTCAGTGATTTCTGATAGCTTTCAGAAAAAGAATACCATTCAAAATAAAAGTACAGCTTTTATATCACTTTATCAAAACTGCAGTCAATAAATACACCTGAAGAACACAAAAATGCCCGGGGGCAAGTTTGAATTCTGACACTGTTAAAACAAATACAGAGTATTTTCCCCCCTTCAACATGGATGTTACTCGAAGTCACAGAAAGCAAGGAATATTTTTAGAGGCTAGCAGCACCATCTACAGTTCGTAACAGCCTGGGAAATTTTTTTAAGCCTGTTGAAAGGGGCAAAAAAATTCATTAGTATTTGCAAAGAACTTGGAGATGTTCTATATTTTAAAAAAAAATTTTGTACATCAGGTCAACTTGTTTTTCTTCAGCTTTTCCTGAAAACTCCATTTTGGTTAAAATTTCAGAGTTCTGTGACTAGAACATGTAGAATGCCAAAAAACAAGCAGACCTCTTCCACCAGGTTACTTTAAAAAAGCACCGTATCAATACAGAAGTTCTGAACAACCACATACTTTCATCAGTAATTACAGATTTTTGCAGACCAGATTACACAGATCCAGACAAAAAACAGACTTCTGTTTTTAAATATCAAGCAGTAAAAATGTGCTAATTAAGAAGACTGTTTCAGAAACCTTACTTTATATAGACTTACCGGAGTTGGAGGCATTACATAATTTCTTGGGTCCCCAGCAAGCCACTGTGGTTGAGCCTTAAACAAAAATTGGACAAAATACACCTTTTATTCATTTATTTCCAACACAAACAAGTAACTGCTCTTTAGGAGACACTGTTTATAGCATTACATGTCTCGATTTTTCCAAAACAATTAGTTAATACATGGTCTTATGTCCTGCTAGATGGTTTAATAAAATAAGGTATCTATTTCTCTCTCCAAGTTAAAAAAAAACCCCTAAATTACGAAAATAACATAAACCAAAATACCTACATTGAAAATAAATCTCAAACCTCTAGTTGCTCCTGGTGACTCCTAGTTTAGTGTCATTAACAAGATTTAGCCACACACTTCACTTGTGAGTTCAAATCCCACAATCAGCTAAGCACCTTCTGATGTTTCATAGTGCAAGAGCACATCCCTCCTCCACATACACTAAGCGTTGTATCATCTGATAAGATTCTGATTCCAGGTACCTAACACCCCACACCACAACATGCACAAATGCAAAGCTCCCTCCCACAAGTACTAATTAATGTACATTTTTCTAATTTGAAAGTTGTTTTATCACATATTTAAGAAAAAAAATAATGAAACTATAAAAAGAAAAAGAGTATGCTAAGTTACTCAAACAGTTTTCATCATTTTTGTTCTTGCCTGGGTAGCTGTGAAGAACTGAAGGAAAATAAATTTCAAAGAATGAGAAGCACAGAAAGGTCATTCATTCCAGTTTTGTCAGGTATCCAACAGCCTTTCTGCTTCTACTAAAACTTTACATACCTGATAGTTGTAAGCTGGTTGATACCCTACGGGAACTTGCTGCTTTAGCACTACAGCTGGTGATGAACTGTATTGATAAGGCTGCAAATAAAGTTGTGGATTTTTTTTTTTAATGCAAGTTTGAAGCAAGATACAAGTATGATATTTGTAGAGATATTAGCCAGGAGCACATTTTTAGAAGCTACACTGTTATTTCAGTTCCTATGCAGACTAGACTCACTATTTAAAAGCAACCCTTAAGATTTCCCACAGGGCTTGCTTCAGCACTTCAGGCACTAATAATATCTATCCAAAGTGAGATTCCAAGTGTCTTATATATGTAAAAATCCCACATCTGCTTGCAACTGATCTTGTAAGTAATTTCAGAAATGTAAGTCATGCCATAAACTTTGAGAAGCAGATATGAAGCAGACTGACTACGATGAAATAATGGAGTACAGCGTGAAGGATCAGTTTCTAGGATGCAAAGGACTACTACAATTAATTTCCTAGTATTTCTTTCCTGTAAGTACTCTGACACAGTGTTAACCTGAAACCGTCTCAGATTCTGCAAAGAAGAGTTAAAAGCACATTCCTACATTTAAGAGAATTAAGTCTCTTAAATTAATCAACTTAAGAGAATCAGTAAGAATATTATTATTAAGCTCTGCCTTGCAAGAAAGTGTTTCTGCAGGTTTGTTCTTCCTCTCTGCTTAATATATGGAAAACAGGATCAGTCTGTAGTCACTACTGCCCCACCATACAGGCTAATGCAGTAGGAGAGCCTGATCTGGTTCACTCACAGCACAGGACTCATATCCAGGCCAGAAGCACTGTACTCACACCTCAGTAGGAATGCTCATCTGAAGTAGCAGTGCAGCGATGTCCTGCAGGCAGTACTGTGCTGGGCACAGTAGATGTTACAGCAGATGCTGTAACACACTGTTCTCATACTACAAAAGTAGTTTAAGATCAACTACATGTTTGGCTAGGAGGAGAGATAAGTACCTGAGAGAACTTCTGATTCCACCTGTAGTTTACAAAAATACATTTTAAATGTTGTAGCTTATTCTGAAGCAGGGCAGCAGCTCATTAAATATCTGGATACATTTCATTTGTGAACTACATCTGTGACAGGCAAGAATAATCTTCCCTCCATTTTCAACAGTTCTCGTTCTTAAAGGGTATCTCCCTCCTGTTTTATTATAATGAGTTAACATCACTGAATCAATTTTTCAAGGTTGCTGGCACTCATTTGAAGTTCTTTGAAGCTGGGTGCTTCTTACTGGTGAAGGCAATACGAAAACAGGCAGGTAAGATCAGATTGGAATCCCAAGACATACTCCAAAAGTCATACATGCTTGCACCTGCAAAAACTATTTAATTACGATTCAAAATTCGTGTCAGGAGCAGGCTTACCTGAACATAGGGTGTCACTGGAGTCATGACAGCTGGAGGCTGCACGTACGTCTCCATACCCTGATTACCCCATACACTCTGGAACTGTGGTGCAGGAGGTGCAAGAACTAATTGTCTGGGTTGCATAGAGGAATCTTGTTTTGAAACAGATAAAAAACAGTATTAAGACATTACATGTATTTCATTAGGAATTTCAATTCAAGATGAAAAAAAAACCTTGAAAGATTTTGACTCTTAAATTTAACTCAATATTAGCTATGTTGTATTGTGCTACCAACCTCACTCTTATTAATAAAACAATATAATACAAGTGAAGTCATAGAAGTCAGAACCAAGGTTTAACTGAAATATACATAGTGCATAAGATAAAAAGTACTTGCAAGAATACTGATGTATAATTAAGAAGAACCCTGTTATAATACCTGCAATATGAACAAATTTATTTAGGTATACTTACTTAAGTTTTGTTGTTTTCTGATTGCTGGCCCCAGTTTCAGCTTTTTACCATGGAAGTTGATTTGCGACTGAAAGACAGGTTATACTCTGTAAGCTGGCAATCAGCAACGTGAAAGGTTTATAGGATTTTAAAGAGACTGGACTCTACTTCTACATCACAGTGCATCAACTTCCATAAAGGCTCCAGCCCCCTCTCTCAACAATATGTACCTTTTATCTCATTTCCTGCAGGCCTCTCAGCTATCTGCCTCCTCACAGACCCTCCAAAATGATGTATCACTTACCCTAATAGCAACATGCCCTACTCGAATTTGCAAGTATGTATCAGTGACAGCCCCCACTGTTTTATACACACAGGTTTTAACCACTCCTGTCTCAGACAAGACCACTGGAGTGACCTCAGGCTGAGGTTTCTAGTGAAAGATTCTTGGTTTAGCCCTATTAGCACAATTTTTGTACCAAGCATTAAAGTCAGTATTGGGTGCAGACAGCCCGTTAAGATTCTCTATCACACATAACTCTACAGAAGTACCTGCTTCAGAAGAAAATACATGGTTTAACAATTATCTCCCATTTCTGCTAAAAGAAGTGCTTTGAACAGACAACAGAAATTTTATTTTTGTAAAAATAAGCATAAATATAATGATAAAAGAATCTTGCTCATTTTAACTTCTATCAGTTATGAGAAGATGATCCAAGAGATTATATAGGGGTGAAAAAAGTGTAACAGCCTGACTAGTTTGACAGATGGATGTTTTTGGATATTTTTTTTCCCCAGAGGAAGGCATCTTGGTTGATTTTTGGGCATTTTTCAATTAATTCTGGAATCCTGTTCTGCCCACAATCATCCAACTACCTTTTCCACCTCAGCAGTGAGAACTCCGGGGAGAGTTCAGGCCACCCCTCTAAACAGAAGACAACTTTCCATCCTGAACTGCAAACAGATTCATGCTGGACCAGAGTGCAGTTACAGACCTAAAGCAGAATAAAAACACTGTCAGGCTGAACAAGGCTACAAAGCCTTGTTGAACAGGCAGACAAACACAGGCACCAAAGAGTAATTTTAGCTATAGAGAGGCTCTATCATGTTCATTTACAGAAAACACTGCAACCACTCAGTGCAGGTAAAGCCTGAAGTGACTTAGTACAGTAAGTAACCTTTGCTTATAATTTGAGTTCTACAACACCCATGTTAATATCTTCCTTTCTTCCATCCCCTCCAAAAGCCAACAGGTTTTGCTAGATTATTGCTGTAGGAACGTGCTTCTTCCTGATATGGCAGGAATCTGTACTGCCTGCAGACCTGAAATGTGTCCTGAAAAGAAAATCCATCATATACCTCTGGGTGTTCCAAGACCTCTGGTATACAAACTCACATCAGTGAGTACTATATTAATAGAGGAACACAGCAGGCTCCAGTTTTGAAGCACACACAGAAATCAGCAGTGTACATGGCTCAAATGTCAATGCTATTCAAGACTTCTCCACAGAAATTTTTAGATCAAGCATTTTACACTCATGTAGAGTAATAAATGCAATCCATAGTAAAATGAAAAATGTGTTCTCAGATGAAGTCTGTTGCTCAGTACAGCAGCCACTGTATATTTTTGTCATCATAACATCAAGTAACATCAAGCTTTTAAAATCTCTTGGTGAGAATCAAGAATTTCCTGCTGGGGTTTCACTACTCTCCACTTCACTCAAACATGTTCCCTTCCCACTTATGGAGCTGGATGGCCAGTAAACACATCTGCACATCACAGAACACTACACTTGCGCCTAACACAGCCATCTGGTTTTGTCCTTCTGATCTACTTCCCTATCTAAGAGCCTCAGAAGCAAATGAGACACTGTTCATCCTCCAGAGATACAGGAGTTTTCTGAGGCAAAGACCTCAGAGAGGGAAGTATTTTAATAAACCTTATGTTCACAGCTACTGAATTCATCCTGGGGAGAAAGAGGGGAAAATAAAAAGCTTTGTCAAGTGAGTTGTGACCTGGTCAACTCTATCAGAACCAAGTGTCTGATCTGTTTGTAAGCACTGAGATTTCAAATTTCTCTGATACCAAACTCCCAATATCAGAAGAGCTGAAGCAGTTCTACCTCTTCATCTCCTGTGTTAGCTACAGGAAAACTACATGATGACAGTGTCATGATTTAACATAGTTTGGTTTTTAGTTAAGGAAAAAAATCCACCAGCTATGAAAGCGATTCCCTGTAAAGACCTTGGCAGCTTCCTTTGGATCTGACAAAACCTATCAGCTGGCTAGTTATGAATACTGACACCCTATTAAACAACTTCAGAAAGCTGAACACACCTCCGTGAAATCACATTTTAAAATGAACAAACCCTGGGAAAAACCCCCTTGCTTCCAGCCTTTGAACAGGTAACTAACTGGACGCTGGTTAGGCCAGGCTCACTCTGTCATGCAGCCAGGTCGGCCCATGGTGCGCTGCAGCTTGGCTGAGATTCTGCTGCCACCGAGCTCCAACCTCAGCCTGGCTGGAGCTGAGCCGGCCCCGCTCCGGCCATGAGCTGCAGAGCCACCCTGCTGGAACAGCAGAAAAACCACACAGCTAAGAACACAGGCGGCTCTGCAGCCCTGCAACCACAGCAGGGGCCAGAAAACAGCTGTGCAGCCAGAGCGGCTGGCGCCTGGCAGAGATCACATGGCCATCTGCAGGCCCAGGCGAGATACTAACTTCTAGCATACAGATTAAACTTGCAGACATCAATCCCCTCCTGAGTGAGACAAAAAGGAAAGGGTGAGGACACAGAGAAAACAACATAGAGACACCAAGGTCAGTGAAGGAATCAAACCCCAGATGGGAGGAGAATGAGGACATGCCTTGGTCTTGGGCTGAAATTCTCTTGTAAGGCTATGATGAAGATATATAACTGATACATCACTTTTTTTTCTTTCCCCCCTGCAACTCATGGAATGCATTGGGGGATGTAGGATTCTAGCCATAGCCATGAGCAGAGGTACCCACGTTGAAGCAAGCAGACCTTGAAGCAGATGTGATCCAATGAGAAACTTGAACAGAGAGACAGGAGAAACCTTGCCCCAGGGATAGAAGAAGAAAACCTCTGTTCCCAGACATAAAAACTTCTGTTTCTATATTAGAACAGCTCATCCTTAAAATTGGACCCCAATAAGCTGAGATGACCTATGGTGGTAGTTGGTAGTCTGGAAGACTACCAAATCGTGGGAGGGACTTCATGATTACAGATTTCTGGGCAGCTGCTATTTGTGAAAATTAAAACTACAAGAGAACTGTTTCTTGTGGGAAAGTCTCCATGGCATGGCAGGAGAGACTGCCCTCCCTAAGTGAGCTGAAGAAAAGATTATTTTAAAAGTGGTAATCAGACTGAAAACACCAAATTTGTCTCTTTATGTTGTCAGTAGGAAAAGAAGGCAGAGTTGAAGGAAGAAGTGTTCAGAAGGATTATTCTGATTTATTATTTTTCTTTTAGTTCTATTATCTCACAGCAGAAAATGACAGATTCTAGTGGGTACACTGGCATTTGGCCAGCATTAGACCCACTACACACAGGAACAGCTGCAGCACAATCTAGGAGAATTAAAAAAATATGTGCACCCAAGATAGCATCCCAATGCATAACTACTGCTGGAGAAAGGTATTTCAACTACTGAGACTTAAGTAAAAAAAACTAATACTGTCTTCCATGATACTGTTACTCCTGTGTCCTAGGTAAACCAAAATGTTATTGTATTTCACCTATCTCTGCCCGAAATTGTTACTGTCTCTTAAGACCCTGGAGCCAAAAAACAGAAGCATGAGGCAGAACCCCAGCCTTTGAAAAGCTGAAGCAGAGTGCTCCCTCTTGCCTCATGCTCTTTGCTCAAGGCAGAGGCTCTTCTTTGGGACTTTTTCCACCCCTCTCTTGTTTCTCTTGGATCTTGGACTGGCTCAAGGAAAATTCCACAACTTTTCCAGTCTGCAAGCCACCAGGGAGCAGCCCTGCAGAAGTTAAGGCAGAGCTGCCCCAGTCCAGCTGCCTGGCTGCTGCCAAGGAAAGCAAATCCCTCCTCGAGTTCTAGCCCTTGATCAAGTACCAGCTGGAGTGTGCCAGCTGCATTAATCAATGAAGAGATAAGAAGGGCCAGTCACCATTTTCTCTGTGTCTTTGGAACTGCATGGTTGCTCAGCTGCAGAGGCCACAATTTTGGGGGAGGTGTCACTCCTCCAGTGCAAGTTTTTGTTCATTCCCTGGGAGCCCAGGAAATTTCAGCCATTTTGTAACTAGTGACTATTACTGTTATTTTTTTGCCCGTTGCTATTTCCTTCTTTGTTAGTAAACTCTTTTTTTCACTTATATTTGTGGTGGTTTGTATAAATTGCCCGAAACATTTCTGGACATTTATCCATATTTGTTTCTCCTTATTAGTGGAAAGGGATTGGTTAACCTAAAAGAGATTTACTCATTTTAGAGTGTCCCACTTGAATTATCTTAAACCAAGACATCCAAATAACTAAATGTCTACGTTCCTGCCACAAGCACAACGGTTCTGTGACAACCTTTATCTACAAAAAGCAAGCAGCCAAACACACTCAAGGCTTTCAAGCACATAAATGAGAGCAATCATAAATAAAATGACATGAGATGTTTGACCACACCAGGCTAAAAATTTCGCTTCTTACTTAAGCAAATACATTAAGACTTTACCACCAATATACATTTTAGAAAGTTTACTTTTTGGGCAGCCCTAGACTTCCTGGGTCCTAACTTACTATACAAGATATGTAACTTTGCTTCTGCAAACTTGTTTCTAGCCTTCATACATCAACTTCTTTGAGTAATTTGGATAAAGAGCTTACCTCAACTATCTTTTGAACATCCACATTGTCCAGGAAAGACACAAATCCATAGCTAAAAAGGAAGAACAGACTATTCAGTAACAGTTTCATTTGATTCGTTAGCCAAATGGTTTTGAACAAGACCAGTTAATGTGCCAGATACACTATATTGCACATCAAAATTATCAACCAGGACATGATTCAGCCTAAAAAGGTATTTACTGCTAACTATCATTATCTATTATGAGGCCAGATGAAAGAAACTAAATGCCAGATTTTAGAATAACATGAAATAGAAATAAGAGCTATTTTTCCTCAAAACAAGTACTGCTGTTGGTAATAGTAACTAAAAGTTAAAAAAATTGAAATATGATCTAACTTATCTTTAAATTTTGTATTTACTACAAAGGTCTGGATGAAAGCAGACATTAGGAACAGTAACACCAGTGAGAAAAGCAGTTCCTGAAGAGGTTTTTCAATTTATTTCACTAGCTCATCTGGTCTATACAATTAAGATCATTTCAGAGCATTACTGTAACAACTGTGTCCCAT
The DNA here is from genome assembly GCF_963662255.1 of Cinclus cinclus. Taxonomy (NCBI): domain Eukaryota; kingdom Metazoa; phylum Chordata; class Aves; order Passeriformes; family Cinclidae; genus Cinclus; species Cinclus cinclus. Next base: position 35,069,449 of record NC_085046.1, read on the forward strand.
TAATGTAGTACATCAAATTATTATCAATACTTGTAACATACAGTGGCTAACTGCACAGCAGGATTCACTTTGCAGACTAGCAAGGGATACAAGAAATCTAATTTTATTTCTAGCTCTTCCATTGCTACATATGCTGAAGAAAGATACGTGACATTCTAGGATCTCAGCTTTGAACCTCAAAGACTGGGCTGGAAGGAACCTCAAGAGGGTACGGTCTCCTTCACATAAGGAGGGATAACCACAACACTGGGATGGATTCCCCAGAACTAAACAGGTTAAGATAGTTTATCTTCTTATTTAAGGGTTTCAACACAATAATCCAGAACTTGTCCATATATTCAAAGGGAATTTCCCTTGTTTCAACTTTGTTCACATACTTAGTTTCACTCTTCACTCAAGAGAAGTTTGGGCTGTTTTATTCTAGAACTTATTCCAAAGTGTCAGAAGGTAGACCCCCTGCCCTGAATAAACCATCTTAACTCTCTTATTCATCCTGAACTGCCCACACATTTTTAACTACTCGACTGCAGAAGAGTCCTACAAAAGAATTGGCTGTGCAAGCACACACAAGCTAAGCTTTGTTTCCAATGTCTTAGTGATAGTGAGCTTCTCTTCCCTGAACAGAGAGACTGAACTCAGAAAATTCATGTTATTCCTTGTAAGATGGTAAGTTTTCATTGGGGGCAGTATAGATTTACTGGTTTCACAGTCTTAACTCACCACAACAGAAAACTGCAGGTAATATTAAGGTTTAAGCATGTTAGGTGTGTTGCTAAGTATCTGCTCACATCACCTATTACAGAATGCTGTCCACATATGCAGCAACTTAAAACAACTACTCATATTCTACCTACCCCTTCGAAACACCAGTTCTGTCAGTGATGACCTTCACCTCCTTCACAGTACCATATTGTTCAAAAACACTCCGAATTTCTGCTTCCTTCATCTAAAAGAAAACAAGGTCTTAAACATATTCAACCACAAAAACTGCTCAGAACTGATTTAAAGCAAACAGTACAATTTTTAAACCTATTTTCCACTACTGTAAGATCTAAAGGTTAGTTTTGGAAGACATGTATGAGAATTCTCATGACATCTAAGTACCTTCAAGCCTGGCAAAGAAATTAAGAGAAAACAACAAAAACAAACAAACAAACAAAAAAAAAAATTAAAAAATCCACACCAAAACAGGAACAAAATTTCCACTTATATTCTACTCACCTACCCTACACCCATTTTAAACAATTAGAAAGATGTATATACCCTTATGTCAATTCCACCAACGAAGACTGTATTTGGCATGATTTTTCCTTCTGGTAAAACATAGCCCTGATTGACTGTTGCTGAATAGGAGCTGCCCTCCGTGGCACTTGAACACTGGGTCTCCACATGTGCTGCCTAAATAATTTAAACAGAAATACTTATTTTAGTCAACGACATTACACTTTATTCAACTACATTACAAGACACCAGAATGGCTGCACCTTCCTATAGATATAGCAGAGGACAAGGCATTTCAATAGCACAAATGGATCATTTATTGCAGAAAAAACTGAAATCATTATTCCAAGAAGTTTTAAAAAATTAAATCTAGACCTATTCTAGACCACTTTAAATAGCCATGCCAGACTGTATCAAGCTTTGTGACCAACGTTGCTACTATCAGGATTTGCCCCCATCTCTTTTGCTGTACCTCCTCTTGCACAAGAAGTTCTAACACTTATCAGTTTAAATTAAACTGGCTCTACAAAATATGCCAGGAAGATTAACATGAAGTGAGCAGTTTTTCACCCACCTGGTATTCTACTTTTGTTTGGCTGCATATACAGGTAAAGGGCATTTGAACTGAAATCTGAGATGGCAACTCCACAGCACCCTCAAGCTGACCTAACTGTTGCTTCTACTTCTTTCTGGATGTTTCAGCGAACCAAGCTAGAAATGGTATTCGCTTTGTTGTGCAAGTTCTTTGGCAGCCTAAAACAGGAAACTGCTCTCAGCAGAGGCACCCAGAGAGTGCCTGAACCAGCTCAATGCAGCTGGTAACCAGATACTGCTGGTACACCTGTCACACATGGCCTTGGCTGCCATGGAAGTGCAGTGTTCGGGTCACACACTAACGATGTACAGTTTTCAAAGAAAATTAACTTATTCAACACTCTCACATATTAAGTACCTGAAAGAAAGAATAAACAGACTACTTAGGCATTCCAGCAAGCAGGGCAACATCAAAAGTAAGATTTATTAATACACATATTTACTAGAACTTGAAAATGAGATGAAAAATGCACAGTGGTAAAAGTCCCCTAGAACAAAAGAAAAATAAAAAGAGAAAAAAAAAAAAGGGGGCGAGGCCAGGGGCGAGGCCAGGGGCCTTATCTAGCAGTAATACCAACACAGCACTACATAAATTTCTGTTTTACATACACTATGCACAAAGATCTCAGACTGCTGCCGAATCAGTGTCCAAAGCCTAAACCACCTACAGTTTCAAACGGGAATAGCCGATCCTGCCAATGATGAATCGGCTATACTGGAACTACCGCATCAGCTGAAGTGACTCAGCCCTTTAAAGTTACTCCAAAAGACGTCTAATTTGTCTTATCTCATGAAGTAGCTTTCAAATCAGATTTCCACATGTCATGAATATTAGGGTATATTCAGTTTTTCAACTTATCAGAATTAGCAGGTGCGTTTTTTCTTATCAAAAGATAAAATTAATCTGTTTGCTCTCTATTATTCCTGCAAGCATGAAGTTTAAATTGATGAGAAGAAACTGGTATAAGGTTCTCCTCCCAGCAGTCGGGAGACTAGTTATAGACTTCTGGTAGAAGGTGGAAATGGACGATGGTTGGGCCAGGTGGAAGAAATACCTACATACCCACCCAAATGTATTGCAATCAGATTTATGCTCATTCAGGAGAGGAAAACCTTCACTTTTAGGCCACGCAAGCCCGAGATTTCTCAGGCTTCTCCCTGGCCTCAACAAGTTCTTTGTCGGAAGTAGTAATTCATTTATTTTATTTTTGTTAAAACATTTAAAGCGCAGTCTCTATGATAGCGCCGGCGCCTGAGGGAAGAACACGGCTGGCGCCGCAGCCATCCCGCTGAGCACTAAGTGGAGCCCTCAGCCCAGCACTGCACGCTGGGCACCTCGGAGGCGTAACTTCACCTGTATGAAAAAATTTTAATAAACCCCTTAAAAACAAAAGCCCCACCACCTTACTCCATACAGTATTTGAAGCGTCAGCGCTACACTCGCAAATCACGTTTCTCAAATAGAAAGAACAAACGGCAAAGCAGCATGTTGGTGCGAGCCGAGAAAGCCGCAGCCGCCGCTGCCCGCACGGCGCCCAAAGCACTCCGGGTGACGCCAAGGCCTCGGCTCTGGCGGACAAGGGACGAGCGAGGCGCCGCTCGAGGGGCCCCGCGCCCAACGCCGCCGCCAACGGCCGCCATTTTATGTCCTCGCACCTTCGCTACCCAGCGCCAACGAGGCGCGGAAGGTCGGGCGCTCAGGGTAATGGAAGCTGTTCGCAAACCCCCGACAAGGGTTCCTTCCGGACTCTAGGCGCGGCGGGGACACGGCAGCGGGCAGGCGGAGGGCATCCCGCCCGGCCGTGCGAGCCGGCGCCATGCTAACGTGCGCTGCCACAAAATGGCCGCTCATGGGTGTGAAGCGTCTTCCATCGTCAAGCCTTTCTCAGACCGTAACACCGACGGCTACGACCCATACGTTCCCCTACACAAGCCCCGGGCCTTTCAGTTGCGGTACTCCCGCCTTGACCTTAACCGCTCACCTCGTTAGCTTTTAAAACTTTCAAGACAATTAAAATGCGAATAGCCCTCAGGGGTTTAGCCCCGTCACCGCGCTACGATGCGACACTGCATTCTCGTGTCTCACTCCAAGAATAGCCCGAAGAAGTTGGTTGCTACTCTGCACCCCGCTGCGGGTCCCCCCAGAAGGAACTACAGCACCCCCAGAAGCCCGCCCGGCGGCTCAAATGCCCCCATTATCCCATTCCCACCGCCCCAGTATGGCTCCCCGTTCTCGTTCACTCACCATCACTCACTGGAACTCAGGCCGCGCACACACGCTTAGAAAAGCAGGGTTTTACAACAAAATCCGTATGAACTTCTTGGAAAAAAACAAGTGCAGACAGTCGGTTTTCTTAGATGGCGAAGTCGAGCTCTCGACGTCGATAAAGGCGGACGGTAGTAGCTACCGTTCTCTTTTATATAGACCCACTGGGTGGGCAGAGACGGAAAAAAAGTTGTTCTCAGCTGTAATATAGTTCAGCCCCGCCCTTTGCGGAAAGGTGCTCGTTCAAGGTGTCTGAGTTTCCGAAGACAAAGCATCGAGAAACCCGCAGCTTTTCTTTTTTTTTAGAAGAGGCGGATTAGGTTGCTGCTATCACTTGTGGTCTTGTCGTGCAGAGAGCTACAGCTCCTGCCATCTTGTACTTGCCTTGTGGAAGGTTTGAGAATGGTGTGTTGTTGAAGGGACTTTTGCTCGCTTTTAGGTAAAAGCTGTAGCTTTCCTATTAATGTAGTCACGAACTGATGCTATATAGCTGTTCTAGAATAATCTGTCTCCATCTTATGACCACCTGTGCTGAATACCAGCTTTCTGAGCCAGTGTCCTAAGGCTTTTCTGGAAGGAAACCTCTCTGGAAGCCCTCTTGGTTCTACAGTAGTAAGATTGGATTTTGAAATTAGTTTTAAATAGCTGTTTGCCACTGATATCAAATGTTGAGAACAAAGACTAATTTTAGAAAGTTTCAGGAGGAGCTGAATCCTATGGACATCTCACTAAAATTAACCTCTGGCTGGGCTAGGTTAGTAAGATATTTGATTTATGGTTTGGTTTTGTCTTTTTTATTTATTTTTTATTTTTTTTAATAGCAAAGGCATATGAGTGATCCTTGTTAAGGATGAAAAGTTGAAGTAGAAAGTAAAACTGATGAAGTGGAGTGTATTTAACATGTAAGGTGGTTTTTCTAATCAAATTTTATGTCTTCTAATGTTTAGATTTTTTTTTTAAAAATCAGTTTACCAAGTGTTCACCTTATATTAATAAGCCGAAGTAGACTGCTGTACTGGATTTACCTGAAACCCAGATCTGGTTTAGGTAATAACAATAGCAAAGCCCTGATCAAAATAGATGCATTTATGTTTCCTATAGAAGAGATTTTGTTAAATCTGGAAGGGTTGAAGTATTATCTGAAGGTAAGCATATGCCTGGGCTTTCATGCAGCTAATGCCCACTAATTTAAATGAAAGGCATGCTCTACAATACTTAATCAGATTTTCAATGTATTTATTTGAAAGGGCTGAGACTTCAAAAATGGGCCCCAACAGTGAGGTGAAAATAATACATAGTATTTACTTAGGTATAATGGATTCATATTTGACCTTAAGGGTAGCAGTAAGTGAGGCTGTTCTAAGCTTATTGTACTGGGTTTGGGTCAGGCTTTTGTCCTGTTTTCCTTAACTAGGTATCAACTTCTAAAATTGGAGAAGATCTGTGGCTTAAAACAAAAGAGAACGTAATTTATTTTCTGCTGCCATCACACAAATTTCTAAAGAAGTGGAGGAAGTGTAGTAGGAAATTGTCTTGGCTTGTTTTATCGATGTTGCTATCAGAATGGTTATTGCTCAATAGATTTATTTGTTAAATGCACTGAGTAGTAGATGAAGAAACAAATTTTATATTCTGCTACACCATGTAGTACTTACCACTTCAATCCACCCTTTTTTTTCCCCCGCTTTAATTAGAACATTGGTAAATCAATTAATTTAGTAAATCAAAGTAAATCGGGGAGAGCTGGCTTGGGATCTTTTAGGCTGCCATGGGTGAGAATTCTACATAAAATGTAATGAAAAATTACTACTCTGTTTACAGATAGTAAAGATTACATCTTGAAATTTAATACTCCTAAGGACAGGACTACATGCATTAAAAGTCAGGTTAGGTTTAGTCTTCCTAGAAGCAGAACTAAAAGTGAATAGCAGAAGTATCATATAGCATTTGAATTTTTGGCTCATTTCTCATAACTCTTCTGCAATTTCGAGATCTTTTCTTGTGAATAATGTCTCTTTCTGTAAAGTTGAAGCAGCTAGCTACTCTTGGGAGATACATAAACACAAAAAAAGAGATTCTAAAAGAGATATTTAAGATATTAGATTAAGAACAAGAGAAGAAGGGCCTAATTTTTAGACAGCAAGCTTGTTTAAGAAAAAGATACTGGGTAACAAAAGAGGATTTGAATATCTGTTTTCTGAGTTTCATACTTTCTAACAAAGAGTGAATGCCACACACATTTCATGGCAGGCTTTAAAGCCCTAGAGGGGTCATTCTATATCTGCTTAAACTTTGGATGTTTCCTTTGCTGCTGTTTGCATCAGGTAGTCATTTAAGGGGATATAGCATAATGTTCTGATGAGCATCTGCCTTTAAAAATAATTCCATGCTTATAATTTGCACTGAAACCACTAGAGTTTCCATAAGCAAAATACAATCTATATTCTTACTAGCATGGTAAAATCCTTCAAAATGTAGTGAATAATTTGCTGAATTGATTTTCCTTATATTTTCCCCCCTGACTCTAAGAAATAATGGAATACAAATAACTTCTATTAAAAAAAAAACCACAATTAATTTTTGCATGTATAAAATTCCAATAAAATTACTTTTCCCCACTTGTTTTGGATGACAACCAGAATATTATTTTCAACATTAATTAATTTATTTAATTTTCAGTAGTGGAATTTGGGAGCTTGTTTTTTCTAGAAACTACATTATTTTAGAACACTTTAATTAGTCGATAATAAATTTAACTCATACAGTCAATAACTAAGTAAAAACTTAAGAGCTAAACCATGTATAACTTGAGTTATATAATATATATATATATATATATAACCTAAGTCAGGACATTGTTGAAATCATTGTATGAGGTTGTCAAGGTTATGCTTAGCACTACCAACAATTGTAATTAGCCTTTAGGCATTTAAATTCTGACAAGTTCTTAAAATTTTAACCTGAATGACTTTAACCACTGTAGGAAAGCTGGTCCACACTTCAGTTTGTATTATGGCATGACTGAAAAATTTCATTGTATTGCACAGGTATCTAATATTCTGCAAGAATGATTCATACAAGTACATAGGCATATGTAAAGATGGCTGTGCATAATTCAGATGCTCAGTGTCTTCTTCAGAGTAGCCGGTGTGCCTAGAGAAAGGATGTGAAGGCAGGGCTGGTGTGGAGTGATTTTTCTTACTGCTAACTTCTCTTTGTGCTTGCCAACCTCCAAAGCATTTCCTGAGCCCCTTTCATAACTGTAATTGATAACACTCAGTGATTTTTCCTGTGGAGTTCTCTGGTCCCTTTTTGAACTTGGCCTTAACACTTGCACAAGACCATTTAACACTGAGGTTGACAAGGCAAATAGGCATTGTATGGAAAAAGTACTTGGTTGCTTAAGCTTTTCTCCTTATAATTAGAGCCATCTCATTCATTCAACAATAAGTAAGGCAGAATAAAAGTAAAATATGTTAATGAACAATTTCTCCTTGCTATCCTATGCTTCCAGGGCTGTTCTGAATTACAACAAATTATTTGCGTCTCTGGTTTCTAGAAAGAGTTTTTTCACTGCACTGGGAGTTTGAATATCTGTCTGCTTTGCAATTAGTTTTTTAGCAAGTTCTTCTGCTTTTTCTCTGAACTTACAGACCCTGAAAACTTTTCTTCCCTCACCATGCTACAAGTTCAAATTACTTGCAATGACAGGAGCCATGTCCCTTCCTTCAGGGTGTTTTAGCCTAGTGTCTTGTGTTGAAAGAATAGACTGTAGAAGCCAGAAGGTATAGAACAAGTATGGTCTGATGTTTATCACTTCCTTGCAGAATATCACCCTTCCATCTCCTGTGGAAGAAAAAGGAGGAAAAGCAGTACCTTTTATTACTTTTCTGTGTAATCTAGAGTGGGCTGCCAGCCTTTATAAATACAGTGTTTGTAGAAACCTCTCAGCTCTCTGCTTTGGCCCTGTTTTAGCTCATCTTTGACTCAGTTATTTCCTTCTGAAGGACTTCAGTGTGCTTATGGGCCTAACATGTTCCCTAGAGTGCACTACATATAGTTCTTTCTGGATAGCCATTTTTCTGCAATTCAGTACTATTGAGAACTAAAATATTTACCTTAAGTCTCTGAGTCCAAAGACACTTTTTTACTTATACTGCTTGAACCCATTCTTCATTATCTAAATTTCAGAGATATCAGCAAATCAACAACTTGCACAGAGTCTCCATTTTATATTTGATTAAATAATCCCTAACTGTTTTTTCTAATTTTCCATTTTTATAAAAATTATTCTCTGAAAAGGATAGAACTGAGAAAGAGAGACAGGCATTTTGAAACTTTTTCTTATACAAAATCCTAAATCAAAAATATATTTACAGTGTATGTTGTACATGGTCTGAGCTTTTTAAGATTATTTCTGACCACAAGTAAAAAATCGCATAGGAATTTAACATTATTGAAATAGTGACCTGCAATCCTATATCCAGACTCCTTACACTACTGTATAAAATTGGGAAACCATAAATAGAAAGCATACAGTCTGCAGATGTCTGCTTGTTTTTTGAATTTCGGACAAATCTTTTAGACTGCTTTCATATACAGCAAAAAGTCACAGGTTTCTTCTCTATCTTTTACTTGATCCATCCTATGTGCTGACGCCGTGAAGAAAATCACCAGAGGATCTTGGCTAGTTTTGTTCTTCTGAGGAGACTTATCTCTGGATATAAGTACTCGGCCCTTAGCGCCTCACATCAACGCCGATTGCGGCATTTGCATCTCACTACAAGTGGGCTCCAAATGGGGTTTGGAAGTAAAGTAGCTGCTCCGTGCTTTAAATAAAAGCCTTAAAGCACTGGTTTGAACTTCTGCTGCCCCAACAGCTTCCTAGAGGATACTCCCTTTCTTATGGAACAGGGATTCAAGCTTTTCTCCTACATATGAGGGTGCTTCCCCGGTCCTCTAAGAAATTTCCTCCACGTTTTCCTTAGTTGCTAAACGTCAATGTTTAGTACGGTCATAAGGCTGCTTCAGTTTATTCATGGCTGTCGTGAGGCTGGCTAATTCCTGGCCGCAGTAAGAAGAGGACAATGAATGCTATTCATCACTTGATGCGACCAGCAGCAGATTGAAATATATACAATAAACGAGGCATTTCTGGCCTGTGTTTTCCTTTCTTTTACGAGTTAAACACTCTTAAGAGCGGTGATAAGTCGTTGGTCGTTGAAGACTTAACAGCACCGAGTGAGTCATTAGAGCAAATGGTCTGAATTTACTGAAGCACTAACTGGCTGGCCGAGGATTATTTGCATGTATTGCAGTCTGTCTGCAATAGGTTCCCCGACAAAGCTGCTCCTGTACTGGTCGTGTCAACGAAGTCTAATGATTTAAACATAGTTCATGTCTACATGACTAAGGGTACAGCATGAAATAGGCAGTGTTCCACTGCAGGAGAAATAATTCTTGTTTAGTATAACTGCATTTGCAGTAGAACTCCCAGCAAAGATCTATATGTGGGGGGAAAAAATTGCCTGGAATCTGTATCGCAAATATATCATGCCAAGAATTCTTGCTGTGTAAGTAAATCCTACAAAATCTTTTTCAAACTTCATATCTAAGTCTCTTCTCTAAAACAGATAGAATCGTACAGGAAAGACAATAGCTTTCTAAACATACTTTTGCCAAAGGCAGACAACAGTTCTGGTGGTATAGTATGTTTTGTCTGTCACAGTGTTTGTACTCACTAAGCCAGAAGTCATTAACTTCCTGCTAAGTGCACTTGATTTGAGAGTGATGCAATTTTCCAAATCCTTCTCAATCTTCTCTCTACCAGGTGAAAATAATACCTTAAAATAATGTAAGAAATGCATAGGGGTTTGGCTTCGTAAAGGTTATCATTATAAAGTATTTCTCACAAAGATTATGTGTAAGGGATTATAAAAATAAAAGTGCAATTCCCTTCTTTTTTATCATCTGCAGGATCACAGTATCTTTTGGTGGTCAGTCATTTGAAAAGGCAGCCAAAAAAACTTCTCAAGCATTCAAAAATGTTTGAATCAAAGGAAACAAAGAGGAAGAAGGGTAAACACTGAGAGTGGGCTAAGTATAAATCTTGCAAATAAATATATAGTCAGTCTAGGCAGATGCTAGGCAAAAGTATGAGGTGGTGATACTACTGTGTTAACTGGAGTGTTAGTCTTATGGCCTGAGCTCTCTGAAAACCTCTAAGGGGACATGTTCATTTTCTTGCTTTCTCCTTCATTCCATCCTTTGTGTCAAGACAAAGGCTGTGTTCCTGTATGTATGTATTGCATGTATTGACCAGTTGTCATGTGGGGCTGCTGCTATGGCATCGAGTTCTTTTACTGCATCAGACAGAGGAAAAAAAAGGTTATGTCTCTGTCTTCTAATGTGTCTGTTTCCTCTTCAGATGCGTCTTTGCCGTGCAACTATTGTGGATTGTGAAACAGTTCTGACCCTCCAGGAGGATCAAATCGTTTTTGAGGTGAGAGGAGGGAGATATTTACACAGCCTGAAATCTAAAAGCCATTCTTCAGAAATGTAAGGCTTGTGTATCTCTGCACAAGTATGTGTTTCTTTCTTTTATGTATCTATTTTTTAAAATATGAATATTTTTATCAGATTATTAATTTAAGACTATCTTAAAAGGGGATCCCTAAAGATAGACCTCTAAATTTAGGAATTAAAGCCTACTGATTGGGTTTTTTTCATCCTTTTTGGTCACAAGTAATTAAAATAGTGTAGGAATGATTCTGATTTATGGCATTTATGGGTGGCTCATTCCTAAACAAACCAGTTGGTTTTAACCAAAATGGAATGAGGCACTTCTGTATTAAGAATGGCCCATATGGAATTAATCAGGAACAGTTCCATGCGTATAAAAGCCTTAATTAATTTTTGAGTGAGTTTCATTTGCAGTGTCTTTGTTGGAATGTATATTTGGATCTAGATGTATATATAGGATACTAAACTACTTGTAAATCAGGCCATATTTCATTTAGAGTTTTTGCCAGAAGTCTTAATGATGATTTTACTTTTTTTTTCTTTCAAAAATCTTATTATGTATTGGTGGGAAAACAAAATTAGAACAAGAACTAAAAAAAAAATTAGTATGTTGTTGCTTTCTGATTTTACATCATATAAGTAACCCTTCCCTGTTTCTAAGTTTAGGTTCTTGATTTTATGTTAGAAATAGCAGCTTAAACCTCTTACGTGCTTTAATTAATGAAGTTACTCTGGATAATGTTGAATATTCTAGAGTAAATTTTCTCACTGTCAGCTTTCCTTGCTACAATGAAATTTCTTTAGCGAGGTAATTTTATAGATTAATATGTTAATAGGTGTTTATAGATACATTGTTGGAGTTCTATTAGTGTCGGAGAACAAAGCATGTTTCCAATGCTTCTGAGTGCCTTTGTACATAAAATGTGCCCACCGTTTAATGATGTTTCTCTAAAGAAAGAAAGTCTCTATTTTATTGCCTGCTTTTGATATTTTCTTTCCTTCCTGAATAGGACTGATGTCAAGGATACTTATATCACACCTTGTGACTGATGTCGGCTGTTGGTATGGCAGTCGATTTAGCGAATGTTAAGAAATGCTTTTTATCAGGGGAGGTAAAAAACCAAAGCCCTTATAATCTTGTTTCCAAAATAAACTGTTTATTTCCTTGTTCGTGTAAGCATCAGTTGCCTGCTTAGAAAACTCTTGCTTGTCAAAAACTTTTGAATAGTCTGAATTAAAGTTTACATGTACTCTTCTTTCATGTCCTCTACTGCACAGGCAATCCTTGACTTCTTAAGTGGATTTATGTGAGCGATCTACTTGAAATTAGGAACTTTCTGTAAGAATCTGACTGTTCTTAGTTTTGTTCTGCTTACAGTTTTTCAAAAATGGTTCCCTTCATGGCTGCCACAGTAGACTGAATAGAACTTTACAGATAAGTGGAGGTTAGCACAGCCACAGGGGCTGAGAAATAACAAAGCCTTGGGCAATACACTTGAGAACAAGGGTGGTACCAGGCTGAGTTAACTCGAGTGTTTGGGCCTGATACCAACCATTCGGTATAACTAAACGGATTGTGCTGTTCTTGACACCTTTTTCTTAACTAGATCCTTCTTACATTAGAGCTGAACATAAAAGATTGAGCTGCAAATGCATAGAATGAAAACTGTCCAGGCTGGTGAAAATAACATACTTCAACCCAAGAAGCAGTGGAAAGCCACTGAATTGTGGATTTGACAATAAATCAAGTAAGAACGTCAGAATTTTACTCAGGGCTAGCTACAAAAGGTCATGAAACATGTGATGTATTAAACACTTTTTTTGATTTGTTCAAGGAAATGCTATATATTCAGAATTACTATGAAATTGTTTTAAGAAGGGGGGATGAGAGAAGGATTTAAAGAACTTGATACAGGTGGAATTGTCACCTCTCATGTGTATTCATTCCTTCCTTACCTTTGAAAGAAGAAAAATAATGAAAACCAATTAAATTTTATCAGGTATTTAACTTGCCATTTTTTTTCCCGTAGAGCTGATAGACAGAAAGAAGTATGTGAATATGAGCAATATTATCATCATCTCATCACACTTTGGAAAACTCCATTTCTTTGCATACGTGAATAGCAGAGTTTCAGACTTGACTTAGTAGCTGAAAAATGTTGTTTACATCTTATCATTAGGTATTTGCTGAATGAATGAATGAATGAAATTTCTCCAGATTCACACCTCCGTAGTGTAATGACAAAATTACCTGTTCTGAGAGAAGAAAATACGTTCTGTATTGTGCTATTGTTAACATCATTGGAATTTTCCCTTGTTTGTCCACTGTCTTAGTTTAAGACATGTTATGGGCTGGAGACTCCAAGATAAACTACCTCCCCGGAGTTTTAACCTCTCCCCTCCACCAAGAAGAGACAAATGTGCAGAGATATAAGTGAAAAAATAGCAGTTTACTAAAAGAAAACAGCAATAACCCGGAAGTACAAAGGCAAACGAGGCAACCCCTATCCACGATTCCGGAGGAGATCCTGCTAATTGTCCCGGGGAACGCTGACACAATGTCGGACCGTCCTCTCTCCGAGCCTCGAGGCTGAGAGAGGGAACAAAGGGAACAACCCTGTTCCAAGGAAACGAACTCCCCCTCCCCAGAACAAATTAAAACAGTGGGGGAAAACAAAACCTGGGGAACACTGTTTTTGTCCAGAAAGACTCAGTGCTGCCGGAGCGCTGGGGCAGCTCTGCACGCTTTCTCCCCACAGCGCAGCCGTGCAAGAGCAGCGCGCTGCGCCCTCCCGGCCAATGGCAAGGGGCAGCAGTGAGAGGATTGGCCTGTCCGTTCCCTGTGTTTGAAGGGATCCAGCACACCTGCCCTGCCGGGAGCTGCAGTACAACACAGAAATTCTGATTCTGACTCCGGGCCTCCAAGAGACACTAAACTACCTTGCGTGGGTTGACACAGAAAAGGCATGGATACATGATTTTGGGTCACCCCTAACGCTAAACTCCACCTCTTACCTCTGTAATTAGGACATCCTGGTTACACATGCTGTTGTCCATCCTCACAAATCTTCTGTTTATTTCTTTGAAAACAAGGCTGATATGCTTAAATTTTCTTATTAATGAGGTAGTTTTTCAGTCTTGGTTAAAGGAATATGGGAAAGGAAGTAATGGTTAATTGTGGAAGCAAGATTTCCGGAGTTTGCTTTTTCTTTCCCCTTTTAGTTTCACTTAGTCACAGTGGAATCTTTTCTGTCAATTTTTAATTACCCTTCTATGTCTTTTATGGAAACTTGTATCAGTTCTAAAGACTGTATCTAAGGACACCTGTGGAATGATCCTTGAATCACAGATGCAATTTAGTTTCATTCTGCACCTCTACGTAACACAGATGTGTAGACATGGCTGAGTTAGTTCAAATCCGGGAGGAGAAATGACCTAAACAAGTGAATGCAGAGCTATAAATCATTACTGCTGCTCTTGGTAGAGAGAAATAGTGAAGTTAAGGACAATGATTTGCAGTTCAAAAGAGACTTCAAAGGAGGCTGAACTCTAAAAAACTCAAGGGTAAGTTTAGTGATTTGGCAACTGTCACAGCTCTCTGGTATTTCCCACTGCTTGGTAAGCTTATACATAAGCCTGTGGAAGTGGGGAACTTGGCCATTCTATCAGTCATGGCTCTGACAGCCCCAGTAAACATTTCTGCATGTATATGGTTTCCATACATCTAAATAGTTACTTGTTGCTGAAGCTAAATTGCCTGTAGTTCCAAATCAAGCTGCTTACAGTTAGCTTGGTAGCTTCTGCCATACTATGGGATCTGCAGTAAGTATGCTGAGACATGTCACATGCATTTACTGCTGGATACTGACTTCTTGTCATCCAGAAAGTTCTGACACTTTGATTCTTGTATGTGACTGGGCATTAGAAGCAATTCCTGGTATCTTAGTAGTGATCCTGTGTCACATTTTTATATAATATTGTCATCTCAAGCATTCCAAAATCACCGTTTAGGTCAAAAATAATCATTGTATGATTTTAAAATTGGACACGTGAGAAAGATATATATTTCTAGTTGGTCTAGTCTACTTTCTTGTCTTCCAGTGCTTTGGATTTGCATTTTAAAGCTTTCTTCAGCAACCAAAAATTAAAAAAGTTTTCTGCAAAAACCAAGTGCTCTAAATTAAGCCTCCAAAAAATAATTGGTTTTAGAAGTATGACATTTAATAAAAATATTTTGGCATGGATTTCTGGGTGGGTGTCAAGCTTTTACTGTGCACCTACCTTATATTTTGGGGACCTAAATAGCTAATAATCAGACTGGAAAGTTGAAATGGGAAATTTAGCATTCACATGGTTGAACTTGAATAACAATAAATGTACCACTTGTGATAAAAACTGCATCTGTTACTTACTTTACTTCATTGTGCGTCTACTTAATATCTAGATTATGCACTCTACAGTAGAGCAAGGGGATCTGCAAATATCCATATAAAAGCCTAGTGAGATGAAATTAGGTTCAGAGAACAAAAATCATGTTTTCACTGTGAATTGTATCTATTTTTGTATTTTAAAATGCTATTTCTGTGGCAGAAATTGTTATCTGTTGCTATACATGTTGCTGTACATATCATGATGATGAATATTCTAGAGCTGTCTACAATCAACTGTTACACTTGATTTTAATGTCTAGTGGAAAGCTAAGGAATAGCTGGCTGATACTCAGCATAAAGTATTGTTGGCCCTTCCATGGTATGTAGCCCATGGGAAAATTAAGTTTCTTTGGCCTGGATTAAAGTAGAACTACAAGAATTTAATCCACTCTTAGTTCTTTAATCAAGGACTTTTCTCTATTTGTGTTTTACCAAAACAGAATAAATGTTTATTTCTGCTATCATTTAGACATATTTAGCTGATTTTAAGCTGCTAGAAGTGTTTTACCACTGTTTTTAAATGATTAAGCTGAAGCACCTCATTTTTATAACAGCTGTCTACTACAGAGATTTCTGTCATAACATCTGTTCCTCTCATTTTAAAAAAAAAAAAGTGCTGTTCTTATTGTTACGTTCCTTCATTCTTTCCAGGAATGATAGTTATTATTGGAGTAGTACAAACCCAGTGTGTCTATGCTGGGAATGCTTTGATTTTGTTGACTGATACCCAAATACTTATTAACTGTAAATAGAATAGTTATTCCACTTTTAATTAATTTCCTGTCTAGAGCTGTTAATGTTTAAACCATTAAGCTGAGTAAATATCTTCATCTTCGTTAAATTAAAAGCATGTTTTTAACCTGCATGATCTAAGTAGAGGAAGAATGATTTTTCAGAACTCCAGTCCAATTGGCTAACAGGTTGAAAACTGGCAGGGAATCTAAGTAACTAATTTTTCATTTCAAATAGTTAATATTTCACTTGATGAAAAAAAGTGAATTTTATATCTTCAGTAGAATTTGAGCCCATCTTAATTATGATGCCAGTTCTAGATTACTAAAACTTGCTGTCACAATGTTTTGACAACCCCTAAATATGGTAGTCTGTCAGTGTTGTTTGTGCAGGTGGTGTCCAGACAGAAAGTGTTAGTGTCCTGCGTTGTCATAAGGAGTGCAGCTATGCCAAATTACTGGAGTGGTGGAATTCTTATATTACAGGATAGTCCTCTTAGCCAAGTTAATGTAAGAATGTGAGCAAAACACAAATGCCACGTTGCATTTGGAACAACTCTTGCAGTTGCAATGAAACCCATACTAATTCAGTTTATTTGATTCTGAAGTATGCAAATCAATATTGTATCTATGTTTAGATAAACGTAGAGAGGTTTACAACATAGTCTTGTCTAAATCAACACCGATTAAAACACCAGAAAAATTGTGCTAATTACAAAATCTAGCTTTTTTTTTTAATCAGCACTTTTGGGGTTTTTACTTTAAATGAAGGCTTGCTAAAATGTATGCACTACTAAAAGTTCTGATACTGATATGTGCTTAAACTGAAACAGAAGTTCCACCTCTACATGAGGAAAAATGTCTTTACATTGGGTGTGGCAGAGTACTGGAAACAGGCTGCCCAGAAAGGCTGGGGGGGGGGGGGAATATCCTTTTCCACAGACATTCAAAACCCACTTGGATGCTTTCCGGTAAAACCTACTCTAGGTGACCCTGGCTTGACAAAGGGGTTGGTCTGATGATCTGCAAAATTCCCTTCCAGCATGATAGTGCTGTGATTCTGTGATATTATGGTTCCTGAATAATCACAGGATTATTCCTCCAATAGGAGGAAATAGATTTCTGTTTCAATTTTATATTTAACTTTGTTGAGTATTTTCCCTGGTGGGTTCTGTGAAACTGAAATTTTACATATGGAGTATGAGTTGGACTACAACAACCCTCTCTTGCACAGATGCCATGCCTGCTTTTTATTCTTCATAATTAAGAAAGATTAAAAAAGTGGCAGTGGTTTTCTTTTCATGTCTTCAGACATGGTTTATTTGTTAGATGTAGTTTTTGTCAGCTTTTCCAAATGTACTGAAGCTGTCTTTCCACACATTTCCAACAGACTTAAATCCATTCTTTTCTGTAACCCTGTATATGGGCTACTTTTCTAACTATAAATCAAATCTGTGACAAATGAGCATTCTCAAATCAGATGTTATTTTCTGAAAGTATTCAAGAAGAAAATTGATGGTGAAGGTCTAATTTTAAAGTAGCTCTATTTTACAAATGGAAGACAAGCTCAGGTATTGTTTACAGCGTCTGGTAAGAACACAGGAATAGACTATGTGAGTGAAGATAATGTTAAATAATTATGAAAATAATGTTAAGATCTGATTATTAAAATTATTAGAGAGATGTCTCTTTTGGAGTTAAGGCATAAATGAGACAATATGCTGAAGTCAATAGTATAGATTTTTATTTAACGGTAAATGTGAGGTAGAGAGAAGGGGGTAAAGAGAGAGGGATGGGAAGAGAATGACAGAGAAACAGGTAAAGTAGTAAAAATATCACCACTGCAGAGATTCCAATGTCATCCTGTTGGTTCTCTTTTTCTGGCTTTCTCAGTGGTTGGAGTCTTGTTGAAACGGTGGTTGCTGATGGTATCCCTTGAGGAGTGGGGGAGAAGAATCCAGGAAACACCTGGATTTGTGTTATGCTGAGCTAGATGGAAACACCTTCTATACCTCCCCTGGCTGATGAAATAGTGGATTATGGAACATTTCATGAGTCTTTGACACCTTCTAAGGTGTTGCAGCTGTCTCTTACATCAGTGTAAGTGACCAATTACGGCCCATTATGGCCCATCATGATATTAAAATATTTATCCTTCATATAAGGCTATTTCATAGCACAAAATCTGAACTTTTCTCTGACATCATGCTTCTGGGCTTGATTTTCTACACTTTGGCTGGGCTATTCTTTCCCTTAATTTAATGGGCCAATTACCTGAGTTAGAAGTTAGGCGACTGGGTACTGGAGTTACTCCTGTTGATAGTTCAACACTTAAACCACTCTAATTTTATCAACTTCAGGGAAAGTACACTACTTGGACCAGTAATAGTGTAGCTGAGAAAGGGATCTGTATCTATGCAAGTTTTACCATGTGATACTACAGCAGTCAAAACGGAAGAACATTGAATAAAAAAATCCTCCTTTTTGTGTTTCATCTTTTTTCTTAAAAAAAGGTAACAAAATGTGTGATCATGAAGGGTTTGGGAGAGAAGTATTATGCAATGTAATAATTGAAACATTGATATTTTTCTAGCTCTTATGAGCACCTCATGGGAGAGAAGACTTTTAATCTGTTGTGCCACTTAATATTTGTGCTCTTTCAACTGTTACAGTGTTGAGTGGTGCTTTCATTTGCAAAGTGTGCTTCAGCTGATTTGTCTTCTTTGTTCTGTCTCATAAAATTAAAATTACTATTACTGGATAGTTTTATGTGGGACTTTGCCTATATAGGAGAGTTTTATTCGTATTGATGTCAAAGTCTTTACATTGCAATGACCTTATCAGCTTGGGAATTATAAAAAGATTTTAAAAGTTCTGGTGATGAAATATTTGAATAATAATATTTTTAGGCTTTTGCTAGACATCAAAGGAGTTCTGAACCAAGTCATTATGCTGTGATCTCAGCCAGACCCTCAGGACAGTTCAATAGTAAGGGTATGAAATGCTTTTACAAGAAAAATAACCATCTAATTGTGATTCTGATTTCTGGTTAGTTGAGGAGCTGCCCACATCTTTGTCATAAACCATCACTTCTGGCAAGCTGATGACTTGGAGATCAGTAAAGCTTTTGATATGAGAACTTGTTAAAAGCCAAGGGCTCAGGAAAAAAGAGACTATCTGGATTCCAAAGGCTTAATAAATTATAGATTTGAAATAAGCACTCAGCTTTACAGTTTTGCCTTCAGTTGACTTCCTAGTATTGAAAATCCTCAACCTATTAACCTTACAGGAGACTCCACAATTGGTAAATATTTTTTAATTGCACTTGACTTAGTTGCGATTGATCAGTTTTTATACTTACACCTAAAGTTGAGTTGCTTTTGTCAGGCTCAACTTGGCATGATTATGTCACATGGACATAAGTCAATAATTCATTTGAATATGATTCCTGGATGACAAAAATAAGGACCATTAGAGGGCCAGTTTTGAACTTCTCACAATATCAACAAATTAATAGTTTACCTCACTGACCCAAATTCTTGTAGCAGTCAGTCTGGTTTCTCTTCCTGCTGCATCACTGTGACATTTAACATACCTGATTTTTAAAAGTTCCCTTAGAAAACTATTTACAAAATGCCTTGCAAATCAAGAGCTAACCAGTACTTGTCAAAGTGTTATCACAGAAAATATTAAAACAATCAAATACAAACCAATTTTTCCAGTTACAAAGTAGCATATTTTCAATGCTACAATATGTAAGGTGGTATCTCTGCAAACCTGTGAAAGTGTATAGAGCAGACACAAATTTGTAATCCTAAACATACTGACAAATCATTGCAAGATTACATTTTATTTTCCTGTATTTCTCATCTCTTCAGCTCTCTAAGGGATTAAAATGTAATGTTATATGCACAAATTCTTTAAAGTCTCTCTCAGACTGTTGTAATAGTCCAAGTCAGTGATACTTTATCATATATTTTCAAAAGAAATAGCAATCACATTTCAGTTATTCAGACTCTCAAGTGGGCAATATCAAGCATGTTTCTGTACTTCTCTCAGCTTCCTTGTAAAGAACCCTCTCAGCCTTTGTTCCTAGAGATCAGCAATGCATTTTCCAGTGTAGAAGTATTTTTAATATGTTCTGAGCAACCAAAAATAGTGTATTATATTCCATATCTTTTCTATGGCAACCCGCTTAAAATTATCACTTTAAGACCTGGGGACATGAAGCAGAACCAGGGTGTTTTATCCTGGGTTTGTGGAGGAAGTTGGGTCCCAGTAAGAGACAAGCAACAGAAGAGTTCTTATTTTCTTATTTCTCACTCTGTTGCCAAGACAGTTGCCTGGGGTGAGGGCAAGGAGAGGCCGATGTCTTGCTTTCTTTCTCTCTATGGCAAGCTCCTTGGCACAAGTCTCAAAAAAAAAAAAAAAAAAAAATTTGGCAACAACTTTTTGCCCATGGTTGCCGGGGGCAACTCCCATCTCTGGATCCAGAGATGTCAGGGTCAGGCCTATGAGTTTCAGTGACCAGCAAATAAATCAATTTTTCTTTCCACTGCAACACAGAAGCAACCCAGAACTGCCGCACGGACACCAAAAGAAGCAAAGGAACTCACTGCAGGTTCAGAGCTGCCCCAGATGGAGCTGGCCCTTCTCACCTGCTACCAGAACTGCTTTGTAAGCTCCCTATGTTCCAATTTTTTGTTCCAGGGCAAAGATTCAGCAGAACTGGGCATCTCTGCCATATTTTCTTTGTCTTCTGATCCATGGTCGGCTATGGAGGCCACCATCCTGAGGAGAGGCTTCTCTGCCTTGTTTTAATTTGTTCCTGGGAGTCCATGGTATTCAGCAACATTGTATTTAGTGCTTATTTCTGCTTATTTCTTAATGTTGATTGTTGCTGTTTTGTTTTTAATAAACTGATATGTTTTCACCTACATCATTCTGCTTATTTGTGAAAAGGGAGTGGTTAAAAGGGGAGCTAACTAATTTTGGACTGTCCACCCCATATAATTGTCTTAAGACAGTATGTTTGCAAATGCTGCTACTGTCCACAAAATTAATGACTTTGGTTTAGTGACTTTGTGAAATACAAGCTCTGTAATAATCCTGTTGCAACACCCCTTGCAAAAGATGCAAATGCAATTGTCTCTTACATCTCTGAAAGCTCTAACAATTTACTACCATGATGTACCTTAGTTGACTGAACTGCCTGTGGGCATCCAGAGTTAGACTAGTATCTAAGAAATGGAGCAAGCAATAGGCATAGAACTAAATGCAGTAAACCATCAATCTGTTTTGACTGTTAAAAGCTATTGAAGAAATTAATTTCTTATCTCTGTGACTGTGCCAATAATGTCATGGCTGTTAATGCCAAAATTTCATGTTGTTTGCCCATAACAAAGTACTCAAAGGCAATCCACCCACTCTAACTCCATTGACACAGAATGTTTCTGAGCATCCCTGTGGTTTAAGTGTTGGCAGAAAAAGATCTAAAAAACACAATCTTTAGCAAATCTGGAGTGACATGAATGAAAACTGGCAGTCTGTGTGGATGACTATGCCTGAAGTAGCAAACAACCTTTGATTATGTTATGGTGGGGATTAGGGAAAATTGAAGATGTTTTTCTAAAGTCAACTCTCTGATTCAGTTTTCTGATGGGGCAGAGAGTTTGTCACTGAGGTAGTAAATGCAGCTGTGTGGTTGTCAAGAACACATGGAAAAGGCCAAAAATAGTAATAAAAATATAAGCAGTGCTTAGTGATTTCATAATGGTGTAATATACTATAGCCAATATTGAAATTTTCAAGTTGAGGATTAGGAATAAGCAATCTTAGGTAGTAGCATACAAAGAAACAGTGATACAAATAAAATGTATTTAGAGAAAGAATTGAAGATTAAACATGAAACATTTGCCATGCCAGTAAGATGCTGTAATAATTAATTTTATTTCCTGATTTGTTTACCCCCCCCGAGTTATTATAGTTGATACTTGTATATATCACTTAATTGCTTTAGTTAACACAATAAGTAAGAGAGCAAATGATGAAACCAAATAGGATGCCCACAGAGGTATTGGAAACCAAGAGGTGAATAGGAGGTGAATACTGGTCAATGTGTGGAATTCCATCTTTCAAATTAGAAAAGCTAAATGATGTTATAATGGTTAATCTGTGTCCAAGAACTTTCAACAGGAAAGGTCACAGAATTAGGAGCATGTTACCAAGAAGTAAAAAGGTAATGCAGAACAGTGAAGCAAACAGGAGAGAAATCTTCCTCTCCATTTTAACAGTCAACAGGCTATGTCTGCTTTGAGAGAAATTAAAATAGTTTTATTTTCTAAAAGGTATCATAAAATGGATAATTTTCAAAAGCAGTGTGTATCTGACATCGTCCTGGATCCTGTCCTCTGTTGTTAAAATGTGTCAACATTCATCCTGAACAGAGATTGTTCTCACTCTGTAGCATCTTGCTACTGCAATTGGCAGAGTTTGGGGATACCATGAGCCATTGTCTAGACACAGAAAGGCATTTCTTGACCTCCTAATTACTAAATCCATCAGAATTATGGGGGATCTTTTCCTGGGCCTAACAGCAAGGGTGGAGGATGAGAACAGTAACACAAGATGTTGTCTGGGCCATCTAATTTACATCACTTTAGACAGAAGATCAGAAGATGAGATCAGACCTTCTACGGCACTGCTCATTTGAATTTGAATGAAGTTAAAGGCATCTGATATCTGCCAAAAGAAAGAGAAAATATTATGACCATACATTGGAACAACTTCAGTGTTTTTACCCAGCACTATAAAGGCAAACAAAGCAAACATCTGTTATATTTAAACATTTGTTTTAAAAAAGAAAATGTCACACATACTCATACCATATACATGCATAAGTGTAAACTTCAAGTCCTTTAAATGAAGGGAATTCACACAGGACTTTAACCCATATAGCAAATTTATGCCAACAGCTTTGGTGGATTTCGGGTTTTGAGTAATTCCTTCTGTACATCAAAAGGAAAGTATGGGTGAAACACATGTTCTTTGTCTCATGTCTTTGAGAAGTCCTTTGGAACCTAGGAATTACACAACAACCTTTTTTTTTCATAGGGGCCAGGTGTATGCAAAATGCTTTTTACTTGGCCTAGAGTAAAACAATGTCTAAGAAATCCCTGAAGGAAGAGGTTAAAGGCTTTTTTCTGTTCTCTGGTATTATTCTTAAGAGGGTGTTGTTTTAAGAGTAAACATTCCATTCACCCAAAAGATGTGTTTTCCAATTTTGTAGAGTGTGGCTTTAGTGATTTTTTAAAAGAAATTATAATATTGTGTTGGTTGCAGATCAGCTTTTATGCAGGATTCAGACCTCAAAATCTTTGTTTAAAAAGTGTTGTTGCATCAATGGGCCCAAATTACTTTTAGCACTTGTAGCTCTGAGAGAGCTAGCTGATATCAGCATTGATATAAGCAGTTGTTATGCAGCTCTCACTCCTTTTAGCTCGGGTATTTCATGAAACCTCACAACTTCTGACCAGCTCCAATCCTGAAAATAACCCCTTTTTATCCCAACCCTGGAATGCCTCTAAATATCAAACTTTTGTAAATGCCCAAATTCCACATATAATTCATCAACAAGGAAGAAAAGGAGAAGGAAAATAAAACCAAGGCTTTCAATATCTTGACAAAAAAATAACTGTTCATACCTGGATGCTGTGGGCTATTACTTTTTCTCATCTCTGCTACTTGTTCCTTGCTTTGTGTTCATCTGAAAGGGAGAAAAATAGGTAGTAGGCATAACTGACTCATTTGATTTTTCATACTATTGAGATTGACATTGAACTATTAACATTTCCTCCAATCATTATCAATGTATTTGTTGAAATTTATATTATGTTTTAGGGACTAAACAATGTTATTTTAACATGAACATATGGATTTAAAAAAAAATAAAAACTAAGCTGTTTTATTTTTCTCCTCAATTTTAAAATTTAGCCCAAAGGAAGGCAGAACAGATTAAAGGAAATTTAGAGTGGAAGACGTTAAAAATTAGAAAATTAGAAATTAGAAAATACAGTCCAATTTTTCCTAGACTGGTTCCCAACTGTTATAGGCAGGGTTTTTTTTTTTTGTTCTGTTTTTACAATGTTCCCCATCTGCAAAGCCTTTTCTCTGCTGTAGACATCTTCCATGCTGCAGATCTGGGTAATGGAATAGGGAAGAGGCAGAAGCATAGGGTTATGGAGTGGGGTTTCTCCTCCTAGCTCTCTAGGCACTTTACTACTATCTGGAGGAGAAAAGCAGTGCTGATGGCCTAGGTGATGGGTAAGAGGAGTCAGAGATCCAGCACTGCCTTCCTATTTTCAGCCTGTGAACCTCCAGGGTACTTTCATTAGTAGAAGAGACTAAAAGAGGTATCCAGAGCTACAGTGTAAAGAAATAACTGGCTTCATGGCCAAAGGGGTTGTTGGTGATCTTGCTCTTAGCGATGGGCTTGACATTGTTCTATACTGCAAGCAAACAGTGGAGAAGAGTGTAGGGACAGAGTGAAAAATTACTCTTAAAGTTGAGTTACCAGTGTTTTGCTTCAGACTGAGAGGGAATTTTAAGTTAGGTTCCAGCAGAGTCTGTCCTAAGGTCATTTCTATTTCATATAATAATTAAACACTTGGATAGTGGAGAGAAAAATGTGCTTATGAAATATATGAGTAAGAGCAAGCTGAGAGAGAGGGCAAGTACTCTGAGGGGCAGAACTATCTTAACAAATTGGAATCATTGTCCACAATCAGCAGGATAGATTCACATAATAGATCTGAAAAATCAAGGCTTAAGAAGTCAGAGCTCAGATATGCAGAAACAAAATAAGGAATGACTACCTATACAGCAGA
Source organism: Cinclus cinclus (assembly GCF_963662255.1). Classification (NCBI taxonomy): domain Eukaryota; kingdom Metazoa; phylum Chordata; class Aves; order Passeriformes; family Cinclidae; genus Cinclus; species Cinclus cinclus. Next base: position 35,094,098 of record NC_085046.1, read on the forward strand.
GGGAATCCAGAGCTTATACTGGATAGCAAGATAAATGTAAGACAGTGACACAGTAATGGCACTTATACAGTAGTGGCACAAAAGAGTGAAATAATGTCATTTTGGGAAATACTTGGAGGGACATAATGAGTGAAATAGCAAAACAAATTATTCTGATATGCTCAATGCTGGTGAGACCTCAGCTGGAATGCCATGTTTGCATTTTGCATGACTCTAAAAAGTTGGAAACAAATATAGGAAGTACAGAACAAATTGACAGGCTTAGTCTGTGTGGTTCCCAAGGCCTCATCTACCCCTACATTTCTGTGAAAAAGAAGCTAAAAGTTTTTTTTTCTGCTTGCCAAATGTACTTTGCATGTTGTACTTTTGTAATCTTACCCTTTTCACCAAGACTGCATGATTTAAGAGCGCATTTGCCCCTTGCAGGTGCAGGAAACCAGAAGTCCTGATTTAGTAGAAGTCTGCATTAAGTTTTAAGACTGACTTCACTAGACCAGGATTTAGCCTGAAATGTTTGTCAAAACATAACACCTACTTTTCAGTTTTGTTTTGTATTTTTATTATTGCTTTTATGGTAAATATTAGATGTGCATAAGTGTAATTATTGTTATAAGCATGAAGGAATAATTGGATCTTGGTAAATAAATGTAGGGCTGAAATTTAGCAGATTCTTTTTTTATTGTTTCAGTATGATTGCCTTTTTGCCCTAGCCATGTTCTGAGCCCTACATTTCATCTCTTTAAGAAACAGTGACTCATAACTACTTCTTGTCTTGGTTTGAAAGACAGGTGTTTGCCAAGAAGGGCAGGAGCCTCTCTTTGAAATGGAGAATGTAAAGCCCCTCCCTCCAAATTATTATAATTTTGAAATTAAGGGGCTCTCAGTCAAAGATGTGGGAATAGGAATAACAGTTCTTTACTATGAAAATTAAAACAGAGATACAGTATTACAAAGAAAAAACCCAAGAACACTGTCAGAGTCAGAATACAACCTGACACCCCGTCTGTCTGGGTGCTGCTAGCAGTCTGATTAAGGGGTGGCTGCAGTCCTCCTGGAGTGACACACGTGGTTCAGTTGAAACAGTGGTCCTGTAGAAGGGTGCAGCTTTCCTCCGAAGGTCCAGTGATGATGTGGAAACGTCTGGTTTTCCTCTGGAATCCAGTGAATAAAAGGCTGCTTTGATATTCCAAATTTCAGTTTTTACCTAGGTGGGAAATGCTTGGCTCCTCCCCGTGGCTGGAGCATCTCAGTGGGATGGTGTAGTTTTATGAGTGTTGCAGTGGGACTCAATGGCCCATTAGCGGCTGATATCTTCCTGGGGGAAGGATGGGTTGTGGAAAAGATAAAGATGACTGCCCCACCCTGTTTTAACAGAAGGCCCATTAGCAGAGAATATCTTCTATAGAGATAAGGATCACTGCCCCACCTGGTTTCAACAGACCGTGATGGAACACGTACTTTTGGTCACATCCTGTACTGCGACCCAAGAAACTTCTTGAGGATTAATTCTGGTTCGTTTGGATTTGAAAAAGGATTATACTGAGCATTTTTATGATAATGTCATTTGTTACATGTTTTATAACCATTATTTTCTTTATTTTTTTCAAATGCATTAGAAGATGAAGTAAACTTGTGAGATTAGCTATGCACTCAGCTGTTCAACAGCATCTGGTAGATTACAGCTGTCAAGGAATTCTAATATGGTGATTTATAGGACTGAAGAAACTGATAGAAGCCTCATGAAGTTCAACGATGGTAACTGCAAAGTTCTGTGTCTGGAGAGAAACAGCTCCAGGCACCCCCATTGTGGATTGATGCTGGCTGGATGTCAGGCACCTACCAAAAGCCTCTCTATCACTGCCATCCTCAAGTGGACATGGAACAAAAAATATAATGAATGTTCATGAGTTATGGACTGGGAGGGATCATTCACTAAGTACCATCAAGGGCAAAAGAGATTCAGCTTAGGGATGTTAATTGAATTTATTACTAATAAAATCAGAGCAGGAGAACAAGGAGTAAAATCTTAAAAGCTCCTTGCCCCCCTCTCCTTCCCAGCTCTACCTCCTCCCCCGCAGCAGTGCAGGGAATAGGGTTTGTGGTCAGTTCATCACACGTTGTTTCTGCTGCTGCTTGGGGAGAAAAGTCTTTTCTTTCTAAATATCAGGAGACACTTCTTACTGTGTGGGTGACTGAGCACTAGCACAAGTTGCCCAGAGACATTATGGAGTCTTGATTCTTGGAGATATATATTCAAAAGTCGCCAGGACATGGACCAGGGTTACTTCGAGTAGGGGGCCCTGTTTGAGTATGGAGGATGGACTAGATGATCTCAAGCCATGCCTTGCAACCTCAACCATTCTGCGAGTCTGTGTTTATGTGAATCCATCAGAAATAGAAGTAAACTTCATCTAAACACAGGCTGAAGAGTTTATAACATTACAGAGGCAAACGGTGTAAAATAGCAGGACCCATATAATCAAAACAAGTTAGTTTTTGTTCTGTGAACAAATAACCCTGAGCGAAATTACCTCATAAGAATATTAATCTTATCAGCAATTTTTTTGGGATGTGTCTAGGAATGCTTTCATCTCCTAGATGACCTTCCTGTCCTTCCTTCTTTTACACAACATCCAGTTGAATCACTTGTCTTTATTTTTCTGAGCTTTACTCTGAAATTTATGCTGTTCCTTTCCAAATATAATACCTTTATTTTATATTTAAATTTAGATTAAGGAACTAATTGTGTCCTTTTCATAATGAGTCTTCCTGCTGTACTATATTTGGAAAGATAAAATACTTAGTTATTTCTCTATTTATGTTGCCAAACTCCTTTAAAGAAGGTTTTACTTTAATTTGATAATATCTCCTAAAAATAAGAGTGTATGTCCCCCTTTGTAGCTGGTGTAATGTGGAATAAGGTCAGTTATAGATTTGTTTGTCATATGTAATATTGACTGTAAGGCAGACTATTAATTCCATTAGACTACCTGCTCCCTTGTAATGTTCATTTAACGTGTACCATAAGATTTAAAGAAATCATTATTTTGAACAATTTAACCATTATCAATTTTTGATTAAGGATCAAAACTATTTCATCCTCCTACTCTTGGAGGCGTTTCTGTATCTTTGTAAGGTTTTCTAATTTGAAATTCAAAGGTAGACAATTCTTCAAGGCTTAAAACTTTTACTGTATGTTCTTCTGAATAAAAGTCCCAGTTCATAAATATAGTTGTCCCGGAGATTTTATTTTCCCTCTTCCACCACTTGAAGTTAACATTGTACACCAGGCTGCACAGTGAGTTTGTATTTTTAACTCAGAGTGAATTTATCCTTTCTGTTTCTTTACAGACTCTTCTTTTCAAAGTTATCCTTAAGGGATCACTTAGTAGAGCTTTAATGTTGCAAGCTTTGTTACAAGCAGAGTTTACACACCTGAAAAGCAAACTGTAAATGTAAAAGTTGTGTTAAGTCTGATGGCTAACTTCAGCAGCTAGAATAAATGGAGCATTTAGAACATGAACTACAAATCAGCCTTTTATCATTCTCACTGATGCCAATCACAAGTTTTTCTTGGTCTTCTCAGGTACCTCCCTTAAAGACCCTCGGGTTTTTCTGAAGGCATATCTAGTGATCATAGAAACTTGTCAGTGCAGAAGATGTCTGCATTCCTAGATAAGTTGTCCATTGCTCTCTGGTACGGAGCTGTGTTTTGGATTTAGGATGAGAATAATGTTGATAAGACACTGATGTTAGGTTATTAAACTGTTCTTATCTCAACCCACAATTTTAGTCTTTTTCTTCTGATTCTCCACTCTGTCATAACAGGGGAGGGAGGCAGGAAGTGAGCAAGGTACTTGGGTGCTGGATAGGGTTAAACCAAGGCAGTAGATGTCTTCTGCTCCATGAGGGAGAAGTCTGTGCAGCTACAACTGCACTGCTATGGGTATTTCAAACCTCAGGCTACTGGTAAACATGACAATCATCATATTCCTTAGCTGCTGTGCAGACCTGTCATTTGTGCGTATGTAGTTACCCACGCTGTAAATCAAATCTCTCCACCTAAAAAAAGAGGTGTTGAAAATAATTATGTATTTGGAATAAGTGGCTATTTGGTACTGTCCATTCACTAAATTACTGCCCAGAGTTGGGTGTGTCCATGACCTGAAGGATTTGTCTATTAACTGGGAGATCATAAAATGAGGAAGCAGTGGAATGAAGTTTGTTTATATAGGATATAAAAATAGCACTAATGTATACATTTTAATGTGTAGCATTTTTTTTTCCCATAGCTGATGGAGATATACTAGTGAAATACATAGAACTTTTATGTTGAATTTGCAGTTCACTTCTTCAGATAAATGTAAAATCTTCGTACGGTGATGCTTCTTTCTTATCCTTTATGTGTGCAATTTGCTGCATTTTCAAACTCATATTTATCATAGAACTGAATGCATACTAAAATAGACCAGAATGTATCTGCATTCATTCATCACTGCAATATTTTCTTGTGCAGCTCCACACATCCCTTTCTATCTTTAATGCTATAAGACCTTGCTTTACGATTTATTCATCCCTAGTATCTGATCTTTGTCTCATAAATCATTTTGACAATGAGCTAAATCCAAAATACACTCTATATTAACATGGAATTATGTTTTACCTCTTGGGTGCTGTTAAAAAGTACATAAAAATATACAGATTTTAAGTTTGTCATTTTAATTGCTTTCTTTCCTGCGATCTTTCTCACTATGGCTCTTACTTATTTTCCTAAATGGCTTATTGTTATATCACTTGATTCCCAGGTTTATTCTCTTGTCTTGATCCAGCAAACTCCTCTTAACTCTCTACATGTGTGCTAATCTTCGTTTGCTCCTTGGTTCTTCCAGCCCTTCCAATGGTTCTCCTGGCTATTCATACTGACATGCATGTTTTAACTTCCTTAAATCTGTGGATGTTAGCAAGTCACTTCATTTGAAAGAATTACTTGTATTTCTTCATTGGCTCATGTATTCAAAAGCAAAATGCTTCTCTTCACTCTTGTCACCAACCCACATGTGGTTTGCTTAAATGTTGTTTCAAAGCAAAAAAAAAGAAAAAAGAAAAGAAAGCTTCAGAAACCAAAGTTTTAAGTATGGTGTATGTATAATTATAGTCTGAACAACTGCTAATACAATGTTTTTCAACCTGTAGGAGTAATTCCTCTTTCAAGCAATTTCTTTGACATAAATTAAAACAGAAATTTAATTCTTATTGCAGTAATGATTTATTGCAAGGATTCAAACTGAGATTAAAAATGCTTCTGATGTTCTGAATTAATATAGATAATATACTCCTACATAGAGCAGAATGTTCATATATATATCTCCATGCTTGCATTTTGCATATTCTTTGAAGCAGCTGAGCTTCTGTACTTCTGATGTAGAATTTGTTTGATTACTGGGGCAAATTGCGTGCTCTTTCTCTCTTCACTTGTGAAATATAGATATAATTATATTTGCAATACTGTAAGAATTTATGATAGTAAAGGATAAATGTTTATCTATTGGCCTGATAATCATAATTTATACAAATTGAGTTCCATTGAAAATTACTAGTCCCACCCAGTATTTGATAGTTTTTTAATTCCTTGGAAAGGACCCTGTTTCTGTAATCCTTAGCAAATCTAACAGACTAAATTAATTAAGATTCAGTAAGTGATTAAGAGTAATAGTGATGTACTGTATTTTGCTTTTTCTGGTGGTATCTATTAGTTTACTTACATTGCTGTCCTATCAGGAAAGCACCACTGTTTTGTAGTGCAAATACATAGTAAAAGTATGGTCTTTTGCAAAAAAAAGAGATAGAATTCTCAGCATTGGTTCAGAGTTCCAGCTATGGCTGTCAAACCATACAAATTTTAAAATACAGTATGAGAATAAATCTGTAGCATCTGCCTTAAAGTGTAGAGAATTATCAGACAATATAGCCAAACTGCAGCACACCTGAAAATGTAGATAATTCTTAATAATCTCCTATAGTACTGAAAATTCCTGAATTTAGTCATACCATACAAATAGACAGTTGTTCACTATATCCCAACTGACCTGTTGCTCTCTTTTGCTTAGGCAATCAAAGATTGATCTCTGCTTTGTTCAAGGAAATGTAATTATAATATATAATAATATATATTTAAATAGAATATAATATATAATCTATAATATAGATTATATATTATAGGTTATACTAAGCTATAGATTATGTATTATGTATTTTATGTAATATATTTTATATACGATATAATATGTAATAATTCTCTAGCCTAATGTTATAACATTATTTTGTAATTCTTTAGTACTTTTCGTTGTCTTAAGATTGCAAATTTTGTTGAAAGAACATTAAAAGTAGTGGAAAGTTGCACAAAAAATTACATGAAGCTTTGGTCATGTTGTAAAAGGGCTGTTGCCTTTAGTCATCTTATGCGTGTGCACTATGATATAATTTTTAATATTTTGGTTGTTAATTGAGCCCTCTGTTTATACTGAGTGTACATCAGTCTGTCAGTCAGCTTGCTTTTGAGGATCAGTTTGTAACCTAACTATGAACACAATATTACACCTTTCAGAAATCTCAGCTGTGTCACCCGAGGTTTGCAACTTGAAACTTTCAAGATGCCAAGTGTCACAAAACAACCAGCCCTGATGTTGACTGATACACAAATTAACATTTAAAAGGATACACACTAAGTTCAAATAAGGCATCACAGACAGTCCTAATCCTGGCATTTTAAACATTGCAAAATACCTGTTTCTTTTGTATTGAAGACATTTTACTTTTTATTAAATGTTCCATTGTCCGGCTTTATCCATGTGTATTGAATAAAAACAAATGCCATTGCTGATATCTACAGAGGCCATCAGCAAAGCAGTAACTTCTTTGCTAATTGTAGAAACATCTACCAACTCGAGCTGACAATCGGGCACTCAGTCTCCTTTCCAGCAGAATAGTGGTCATCCATTAGATTGGCCATTTCTAGCCTTGTTTCAAAGAGAGTTGGTAACTGCAGAGCAACGGAGACCTCAGCAGTTTTGTCTCACCTTAAAATCCCCCCGTATTTTCCTTACTTTTTCTTCCTCAGTCCCAGAGCTCACTGCCTGTCCTCCTGCGGGGATGGTGCAGGGTGGAAAACCTCCCTTCTGTTCTTCAACTGTTGTGCCAAGTCAGCATTCCAGCACCTTGCCTGAAATCCAATGAGTTATTTTTAGCATCACCATCTACTCCCTTCTTCCAAATCTGCAGATATATTTATGCTGCACACCGCAGTGCAGTGGTTTAATAAATCACCTACTTATACGTGTATATGCTCAGGTATTGCAAATATCCCAGTGGCAGCAGCACAGAGGAGCTCAGGAGCTCAGACAGCTTAATTTTTCCGACCAAGTTGGTCCGCTTCTGCTGCCTGGTTATACATTTGGCTGCACCTATTTAAGGTATCCTAAAAGAATATGTGCATCCAGTGCTGTGATGACAACCACTGTCAATGATTTTGTACCTTACAGAGACTCTTTGATCTAGAAAACAGTGCATTTGTAGTTGGCAGCCAATACGTGCTTTAAAAACAAGTGCTTGTTTAATGAAGGGGAACACCGTGTGTGTCTTTTGATATTCTGTATCTGAAGTCATCGCTGTTTGGCAGGTTTTGAAAAACAAAGCTGCTGTGGCTTTTCTTTTTGTGCTATTGCCTACTGGGATTGCAGATATTATGAAGCTATCCTTGGAGCAATTAGAGCAGTGGCACTAATGTAAAAACCATTGAATCTCTGCTTTACAATTCTGCACAAATGTAGTTTTACATAGTTACAAACAGTTTTACATAGAAGAGACTATATGGCTCCACTAAACCACACCCATAGTGACAAATATGCAAAGTTATGAGGAATTATTCCGAAAATTTCTGAAGTTTAAGAAAATTCTGGGGGTAAAATAAGATCACAGAGAAACACCATCCTTTCACAAGAAAACTTAAAACTGAAGATAGCATGTCCAGAAACTAAGTGAATGAAAATTTAAAAAAATGAAAGAGAGGAAGAATGTTAAGAAAATAGGAACTTTGATAGCTCGGAGGTAACTCAGTCTTTCAGTTTGGAAGTGAATACATCATTGTGACATAAGACTGAGTTGTCCATAAATTTCAACTAGAATAAGCAGCAGTATAATAATACATTGTGGCGATATGTGGATTTCCAATATATGTTTCAGAGCTTTTTACAGCACTCTTGTTTCAGTCACATCTCCTGTTTTTCTTTGCAGATTGATACTGATAGGAAAGTTGGGTGCTAATGTCTTTACAAGCAATTCCACGGGTAAGGGTCATTAGGAGAAATGGGTGTTAATGTCTTTGAAATGGGTGTTAATGTCTTTACCAGCATCAAGCCGCACAAACTGGTTATGGAGCCCAGCCAGTTTGACTCCCCAGTTTCAGGGTAATAGTCAAATGGGTCAGCATAAAGCCTATTACAGGACCCACATAGCCTGAATTTACAAATTCTGCAGGAAAATGACATCTTCAAGGGAGCAATATATGACAGGCGATTCGGGAAAGCTGTACCTTTCTACTACATAAACCAATAGGGAGTACGGGATAAAAGGAGACTGCTGGGTCCTCCAGAACCTCGAGAAAGAAGCCCCATGGGGGTACGCCCCAGTGGACACTCTCCTTTTATTCGAATAAAGTTGCACGATTCCTCTGTCTTCTTTGCCAACACTGGCTTTTCATGGAGTGATTTTTTTATTTTCCACATCACATGTACATAGATCTAACATTAGTCTATGCCTAATGCAGGTCACACCACATACAGTATCCCATGATTTGTAGATTTATTATTCTTGGAATTATTTTTGTTGTCATTACTCCCAATGAAAAGCTGTTCAGAGCCTCCAAAGATTAAAAAAGTATTTTTCTCATTGCTAGGTTAAATGTACTCGTAATCCATTTATACCATATTATATTTCAGATAAAAAACAATGTCTTTTAGACTGGGTCTCTTACTCCAAAATGCTATTTACTAGCTGATTTCTGTATGGTCATTTTCTCTTCATTTTTTCAGACCAAGGTGAACTGCATTCTTTCAGTCACATGTGAGAGAGGAGTTCTGCCTGTCTTTTGTCAACTAAATAGCTTTGGTCCAATGTGAGTTAATCTCTTCTGAAGAGTGCACAGAGGGTACACAGAATTTGAAATGAGAATTCATCATTTTAAAAATAGCGGTATTCGGGTATTTACCAGAAACACCTCATATTTATATTCTTTGTGATACTTGCCTTTTTCACAGCTATGCACATTTTGACTCATAGTTTGAGTGGCTGACAGTTTTCTGTGATAGTTTTTTTTCTTTTCTTTTTCTTTTCCCTTGTATTTCCAGCTCAGCTTATTGTGAAGATTCTTCTTGTTGCTGCCCAGCAGCACGACAGAGCATTTGCACTACAACGTTTCATTCAATTTTCTTATTCCTTTCATTAACGGCATCCGGATTTTCTTAGTCTGTCTCCTGGTGTGTCTCGGGGTTTAATACCCATTAACAAAGTTTCCCATTAACAAAGGGAGGAACATTCACCTGGTCCCCCTCCAGTGCCCCTCAGGTGCTAAACACACAGTTTAGTGCATCATTTAACTTCTTCCAAGGCTGGTTGGTGTGTATAAGCTCTGGCAGCAAGAAGACTTATCTTTGCTACTTCTTCAGTTACAATACACATTTTTACCAATTCATATCTTTAAAATTTAAGAAGAACATTTCCACATTGCGGAAATTTTCTTTATAAGCATAAGGGTAGAATTACCGATTCTGAAATTACTTAAAAATATTTATTTTTAGCTGCTACTCTGAAGAAAAACTGTGCAAAAGAAAATAGATTTAATGGAAATGTTTAAATTCCTATAATTGTGGAAAACATAGGGAACTTTTCTTTAACCTCCCAAGAAAACTGAATTTAACCGCATGATTAGGTATCTGTAGGAAAATGAAAAATTGCAGGATCAAAAGAGATATGTCCTGTTTCATACCCTATTCAAGGAATATATTTTAGACCTGATCTAAAATAATATAGGAGGTAGCAATGAAATATTACAAAAATTCAGTAAGGTCAGTGCTTGATTATGCGTTTGCATGTCATCGCATCTCTTTTTAATACAGGCAGCTTGTCTCTTATTATCTAGAGATATATTATGAAATCTCAAAACTGTAAAGTCTGTAAAATTCTTTTTCTATGGCCATGGCTGCCTTGGCGCATTATATGTGACATGAAGGAAAAGGTCACTTTGTTTTCCAAGAAAAAAGTTTGAAACTGTCATGACCTGATCAGTGAAAGATATTTAACTTATGCTCTCTAGGTTTATTCCCTCCTAAAAGCTGAAAAATGCCAAAGTTGATAAAAACCAAATATTTTTTTCTCCTAGCAGCTGTTACACAGCACTCAAGCAATTCATAAAACCCCTATGTTTAGAATAGCCATCTCTTAATTCACTGAACATTACCAAACACATGATTTTAGCTTTATTTCCCCCTTTCACATTGTCAAAGATCTGTATGCCCTGGTAGTTATTGCCTTGTTTATTGATAAAAAAAAATCTCTCAATAACATCTAAACATGATATAAACAACACATAGGGGAAGAAATTACAATAATTGACACAACAGATGGACCAACAGCATTTTGGTCTTCTAGTTACCTGCTGCCAAAGTCAATCCAAATAACATTACTCTAAACCACTATGAGGCGTAAGGGAGTGAGAAAGTAAGTTCATCTGTTAGCTGACCTAATGGAATCTCCTTTCCTGGTGATTTGCATTTCACATCCTTGTGGTCATGCATTTTGATCCTCCTCTGTATCTCCTCTCACCTCCCCTTCAGTCTCTCTCCTCTTCCTTTGCAGTCACTGGGGACATGGGATGACACATGGCTTGGCTGAGCGGGGTCTAATCAGACTCTGGACTCATGCTTAGGGCCACTAATTAAGGTGCCCCTTTTTATTGGGCTCTTCTGTACAGCTGCAGATTATCAGAAATTTTGCCAGAACTTACTATGTTTGAGATCTCTGTCCATCTGCCAGATTGGGCTGAAATGGGCCAGTGGTTTCCATCATTACTAGGAGTCTGTGGAGATCCAAGGTAGCCACAGAAGCCTTATTTCCTTAGGCTATCCACTTAAAAATCACCTGGAAATGAAGTAACTTAAATTAAACCTTTGCTTTGTTTCAGTTAAATAAATACATCACTGTGGGAATGGGTGTGAACTGGGAAAGACAATTCCTCTCTAAAATTTTGACAAAACCAAGCAAAAGAACCTCTTTTGGAAGTAGACAAGGCAATTCCTAGACCTGGACTTCTCTAATGAAAGTTTGGAGTTTGAAACCTCCCCCCACCAAACCCAGTAAATTTCTAGCATTAATCGGAAAGGACAGCTCATCAGAGAATTATGCAATCAATAACATTCATTGTAATTCCTATAATTCAGTTGTCTGTATTTCCACTGGAAAAATATTTCTATCAATCCTACCCTTTGTAAGCTTTCCTCCTTTTGCCATCATATTTTCATTTTCCTGCACACCCGTTGTCTTCATTAACATATGCAGAACAGTCCTCTATCCATAATGGAGCAGGCTGGCTCATGGTATTTACTAATCTTACAGAAAAACCTCAGCACTGCAATTTTCCATCGTAGAATGAAGAAACATCTCGGGGAATCGCTGTGGTGCTGCAGTTTGGGTGCTGGACAGAAGAGGGTGCCCTTCAGATAGCCTGAGACAAAAAAAGACCTTGGCTGTGGACACTGGAAGCAGCCAGAGGACAGCAAACTCCCAGTGAATGAGAACTTTCCCAGCGCAGCGAGGCCGTGCAAGCCAAAGCAGCTCCCTCGCACCCTCCCAGTTGTGTGGACACTTTAATTACGGCTGCATGGACAGCAGAAGTTGGAAGATGCTTGTCCCTGGACTGAGTGCAGCGTGCTGGTTTTATTTCTGCTGTATTCAGAAAAGTTGCTGCGAAGCTTATAGATTTAATGCTGGAGATGTGTGCCAGAGTCTCCGTTCTGATCAAATCAATGATTTGGAAGGTTGTCACTTTATCAAGACTGAATCTCATAAACTACCAAGAAAACAGATCCTGTGCTTGGTTGCCTGTATGCAAACATCGTTTTTGACTCATGCTGCTGGCACCTCTGACCTGTACATTCCTACAGGGGGTAAGTTCATGGGCTACACTGAACAAGCAGAAAAGCTTCCACATTGTAAAAGACTCCCATAACAGTGATTCGGGTTTAATCGATTACATGAGGTAGTTCAGAGAGCAGTTACAGCTGTGCGAGGCATTACTCAGTGTTAGAATTTGACTTCATGTGATAACCAGGCAATAAACTCTCAGTCAGCTGTCAATTTCTATTGGAATGAGGAATGTCAGAGCTTAAAGATCTGTCCTGAACGTTTCTATCAAACAAATCATGTCTCCTTAGTAGGTATTTTCACAATTTTTCACAAGGCGTAAAGAAAGTGTTGTCCTTGGTTAGATTTATAGAGGGTAAATAAAGTTGTGATGATTGCAAGACAACCATGTCTACACAGGCTTAATGCAAGTGTTCAAGGTGCAAAGGTGTTTTAAAATCTTGATTTGCACTTTGTTTTCGAATTAACAGAGCCCTTACAGCCCTCAAATGATGCTAATTGGATCATTTAGGTGTTTAAAATATATGCCATATATTTGAAATGGAATCTAATGTTTTTAAATAAAGTAATGATTAGTGTTTTTAATAAGCAGCCTGAAATCCAGTGTTAGCTGATGAGTTGTGAAACAAGGAGAACATATACAGGACATATTGCAATATATCAGCTTAGTAGAATTGAAATTTCACTTTTTCAAATGCCACTTAAGATAAAATTGTCTTTTCAGGGAAGCATACTTTCTCCACTAGAACTGGATCAGGTTCAGCATAGACTGCTATAATTATGCGAGCCCCACCACTAAGCCCATTACAAGTATTTCAATCTTCCTTCATTCTTATATAACAATATGAAAACTTCTTTCCAAACTATGGTCAATCTGTAAAACTGTTTAAAGAATGAAATCTAAAATGTCCTGAACAAATGTAGTGCAGCTCCATTTTGCACTGGTGAAAATCATAGTTACAAGTGACCAAAGTTTAAATTGATGTGCTACTTTGCCTTTGCTGAACGAGTTAGAAATATCTGGAGATAGTGTCTTGTAGCCACATTTACCCAAATACATGAAGTGAGCCATTATGAGTTCTTCAAGAGCAGTTATAGAAGCCAAGGAAGAAGTGTTTCATCCATGGAGAGGAATATACTGATTTGCACAGGAGTAATGGGAAGAGTGACACTCCATCTTTTGGCCATAAATTCAGATTCCATTGGATCATGTTCCTTTGCCCATTATTGTGCAGTTAACACTGAAAAGACTTAGAGAAGTGTGAAGTAGTATTATTTCCTTTATATGTGTTATAGAAGAAAAAAAATCAGGAGATTAAAAACATGGTGTCTGACTTGTTGTTTTTCTAATCTTTATCTTCCCTGAATACTCTGAACAAACAGAAGTACTGTCTTCTACTATGGAAGCATGTGAACAAGTTGCGTAAGTCTTTGCTGCCATTTCAGAAGAATAATATAAAAGTGCTTGTTTAGTCTGTGTTGTTGAGCAGAAATTATATGGCAACCTGACAGCAAAATAGACTAATAATCATAACAAATTTAATTTATCTCTGCTATGCTTTGATCTGGACTGAAGTTTCCCTGCAAGGCCAGAAAATAACTCATAAATGTATCATTCTGGAGGAATTAGAGACAAAATCAATACCCTTTGTTCATTATGCACATCACTGAGTTGCTATAATACTGATTATAAATTCTCTATCAGTAGTGAGGACTGGATGCTCAAGCTGCTCCAATAATTTTTCTTGCTTGACAAAACAAGCATGAGCTGGTACCAGCTGATACCAGCTAGATTCTTAGTTGAGAAGCTGACAGTCGACTCTACGGTCTGTGTTGTTCATTTACCATTGACAGAAGTTGTGGTGTTATATTACTGCATTTCTTCAGTAAATGTTCAGAATTTAAATGGCCTATATCACAGGTCCATCTGCTTTGGTCATGACTTTCCATTAACTCATTTCAGCAGAGAAAGAAGCTCAGAAAACTACACACCATCAGAGATTTGGAGGCATGGTGGAGATGGGAAGCTAATGTGTTTTGGGAGCTCAGGCTTTTACTATTAGTGAGCTCTTATACACATAGCTCTGTAGAGGTCAGCTCTGCTGCTTTCTGAGTGAAGGATGGACTGGGTGGAGGAGAGTAATTGTAGCATATGAGGATCCATAATAGACCAGAATTCACTGATTCCACTGCTTGTTGAATGACAAAGTACCAAATTACACAGAAGCAGTTGTAATGGCCAATGGCCTTAATGTCGAGACAGGTCTGAGGCCAAGCCACAAATTCAAATCAGAAAGCAATCTCAGGATCAGCAAAGAAAACAGCCAGGCACAGCCATATCTGTATGCAACACAGGCAAGGACTGATAGCAGGGCCTGAGCTCAAATGTAGCTCCTAACCCAAGGGCAGAGGCCCCAGATAACATATCTTACAGCTCTTTCTCACACTGTACTTTTAGAAGCAGTCTGATTCAAAGGTACAAAACACTGCATCGAAGCTGACATCCAAGTTTCATCTAAACTACTGGACGGGGAATGAATGGGAAAGAAATTTTAGTAGATTGTAGTGTGTATGTGCGCCTGATGTTACACAGTGGAGTAGCTTTAAAGACACAGGGTTGTTAGTTTGGGATTTTTTTTTTAAACATTGGACTTGCACTCCTAAATCTGATGTTTCTGGAGAAAAGATTTACAAAAAGTTGAATTCTCTTATTCAAGCAATGAGTGATCTGGGTGTGGTTTCTCACATGCAGATAAAGCTGGCTCATATCCTAGTAAGAATTTCAGGACGTTTAGTAATCACCTGCCATACCTAGCTTTGCCTCAGTTGTTGGCCCACTCTTTGCAAGACAAAAACCATCTGTTTATCAGACAATCTAGCTAAAGCCACACCAGAAAAAACAGAATGAGTTGCCTTCACCAAAAGCAAGCTATACTGGGGCAGCCTGAAGGAGCTTTATCAAGTAGATGTGGTACTTGATGCAGATGCTTGGACAGAAGCAGGGGTGCATGAGTGTCCTTGAGCAGACAATCTATGAGTTATATATCCATAGAAGTGCTCATCATTGAAAGTTCCTGGAGTTCCTGGAGTTCCTGGTCATTATGTAGAAAACTGACTTTTAACACATGTAGGCTTCAAGCATTTTAATTAGTAAGAGAACTAGTTTACTACCTAAATATTTTTTTCCCTGAGCTTTGTGCTTTGATCCTGCAGTGCTGTAGGGAAGGAATGTCTTGGCAATAGGGGACAGCTTATTGCATTCCATCCTTAATAAGTGGCTATTACTTCTCAGGTAAGGACTAGAAGACACATAAGGAGGTGTCACACGATTTGAATTGTTCTGGAAAAGGATTAGATATTTGAAAGATATTACAATATTTTTGTGTTTTCTGGTTTTTACTAATCCAATATAATTGAAAAATTGTTTGAAGGTTGGAAAAAACCTTTAAAAAAAAAAAACACAAAAACATTATCTGCAACTTTACACCTGCTCAGCTGCCATGAACTGTAACACACATTTTTATTTATTATTCTGAATATATTCAAGCTGCTGGAAGAAATTAAGAAAGTTCTGGATAGTTATATTAAAGTCAATAGCAATCTTCAGTTTCAGTGTGTGAAAAACAAAGTTCATGCTTTAGAATTTTTAAAAGTTTAATAAGAGACCCCAGTGCTGGGGTGTTTTTGGCGATTGATGGTCAACTTAAAACATCTCGTTCTCTATGTACTGTTACATTGCTGGGGGTACATGCATATTCATGAGTAGATATTATTCAAATATTCCTTTGAGTTTTTGATGTTCCAGGAACTCTCTGTTTGGTTTTAACCTCTGACTTGTCTGCACGACATTCTATAGATTAGGTCAATATATGTTATATCTTCCTATGTTTCCGTCCTGGTGTTTCACACTCCCTGATAGTGAGGAGTCGATAAAATCCTTCCCGGATGATTATACTCTGGTTTCTGTCACTGTTATCACTTGGAGAGGGCAGTCTGCAGATGTAAAAAAAATAATTGCTTTCCACCATTCTCTGAGTTGGTTGCATAGAGGCATTTTAGTCTCTGTTGTACCATTTTGCTAAAGCATATGATATAATATATTTATCACACAACTATTCATATAAACTATACAGTGCATGCATAGACTGACAGATTATACTGTACAGAGGCAGTTAAAAGTAAGTATAAATTGTACCATATCAAAATACTTGTGACTCAAAAAGCTAGTCTATGAATGCGAGAGCCAATATTATATTGTCATCTATAACAATTGTCATTGTGATTTAGACTGTCAGTAAAATGGAGCAGTTATATGGAATGTGAAGTGAGGTTTATGAGAATGCTGTGCCTTGTGTCATACTCCCTGGTTTGTGTTTCTCTCACTGTATTAGGCTACTCCACCCTCTCACCTCTCATGTATCAGATAATAATAATATGATTAACATATCAGCAGAGGGAATTTTCAGAGAAAAACACCATGTTCTTGTTTTGAATAGTGATAGCTTAGAAGTTTTCTCAGACTGTGGGGGCATTCTTAGCTTATTTACTGTCATACATAGCTAATAATATTTTATAGAAGACAGATGTAAAACCTACATAGCTAGGTAATTGGTTTCCAGAACTTCTTCACTGGTGGTTGTTTATCTTCATTCTGTCACAAACTGTTACCTTGTGCCCATCACTCCACATTACTCTTAGAAGGAGCTCAATAATGTCAAACCAGACACAGCTACAATTAATATATAATTTTGCATGAGTAATTAATTCTGCCTTTGCCATCCTTGTCTTGCTTTGATTTGAATTTTTCCAGCTACATTTTCCATTAGTTTACTGTCTTCTGCTAGATGGGATGGGATGATACCACACTTGTCCCCTCACTATGGATTTGTGGAGGGCTACAGTAGGGTTTATCTGCCGTAGTTTTCTGCTTCATTCCTAGGTCTGTGCCAGCTGTGCACACTGCTCACACGTTGCTTCATACCCAGCTTCTCTTTTGGATCAAAGCTTTTGGTTTCCCGTGGGAGAAAACTTGGATGTGCCTGGAGGCTCCACCTCAGTTACTGATCTAGATGGCAGTAGTGACTGCACTAAATTTGGCTCCTTGCTCTCTCCTCAGCCTTCCATTGCTGTCCCATCTCAACCCCTACATGCCCTCATGGTGCCAGCACAGGTCCTCAGCATCATGTTACAATAACACTGTCCTCACTTCTTTTTTCTTGTGTCACTTGGAATGGAAAAAGACAGGGGCTAACAAATGTTTTAGGATTGCGAGGACAATAGGGGAGGCTGGAATTGGGATCTGTGTGCATGAGCACAGCCACCTGTTTTTTGGAGCCTGTATGTGAGTGGCTGGGAGGCTGCATGGGCACCACACACTTAGAGGAGTGCATGTTTGAGACAAATTGCCTTCTGTGACAACCAAACCTTTCTACTGATGTGAATGGTCTGCTTTAAATGGATTTGGAGATTGATGTGTCCACAATGTAGTCACTGGAGGAAAGGGATTTTTGCAGTTGTGCTGTCACAGTGAGCTGGCACACAGGGCAATGGGGGCTGTGCAGGTGAAACAGATCTTGCCCTGACCTTCTCTCTAGCTGCCTTTTTATAATGCTGTTTGGATCAGCAAAAATGAAGTTTTACAATCTATCTTTCATTTAGTTGTGGTTAGAAATGAATAAAGGGTTCTTTAAAAAAAGGTAATTGCATTTTCCTGTCTATCATTCTTTCTCTCAGTTGAGTGAACAGGATTGTGACAGGGGCATACCTTGAGTGACAAACATTGATCTCTGGAGGCAGGATAGGCAATTATCTGTTTCTAATTAATGGCATTCTTCTTCTTACAAGTTTTGAAAAGTAAGTCTTTGGCAAACTGATTTTTCACAATTATCTTTGAATTTGTGAATAATGTCCCCACTATTGAAAAATTATGGCTGTGCTCATCATCCGTAAGGCTGTTTAACCAGAACGGCATGCTACATCAGGTGGAGATGAATGCAATTACTACTTTTATAAGACAGTAGAGCCCTGAGTTTTTATAGCTCTATGCATTAGCCTGAAATGAACTTTCTTGCTCAGTGGTTTCATTTGTATAATCATTTTCAGTCACTAAACCATAAAAAATACACACTCCAATTCCCCAGTCAGTTTTGAGCACTTCCTGAATTAGAAAAACACTTAATCTTTCATTTCTCAACTATTATCTGCCTTCATTTAAAGTATTTTCTTATTTTATATATTAGCTATTAAGACTTAAGTCAGTTTTGATGCTTTTTTATATATTGTCAGTCTTTTCCCCACTACTGTTTTGTCTTCCTCTGAGATCCACAGGGACACTCTTAATCCTGGCAAACTGCTGTCCCTGTTAAGGCTTGATCAACATGTAGTTATATCAATACGAGAAGAATGTGAGGTGGTTGGTTTGCAATTTCTTTTCCAGTGGAGCTACATTGTGCAGTAGCTCACATGCACCCTTTATGGACAGACTGACTGCTACAGCTTATCCTGCTCTTCTGGGAGGGAATAAACTCTTAGATGGTGAGCACCAGAGATGGCTCAAGCTACGCACACTTTCCTGACTTCTGTAGAGTAAAATTGTGCAGTTTTGGTGTGTAAACACGTTGTCCTGAGCCAGAAACTTAAAACCTGATCCTGTGTCATTGTGTTTCTCCACTGCTTTCCTTCACCCCTCTTTCAGGCCACACGTACGAAGTGCGTAGATCACAGCATGCCACGTATCGGGTGTCTCTGACAGCTGGTGACACACTTGAAGTGCATGCATAGCACCAATATTTTCAAATGCAAGAGGGAGCCCAAAGACTTCAAAGGTTTCATAAGGTTTGCTCATAAATTCTGTTTTACTCCAGGTGGTGTTTCCATGTGTTTAAAAGTCTGAAAAATTCAAAGTGAATAGATGATCAAACCTGAAAAGCAGACATTGCACTGACCACATATCAGTGCTTTTTGAAGTCCTGAAGAGCATTATTTTTTTTCCCCAACATATATGATATAGTTTCTCTTTTAATTTTATATACAATTTATTGTGCTATTTATGAAGACTTTTTTTTTTTTTAATCAGAAAATCTCAGTGAGAAGAGTTAACTGGAAGGAAAGCAAGTAAACCTCACATGATAAATTCTGGAAACTATATACTTCCCATTTGTCTTTTCATTGAAAACAATGCCTGTCCTTTCTTGTATTTCACTGTTGTATAGTAATGTGTTTCTTCATATTGTAAGTTATGTTTCAGTGTTTTCAAATATTGTTTTATGTATCTTTTAAAAATTACATTGTTTTGGCTATTTATATGATGATTTCTCTGATGGCAGTAAATAGAAATCCCAGCTGAGTTTTTGACAAAGTAAAATCAGATGGTTTTATCTTGCAGTGTACTGTCTACTTTAACTATTTCATATGCTTACTCTAAAAGTGTTTGCAGCTTACTGAACAAATTGTACCTTGATCTTGGGACAGTTGTTGCAACTAACAAATAACATCTATTCTTTTTCCTAAGTATTAAATATTTACTATTTCCTATAATTTAAAAGTCTCTTGCTTTAACTGTAGCTGAAGTTCAAACTGTTGAAAAATAAAATTTAAATTAAGTGAGATAGAAGGTTTTGGATAATTATCAGGTGTTTAGTTTTATTATTCAGTCAGGGCATGACAGCCATATGCATTTATTGATGTAATACTGCTGACTAGAAGAGTCAATGCATACAGAAAGACCACTGGAAACAGCATTTGCACTGACAACAGATTAAAATCAAGGAACAATTTTTAGTATTAGTTTCTATTAATTGACTAAGTAATAATTTTGCTTAGAAGGATTTTAATCACAGACTTAGTGTCCTTATGTACTTACATAGACTAAATGTTCATGATCTGGCAGTAAAATATGGTTAGAGACAAAAGAAAATGGGAGAATAGCAGAAAAGGCATTCAAAAAACTGGTAAATAACCTAAAGAAATGATGCTTGTGTAATTCTCACAGTAAAATTTTGAATGTGATGTACAGCTAACTAGATTTTCACTACAGAATTTCTGGGAGGTTTGTTGAGGGTTTTTGTACAAAATACTATCAGCCAATATATACACAGAGGTTATCTTGATTTTAGTCAAGTATGCTATACCCAAAAGATCAAGCTAAGATTGCATGTCCAAAATCAGCTCTATTGCTCTATAGGACAGCTTCTGCTCTGAGCAAGAAAGTATTTGACTATGCCTAGGTTACACAATCAGTTATCAAACTGTCAAGTCTTGCATCCTGGTGCTTATCTTTTCCTGAAACTAAAAGTATTTATTTTTTTCTGTAATATTTCTGTAGATCATGTTTCTTGAAAGAGTTGTTCTAATAATTTGTTCCAGAAAAAAAAAAGGCAAAAATCAAATTAAAAAACAACACACTGAGTGAAATATATTTCTATTTATTCCATAGTTTTAATCGAACTCTGGGACAGAAGAAAAACACATATTAAGAAATGATACTAATGAATGAATACAAATCAGTATGAGAGAGAGCAATTCTTGTGACTGATCTAAGGCAGAAGATCCATTTTGCAACTAGGGATGGGGGATAAAGATCCAATTTTAAAAGCCTAGATTGTGACAGGGACACCACAGGGAGAGACATTTCCATCAGATAAGAAAATGAATCTTGTAGGCAGTTCCAAACCATGCACAGTGTGGATGATACAGCAGAGAATAACCCTTCCCAGAACTCTTGGAAAGCAGGGCAGCATAACCCAAGCAGACCGTCATTCTCCAAGGAAATAGAAAGTGCTTTGTTAATTTTAAGTGGGAGTCGAGTGCACCAGTTGCTGCTGCAGCTGCAATGGCTGCCTTATCCTGGAAAGAAAAGTCAGGATCAGCAGAGGGTAAATGGGAGAAACTTGAGTCTTATTTTTGAAGGTGACACTAGGCAAAGGTGAAGAGGGCACATGTTTTCCTTATCTCACAGCTGCCATGGAAGGAGCTGTCTTGCTGCAGAAGTGTGAAATCTGGAGTGCAGCACTTGCAAATCATAGCTGATACTAAAAAGCGAAAGCTTGTAGGCACAGCAGGGTCCCAGGCTTTGGCAGACATCTGTAAGCAGAAAAGGCCTTTTGTTTTTCTGTATGAGATGTTTGCATTAGGCAGAGCTGGTCATAAGCTGCTCATGTCAAAGAGGTACTGACAAAAACTTCCTTAAGGGTGCAGGGGGTATTTTCATCCACAAGCAAACATTTACAAGCATACTGCACCTCCAGACTGAATTTCAGTGGTGGTAAACATGCTGTCTTCAGCATTGGATAGCAGATCAGCATAATAAACTGCTTTATGCATATACTGACCTACAAAGAAAAACCAACCAATTAAACCTGGCTGGATGTAGATGTAATGTGGAGTTTGATTAAATTATTTGAGAAGTCCTAAAGATATTATCATAGAATGACTAGAAGACTGTTATCCAGCTCCAACTTGACAATGAAAGAGCCAGGTTGCAATTTTATCTGCATTTTGAAAGTAAAAGAACAGAGATTCATAAGGTGGTGCACTAAAATACAGGAAAGTGGAGCAGAGACGAGCAAATGAGTCCAAGCTGGTAGCAGGGAAATCGCTGGGCTCCTAAAGCAAAACAGGTATGGATTTGTTAAGACAGGCTATAAAAAATAATCCAACTCTGTTGCATACCAGAAGCAGACTGCTGCTGTTCAGCAGTTTGTCCAGAAAATTGAAGGAAGATTTTCCATCCACTCACTGGCTGCTTTTTAAAAGGAAGATGGCAAGGGAATCTCTTGTGAAGCTTGATATAGATACCCTCCAGAAGTATGAATAGCAGTACCACCTTGGTGCACCACTTCAAAGCAAAAACAGGGATGGAGCAATGTACTATGTCACCTGAGTTGAGAACTGAGTGTCAGCAGCTCAAGGCTACATCAAATTAATCTCTGTCTACTCCAGATTAGAAAAACTGTGGGTAAGTGAGATTTGATCAGATTCTTATGTGTCTGGACACTTCTGTTCTTTGCATCCTGCAGCACTGTCTAGATTATATTAGGGCCAGAACCTTCTTTTCCATTTTTTCTTCTTCGCTTCACACCCGTCAGTCACTCTTCACACCTGTAGGGTAAGGCTGTTCCTTGGGGATTGAAGCCCCAGGAGTGGGGCCCTGGTCTCCTCATGGAGACCCTCACAGGCAGGGGGGCAGCTACAGTCAGCCTGGAGTCCCCACCACCAGATATACCTTTGCTGGGACACAGGGACAACCTCAATCCACAGGATCGGGATTATGATCCAGATAAATGGTCCATGGCCAGGCACAGATCAAGGTAAAACCCACAGTTTTTGACTACAAGGTCAGCTTTTCCCTAGTACTCTGCTTGCCAGTTTATGTGGGCAGGGGGTTCATTGAGTTCCCAGTACTACATGAATAACAACGCTTCCTGCTGAAATTATAATGTGTATTTACACCTTAGATTGCTGATAACCCCTTGAGGAAATTCTGGCTACAAATTAAGCACATTCTGTTTTGCTACAGGCTACACTTTATTGGACATGAATTTAAGTAGTTTGCAGAGGAGTACTGTTGAGCTGTACAAATATTGGATACCCTGACTGTCAATCTTACACATTACTGGGATTGTCAAAATAAGAAACAAACTATTAACAATTTGTAAACTTAAACTCTGAGTAATATTTAGGGTTGACAAGTTAAAGAAAAGAACATGTGAAACTGTCATTTTCTGTACTTGCAATTCATTGAACCGTTGGTTTCATAAGCCAAATATGATCATAGTATTTGAAACTGATGTCAGAAATGCAGGTGAATCACAGAAAGATGAAGAGACAGGTAGATGGATGTACTGGTTTGAAAAGCAAAACTAGTGAGACTTCAAGTCAGGAATACAATTTTTAATAGGGAAGAGAAAAAGGAAAAACAAAATACATGCAATAATAAAAAATAAAACCACTGACAGAGTCAGAATACAACCTGATACCCTGTCAGTCAGGGTGCTGGTGCAGTTTTCCTCTAAAGGGTCCAGCGATGATGTGGAAAAAGCCTGGTTCTTCCTCTGGAATCCAGTGGAAAAAGGCTGCCTTTGGCGTTCTAAACCTCAGTTTTTATCTAGGTAGGAAAGGCTTGGCCTGTCCCCCTGGCTGGACCATCTCCCAGTGGGATGATGTAATCTTCTCAG
This sequence comes from Cinclus cinclus, assembly GCF_963662255.1. Lineage (NCBI taxonomy): Eukaryota > Metazoa > Chordata > Aves > Passeriformes > Cinclidae > Cinclus > Cinclus cinclus. The sequence goes on from NC_085046.1 coordinate 35,117,464, forward strand.
TTATACAGTAGGACTCAATGGCCCATTAACAGAAGATACTTCCCACAGAGATAAGGATGATCACCCTTCTCAGATGGTAATAGAATATATATCTTGTATTGTAAACCAGGGCAATTGAGCAGACCACCAGAGTGATTTGGCTCTTGGAGCATCCCATTTCCTTGTGAAATTTATAGTGTCTATAAGTACTGTAGAAAATTATGTTTGAAAAAGCTGTATCAATCAGTCATTATGATTTTTTTCTTTTTGCATCAGAAGTATGCAGATTGTGGAGGAATAATGCTTTATTTAAATACCAGGAAGAAGTGAGATAAGGGCTTTGATTCAAGTATTCTGTAAGAGTAAGTCTCAGGCAGTGAGCACAGAATGGAGCAGCCTTAGCAGCACGATTAACTACTCTTGAATGCAGCAGCAGTGGAATTATTGCCACCTGACAAAGCTGGTGTTGATGCTTCAAGGCAGCATCTGTAGGCTCAGGCAGCATTTCAAAGCAACTCAAATACCATCAGCTAATTCATCCACCAGGATGTGAAATCCTGAATTATGTTAATGCTGTTGGCTAGCATGGCTGTGTTTAGGAAAGGAAGTTATAAGTAATTGCCTCCCAAAGGGGTTTTCCTATAAACCCCTTGGGTTTGCTATAAACCCCTTTTCTGTAAACCCCTTGGGAGCGCATTTTATTTGGAATTTCACATGGAGGACTGTTACTTAAATTATGAAAGAACATATATCTTTCATTTGCTCTTTCTTTAAAGCATCATAACAGATCCTGTACGAAGAAAAGTCTAGATGAAGTGGGATTTAGTCTTATACTCCCTGTGCAATTTAAACACTTTCGAAAATCCTGCTTATTTTAAAGTTTATTTATTAATGGATATCAGAAAGCTTCATCAAATGAATAGACCTTAAATGACAGCTTTGGGGAATAGCTCAGTAACTTGTGTTTTGAACAGTAGGAGATATCTGTTGAGTCAGAGAGAACAACATTGCTGAGGTGACAGCCTCCACGGCAATGGAAGGTCACATTCTCGAGTCCACTCTCTTCCACTATAGATATACATGAATTTTTGTAGAAGATTGACATCTGCAGGTTGAGAACAGGTACCAATTACCAATTTCTTTCAGTAGTTTTTAAAGCAGGCTTTCCTCCAGATAACTAGGCTACTACACTTGCTATTCAATGAAAAAAAAATTTTACCAGTACACTTTATGAATGCAGATGGAAATACTGGATTACTTGGAATTTCAGTGCTGTGCAGGATGAGAGATTAGAGGTATAGGTGGTAGATGATGCAGTCCTTTATATGTGTTAAAGATGACTTCCATGTAATGTATTTTGCACTATAGAAATACTAATGGGTGCCGTTAAAAATGTGATTAGCAATTACAAAGAACATTTTCAAAATCAAATCAAGCCCTCATCTATCAAATCAATAAGCAGTGACTTGAATGATCTGATTCTGAGGATTAATTCTGTAAACCAGCTTACTGTTCTGATCTGTGGAGAAAAAGGAAATTCAAATGCAGTATTAGGATACGTTCCTCTCTGAGCAATAAACTTGAGTGCATCAGAAAACCAAGTTTGAAGTGAGGTTTTTAAAGCTTTTGATCTGTTAGGTTACACTGATGGCAAAAAAACCCTATTTAATTTAGGAAGAAAATTCTACATGTTTCAATAATTCTTTAATTGAAATATAAGTGAGTATTTGAGCAAGAAAATTAACCAAAAGTCTTATTAACATATGAATAGGAATATTAATATCTTTACTTTTTCAGTAAAGGTATTTCCTTTCAATTACAGGATAACATTTGCTATTACTATAAGAGTTTGGCCAGATGTTTGTTTTGAAAAGGGCTATTTATTCTTAAACTGTGACATGAGACCAGCTCTGTTGTTAGAAAATATCCTCTGAGTGAATGAGGTTAATTCTTTCAGCAGACAGAGAGTAGATGCACTGCAGATGAAATCATTGTACTGCAGAAAAACCAAGGAATGTTATGTGATATGTAACACATTTATTGGGACTTGTACAGTGTGAGGGGGCTCTTGCATTACTTGTAACTTCTCAGGGTTTGTCCACTCTGGATGTAGACACTGATGAATAGTTTCTTACCAGAAAGACTTAGATGCAAAAGACTTCGGTGACTGAACATGTAACTGTGGGCAAGCATTTATATTACTGAAATCAAATATGTAAATATGCATGTAGGTATTGCAAAGTACATTTGCATATTGTTCTGGGTATATTTGAAGGGAAAATATAATGCAAATATAATGCAAATTCTATATTTCTTTCAAATGCCTAGAGAGTCCTCAGCAGTGTAGTATTGCATTCTAGCAGTGACCTTTGCTTAGTGAAATCTGTTTCCTGTTGTCTTTCTGCCACTGTGATGGCTCTTCTACATGCTGCCAAGTCTTTGTGTTCAATCAAGATATCTGAGTCTTGAAAATTGTCTTGATATTTTCTGTTCAAAAAATAACTGTAGGTAAGTCAATAATAGGTTGGTTAGCTTTCTCTGGAGATGTACATTTTTAGTGTGTATTGATTTCTCCTTCTAGCTACAGCACAATAAAATAAAATTACAGAAACAATAAGCCTGATTTGGTGATTCTCACTTAAGCAGCATACAAAAACAGGAATTAATTTTTCCTCTGGTTAAAGAAGGATGTTAAAATTTTAGAATTACTCCTTTTACCTGTCCTGAAGCCTTTTGCTTTATTTTGTTGTGTGTTCATTTTATATCTGGGCAATTGGGGGAGAGGGGGCAGGGGGCAGGGGGGGTGGTGGAAATCAATCCACTTATAAGCTTTTTTTCATACAGTCCCATTATTTCAGATTTATCTTGCTGATCAGGTCTGCACTTGGTTGGTTGTTGTGTAGAGACTCTGTGTTTCTCCCATTATATTGTCATCACATTAAAAGTGAAGAAAACCAAACCCCAAAAGGGAAACTCAGACAAAAAGAGGTGCCTTGCATCTCTTTGAGATCTTTACTTCGTCTACCAAGTAACTTATTTTCCTGTAGCAGCTGAAAGATATTTTTGTGGCTTCTGTGGTTCTCTGTACCACCCTAAGAAATAGAAACCTAGTCCAGAGGAGAGCTTTTCCTGTAGTCAGTCCCTCACACTGAAAATCCCAGTTCCTGACTGTAGGGGACACCTGTAAGAAATTGTGTTTTTCCTGTCCTCTTCTGGGAAGGAGCCTGTGGGCAAGAGCTGCTGACTGAGCACTGGCTGCCAGGGAGGAGGGGATGTGAAGCCCCTGCTTGGCTTACCTTCCTGTGTGTCCTTCCAGCATCTTTCATGTCTCACCAGAAGCAGTCATACCTGTGGGAAGGTTTCCTGGGGAACATCATGTAGGAAGTGTGGGGAAGACAATGGAAAGACTCTAACCCTGCTGAGCTGTGTCTTTAGTGGCCCACCACAATATTTTCTGTTGTATGTTGTGGTACCAATGTATTTGTTTTCCCCTTTTCTCCCTAGCTTGAAGAACTGTCAACATGCTGCTTTTCCACCAAATAAATTGTTTTCCAATGGTTTTGCTTATAAAAGTCCCTTCTGGGCTCATCCAGGTTCACTTCAGAGAAAGGGCATTGTTGCACTATAAATGCTCTCAAACGCTTCCTGAACAAGTGACAACATCTTATTTCTCAACCCTGTGTTATTTTTAAACTTCTCTTTTTCTCTCTTTATGATGAAAAATACATTTGTGGCTTTTCCTTAGTTCCCAGAATTTTCCTTTCCTTTCCTTTCCTTTCCTTTCCTTTCCTTTCCTTTCCTTTCCTTTCCTTTCCTTTCCTTTCCTTTCCTTTCCTTTCCTTTCCTTTCCTTTCCTTTCCTTTCCTTTCCTTTCCTTTCCTTTCCTTTCCTTTCCTTTCCTTTCCTTTCCTTTCCTTTCCTTTCCTTTCCTTTCCTTTCCTTTCCTTTCCTTTCCTTTCCTTTCCTTTCCTTTCCTTTCCTTTCCTTTCCTTTCCTTTCCCCTTCCCCTTCCCCTTCCCCTTCCCCTTCCCCTTCCCCTTCCCCTTCCCCTTCCCCTTCCCCTTCCCCTTCCCCTTCCCCTTCCCCTTCCCCTTCCCCTTCCCCTTCCCCTTCCCCTTCCCCTTCCCCTTCCCTTCCCCTTCCCCTTCCCCTTTCCCTTTCTTTTCCCTTTCCTTTCCTTTCCCTTCCCTTTCCTCTCCCTCTCCCTCTCCCTCTCCCTCTCCCTCTCCCTCTCCCTCTCCCTCTCCCTCTCCCTCTCCCTCTCCCTCTCCCTCTCCCTCTCCCTCTCCCTCTCCCTCTCCCTCTCCCTCTCCTCTCCCTCTCCCTCTCCCTCTCCCTCTCCCTCTCCCTCTCCCTCTCCCTCTCCCTCTCCCTCTCCCTCTCCCTCTTATTGACACAGCTTTTAAAGTGGTTTAGGACTTCTGGCTGAAGTCAACCCTCTCCAGATTTATTCCAGCATAAACATCATCAAACTCAGATCTTGCTGCTCACTTGCTGTATGAATATTATACTTCTGTTTGTGATTTTCTCTTCCTCACATTTTTTCCCATATTATTTTTCTATAACCAAGAATAGATTCAAGTTCTTTGAAGCAAAAAACATTTCCTCATGTGTATTTGTACAATCTCCAGTATAAATCTAGGCTGCTTTATGATCTCTGGTAATGCCTACAGTACTATGGAATATGATGTAAAAACAATAAAAATACAATAAAAAAAGAATACAGCTGGTAATGAATACAACTGGCTGCCCTAGAGAGGAAAAGTTTTCTTTTAATTTCTGAACAAGATTTTGGGGAGCCCTGTTTTGATCTCTCTTCTCTGACCTAGGTAAATATATATATTCATATTTAGAACCTGGTTAGTAGACTTTGTACATAAGCAGCCAGTGGGGCTTCAGTTTTACCTGTCACACCTACCTCATCTCATCCTTTTAGGCACTGTTTCAGTGTCATCTGCCCTCTATCTCTGCTCTCTCTATATATATTTATACATATATATGCCCAGGAAATATTCCTCACCTATTGTTTGCCCTCTTCTCTTGCAGCATTTACTGTAAAAGCTTGCCCAAATTACCTAAGAGAAAACAAACAGTAGAAAGGGGGAGAAATATAAATCATAGACTCAGTAATCTTGCTTATTTATACTGACTGAACTAAGTTGAGGGAAATTCTGCAGTAGATCAAGTTGGGATTTGATAGCAGGGGGTTGTAACTTCTCTTATACTGCTCAGAGGTTTACTTGGAGCTGTGGGGTTTGATTTATCCCATGAAGAGTTTCAAAACTTTTCAAAAATTATTGTTCTCTTCTGCCTTCCTCAGCCTGAGTTTAGCTTAGTTCTTCTGCAGCGTTTTTTTCTCTTGAATCCCACCACATGAATTTTACTCCTCAAAGTTCGCACCAGCCATATATTTTGAAATGTCAAATTTCAGCTATGTTTTATCTTTTTTAGCAGACACACAGATGCAACACAATAGAACAAGAAGGATTTCAGAAACGCCAAACAATCACCAGAAAACCATAATCTTCCTACTTATGCAGACATTTCTCAGGCATTGAGAATAATTATAGATTAAATTAGTTCAAGTATTAACCAAGAGCCATGTAACCCTGGAATGTGCTTCATCTTCAGCTGCTGGAAGAACCAGTGGTGTTCCGTCCCTTGTAGTTTCAGATTACCATATTCCTAAAATTAGAACTAAAAAAACCAAACTGTAACCAGAGAATCATGCAAGCTAGTAAAAATGGTTTTTAATTGAAAGGGCACTTTGAAATCCCTGTGCTGAAAAGAACTGAAATCATTTATGGGTGTCTTGGAGGAGACGGAAGGGGGAAATGTTTCTAAGAAGAGCGGAGACTGTTCTTCCAATAATAAAATATAATCAAAACTACTGTTTAACATCTAGAACTTACAAGCTGGCAGCAGCCTGCTATGAGCCATATAGACAGTAATTAAAATAACTGGTCACTCTCTTTAATGCTGTACAGCCACTTTGTGATATAAAATAGCGGCAGTAGCTGCTCCCCTGACCGAATAAGTGGTGAATAAACGGGGAGAGGACTGCTTCATTTTCTGTGCTGTAGAGACCATCTAGTGACATTCTTAGTTCCCCCTCCTCATGGTTGGTATATCAAAGCAAAAGAAAAGGGCTGAAGGACAGGAATTCTCTGACAGGGTTTATTTAAAGAGTTTTCCAGTTTCTGTAACCTACAAGAAGCTTCTTCTTGTTAAAGGTGGCAATCCTGAGCAGCCAGCAGCTGTGGCATACATGAGCACAGGTGATGGGCAGATTTCATCTTCAGGGTCTCTCCTAACTGTAGAATTAGAAGCACTGAAAAATAGCAGAGGGTTCACCCCCTGTTACTCTTACAGACATATTCCTAAGAAGCCAAGCTTAGTATCTCTCCATAATGAAGACAGTTTGAATAAGACCCCTTCAGCAGTAGCTAGGAAAAAATGCAGAATTTAGCTTTGCTGAGAATTAACAACTTGAACCTTAATATGATATGACTGGACTCTATTTGTTTTTCTTTTTGACTTTTGTAAGATTTGGTTTTAGCCTGCTTGCTAATCATGAATCATAACTTTGTTCCAAGAGGAAGGGAAGATCCCACACTTCTTGCTTTTCAGAGACTTTTTCAGTGACTTTCAGACTAAGAGCCCTCAGGACTTACTGAATCCCATAAACACAGTCTCACTTTGAAGTCTAGACTAGAGGAGTTAACTGTAAGCTCAAGTGAAATGCTCACTTTTTTTTTCCTTGAATATGAAACTTTATACTACATCTAGGAATACTGCTACTTTATTGGAGGATTGAAGCAAGCACTGCTATAATTAATTCTTTCAAAGAAGCATCAGAGAGCTAGGCCACATATGACTTCTGTCATCTCAGAAAAATCTAGCAGAGAATTAAGGCTCTGAGTCAAAGGTTAAAGCTGTAAAGTGGGCATTCTTCTGAAGAGAAAAGAGAAGCTTGACCTTGGGTTTAGAGACCTGGGACACCGGAAATAAATGATGATCAAAATTATGTACAAATTTCTAACTGACCAAAAGAGCAGTTATCACCTAAAAGATCTTTGATATTTACAAGAAACAAGAATTGACAGATGAGTGAGGAAATGGGGGAAAACTAAGATATTCAGAGGAAATAACTGCTAGTTCTCTCAGGATAATCTGGCCAACACATTAATTAAAATCTCTATTGTGTTTTAAATTCTAAACAGTGCAGAACATGAAACTGTATTGAATAGGATTTTTGGGTGTACCTTTGAGTGATAGTGATTTCTATGCAGGGGGCAATGTCATTCCTTATTCTACAATGAAAGTGGACCTGTAAATATTTTGTCTAGAAAGAGCTGTCTCTCAATAACTGTGTACTCCTGGAGGAGTTTGAGGTAGGTTGGTTATCTATATTTGGCATGCATTAGTTACAAATAAATGAGGCAGAGACACACAATGATGCTGTGATACTTGAACTTCTAAATGGCAGAAAGCAAGATAGGAATTTAAGGTCTGCTAGGACTGAGGAGAAAGAGGGATTGAATATAAAGGACAGAGACATTTGATGGTGAAACAATATCTAGGAAGTGAGATAGGAAATGGAGATTGTTTCCTTGCCCAGAAATATGAGAACGAAACCATTTTCTGGCAGCAAAAAGAGCCAGAGTACAGAGCAGAAACTGGATGGGCTTCAATAGCTTGAATGAATAGCGGGAGGGATAATAGGGGAAGATTGCAGGGTATGCAGCATATGCAGAAAGCTTTCCGAGGCACAGGGGACAAGGAGAGGCTCTGAGAAGGGAGTGAGAGATGCAAGCAGACATTGATGGTATTTTGGGTACTGTATGGAGGCAGGGAATAATGAACAGTACGGAAGGAAATATTTCAGGTATCCTGGATGGGATGTCCAAAGGAAGAATGAAGAAAACAAAAATACTGCAAAAAGATAGAAAAGATGGAGGTGGCAGGGAGGGGGAGTATGAGGGCCAGGAAATATAGGAGGTATTTAAAAATAAGTGGAGGAGTGGGAAAGGCAAATAAGGACAGCAAGAAGAGGGGGAAGGAGAAATTTTACTGTAATGTGTAAGTATGAATCCACTGAAAAAAGTGATTTATCTAACCCCCCCCTCCCAAATTAATACAGTATTAATATAAAATACTATATACAGTTCATTATATATTTTATTGGATAGTCCCTAAGCTCCTTGCAAAGCTAGAATAAATAGGATTTGAATTCTCTGCATAATTTGTTTTAGAAAAGCAGTCAATAAATTCACTATTTAAACAATATTCCCAATCTATTAAATAAAATCCCAGTTTATGGATTTTGTGAGGTACAGTATTTTTTTGCAATATCTGTGCATATAGAATCCACTCTGACAAAATGAACCACATCTCTTTGTGGCCTGTGGTAAATTTCAAAGTTATGCTACAATTTATTACTATACTTTAAAATTACATACTAATAAAGAAAAGAAATCAAACACAATCTCTCAGCTGACGGACCCCACAGGCGAGGAAATGCGTCACACGGCTCCTATGTCTCCCGTGGTATGAATTATTTCAGCCTGCTGGAGAAGAAGAAAAGAGTAGGGAAAGAGCACTAAAACTAAAGAGTGAAAAACAGGCATATTTATTGGCCACAACCCAGGCAGACTCTATGGGTTTGGTGCATAGATGGCTGTGTTGTGTTCTCTGGACTCTCATGCGTATGGTCAGACCAGACAGTCTCTACCAACATATTCAGTAGAAGATAACATGGAAGATAAGAAACAATGAGCACTGGGGTATAAAAACCAGAGTAACAAAGATGAAAACTGATTTAGAACTTCTCTGTTAAAAAAGTGATTTTCCTTAATAGATTTAAAGTAACTTTTCCAGTAAACTAGTGAAAACTTTCATTATTCCCTTTACAAATGGGAAAGCTATGCTTAATATTTCAATATGTTATGATTCACTGGTTAATACCATATCCAGTGATATCAGGGACATTCTTCAGCAAGTTACAGAAGCACAAGGTGTCACTTGATTACTACCAGGGTAGCTTTTGATGGCTTGATTCTTTCCACTCGTTGATGGTGACATCTCCAGCCATACGTTTGTTGGCCTGTTTATATATGGATACACCCTTTGAGGATTAAAGAAGTATTAACATATTTTCTTGAACAGATTATATTTGTTCTTGGCATCTGTTTGAATACTGGCTGGGATGGTTTCCTGGTAGGCTTTGGAGCACCAACTGCTTGGGCAGATAGGGGGTAAATTTCTCATGACTGTTTTGTCCTCAGAATGCCTTTAAAAGCAAGAATTTCTAAACCATCAGACATAAATCTCCCTCTCTTCCTTTACCAGCAATGTTAATACATTTTGAAATAATAGAGGTTCAAAAGTTCACTAAGAAAATATTGGTTTCATTACTCACTGAAAAAGCTTTTATTCATATGTAGCTGTAATTTAACATCATGTTAATGTCAGCAGAGTACATAACAAAGTAAATGTTCACGAGATTTTACTAAAACTCCAGCTAATTATAATGTAATTAGTAAAACACGTTGATGATTTCTACAGCCTTCTGCATCATGTTCTTGCTGGTTTGCTCAGGCTTCCGGAAGCCATTTTTGCTTGAATTGGGATGCTGGTAGTTTCCCTTGAAATAGAGATGTCCTGAGTGACTGCATTAGCTGCCTGTGACAGCAAAGATTCTCAGGGCCTTGGCAGCATAATTTCAAAAAATGCACCTGGAAGTTTTCATGGTCCTGTAATCAAATAAATAAGAGTTTAAATAGGTTATTTTTAAAAAGGTTTGGGACTTGCTACTGGAGTTTAGGCTTCTAATTGTAAAGTTGAGAGGGAAAATAATAACATGCTAGAGTAAGTGAAAGATCTGGCATATATGTATGTAAAAATCATATTAGATTTCCTGACTGAAATGCAAATTCTTATCAGGCTTCCTTCCCAAAGGGACACTGTCCCTTGCAAAACCTTTTGCTAAGCTGTGATTTTGCTCTCTGACTGGAAATAATTCTTCCCTTGTTATTATACCCAAGCCTGGATTCTTTCTCTGTCTGCTGTGCTGTTCCACTCTCTGCTTCTTTTCTTGTCGCAAGGAGCCCAGCAGTTGTGGCATTTACGGGATAACAGCTCTTGCATAGAGTATATTGCTCCATTTCTCTACCTCCAGTCCTGCTTCTCTCTACAGCGTGGCAGTGCATGGTGCCAGGCTCCCTAACTGGTGTAACACATACTGTTTAAACCTCTTGCTGCAGCTGCAGGGAACAGAAACATCTCCTGGGACAGCAGGATCTTTGCTGTCCTTGGGGTGGTCCGGCAGTGGCTGGGAGAGCCTTCCCGCGGCTGTGCCTGAAATGCAGTCAGAGCTCCAGGAGTGCTGTGAGCTCCTGGGAGTGTGCTCACCATGAAGAGGGAAGTTTTGAGAGGGTGGCAGGGGTCGTCTTCTTTCTAAAAATCCTAAAAAGGGGATGGGGCAAATAGAGGAATAACACTGTAGCTAGCTAGAAAGAGGTTGGCTATTTTCCTTACCTTCACCTCATCATTTTCTGTCTCGCAGTGCAATGCTCGGCAACCCTGCGGTTGCTGCAGCCTTCCCCAGACCTCTCTCTGTCTCCCTGCTCTTTTGCCTCGGGAGCTGTGGCTTCCCTGCTCGGCACCAGCTTCCCGTGGCTGGGAAGAAGCCTTTGGGGAAGGCAGCGAGGCCTCCAGGGCGTTTGCTGGCAGAAATCATTCCCGCAGGCTGTGCCAGCCTCCAGCTGGCAGCTGCGTGCTCCCAGGAGCGTTCGGTGAAAGTGCCAAAATACAGATGCTGCAGAGCCATCGGGCTGGAAATTTCCCACAGGAGTTGACCACACTGTTGCTCTTTTACCCAGCTAAGCAAGCCTGCCCAGGATGCCTAAATTAATCCCTTTTGGAAACTTTGCATTTTCCCCAATATAGCAGAAATCTAGATTATAACCAACAGCCGACAAATTACTAATATTTGTATGAGTACAGTGCTCAAAACAACTTCTGTATTAATCCACTAGGAAAAGACATTAATAACAATAATTTATAACAAGAGCTCTCTGTGTTTTGAAGCTTTCTCTATGCCCCAGTTTCTGCTAAAATACCCTATTTGTCCTCCTGCCTTGTGTTCAGGGCTTTGGACAGGGGTGAATGATATCTGAACTTTTCTCAGAGAGCCTGAAAAAGCAGTGAAGAACCGAGGTAAGTGCAGAAGGAGCAGTGATGGGCAGTGGACAAGATAGGATGATGAAGCTGATAGATATATTATTGGCTACAGGTACTAAAGGTGGGAGAGACCTGCAGTATGAGCTGCAGGACTGGTATGTATGGCTGGAGCTATCATGGTAAGAGACAGTTTGAGTCCAGGATAAAGTGTGTCAGTGTGAATTGTGAGGCACTGTAATTAATGTTAGGCTGAAAGGGCCAGAATAATTTATGAGACTGAGAAGATACGGGGTTGAGAAGCATACTATTAATTAATGTTGAGATGGTAGGCATGCAGGATTGAGGATAAGACATCCAGATTTAGCCACTTGCAATTGAGGGAAAAAATGAGCTTTTTGTGTGACCAAACAGGTCTCTGCAAGTGTATGTAATTTATGTGAGCTATAGGCTATTTGTCACATTGCAAAATGTTGCCTATTTTGTAATTCTGATGACATCTTACATCACTGGGCTAAATTCTGCTTTGGATACACTGGTGTACTGACAAATTCACCAGGACTGCTCAGACAAGACAGTAAAATGCAAGCAATTGACTTTTTAATTTTCAGAGTCTTATTGCATAGCAATCAGCAATTGACAACATGTTAAAAACATCTACATTGCTGTTATTAAATCAGATTTCTTTTCTAAGCCACAGAAAACTTGAGAAGAATCCTAATGTCTGACTGAAATCCATTTTTCACTGACGAAGAACTACAGGCACCCATAAAATTACTGCAGAATTATATTGATAAAGGGGAACTATTTTATCTAGAACCATATAGTAAAAAATCAAATGTGAAGGAGATTTAGGCTCTATTTAGTAACCACAGGTAAATCGGAAGGATGTTTGAATCCCCTCTACATGTCAATGGGAAGAGGCACTGTACAAGGCTGGAAAGAGCTGCATGCATGCTTTCCCCAGCAGCGCCTGCTCTCTCTAGGACCCATCTAGCAAAGGCTGTTGCAGAAAGAGGAAACTGGTGCTGCGTGGATTGGGCAATGGCTACTGGCTGCTGCTCCCAAAGCGATCAGCAAAGATCTGTCTAGGACCTGTCTTCTAGGGCAGCATATGGTTTGCTAAACGGTTTTGCAACTGGGGGATGGCACACATCCAGGTGGCTTTCATTCCCTGCCAGAATTTTAAAGAGATGTTAACAATGTTTACACTTTTCAGTTTTGACAGTCTCTAAAAATTACCTATTTAAACCTTCTCTCCCTCTCTGACAACACAAAATCCAGCTCCTCTTTCAGATGCAAAGTGCTTTCCAAGCTCTCTTCGCAGGACTCAGAGGAGAGAAATCCGGTTGGCAGTGCCACCGCTGCCCCTCTGCCCCACCACTGGAGCCTTGGTCAGTGCTGCAGCTCCCCTGTGCCCACGCCATCCACTGCCCAGAGGTGGGAACATTTCCGTGCTGAACAAATTCAGTGTCTCAAAGCTGTTCGGGGGACTAGCAGTAGGACTGTAACAGCTGCTTTTTTCTATTGTTGAGCCTTTCATTGGGGGGGAAAAAAAGGGATGATTGTTTTTAGGAGATCCATTAATAAAACACGGTGCAAATGTGACTTGCTTGCTTGTTCAATGTGTTAGTCTTGATATTCAGCTATATTCAAAGATTAGGAATTCCCCTTCATTACTAGATCAGGTATCTTCCTCTCACCCTTTTCCAAATATACATAACTCTACTGTCAAAATGATGAAGACTGATTTGTACAATGTTACCAACAGAGTAATAAAAGCCATGGAAAGCAACTTCCTCACTGAGTTTAGAAAAGGAAGATAATGAGGCTTCTGGGAGATGCTGTTGGTGGAATACTGTAGCACACCAGGGGATGTTTGAATTAAATGTAAGGACCAGCACTTTTTGCAAGGTTAAGGACAGACACCATAGTCAAAATATTTAGTTTCCAAATGGACATCTGGCAAATATTGATCTACAATAGTATTTAGTGTGTAATGGAAAGTACAGGTTGTTACATGAGCAATCAATAGTTTTTTAGATTATTGATCCTTACAGTGGCTATTGATTTTTTTTAGGAGATAGAACAGTCTAGTTTTTCATTTAGCTTAGCTTAAAATAATTGGATTGCAAGCTGTGTGCCTGTATATGTGGAAAGGGACTCAGTATGCAAATATTGTTTCTCATCATTGACAACATATAAAAAAATACTCACTTTTAAGTGTTTTTCTTTCCTGGAAAGGAAAGGACTACTTAAATATAATTTTAATAAGATGGAAAATGAAGTTGGCTTCAGAAGAGTGCAGATGCCACCACCCGCCTTTTGCTGTGTGACTATAACATTTAATCAAAAAAATTCTATTAATAAAGTCAGCTGTTAAAATGGACACATAAGGGATCTAACTGATTTCTCTAGACATGTCATCTTATCACTCACTCTCATCCCAACTGATATAATTGTTTTGCTCTCTTCTGAGAGAAAACATGCTGTTGCCTACTGCTTGGGGACTTTATAGCAGTCTCATCAAGTACTCTTGAGTGTACTGGATTTTATGAACTGTAAAATAATCTGATAATATTTTTTGTTCAGTTAAAACAAGCTCCACGTGGCGAAGGACTGGCATACAAGAAATGTCAGTAAACTATGAGCCAGGTCATGCCTTGAGATGTTAGTTCTTGTGACTGCTACTTATATTTCAGCGCAGACTGAAGTCTTTCTTTTGACCAGGGCATAATATTCGCACTACAGGCAATCACCAGCTAATGCTCCAACCATCCTGTAAATAAGTTAATCCTATGTTTGCATTTGGGTTCCTCCTACAGGAGCAAGAAACAGAACTGAGGTGTTTATAGTAAAGGCTCGATGCTCATCTCTGCTGACTTTCAGAGTAAATAAAGAATCAAATGTATGCATAGAGCAATGCAATTTATGCTATATAGACAAGCTGAGAATGCATCATTTTGCTGTACTGTGTTTTCCCAGATCCAAGAAAGCAAACCACAAATCTTTCTGCTCTTATCTAGCAAGTAACTCTATGCCACTACTAAATCAACAACAGCAGGGAATGGAACTATTTTTTCAGGTGTCATATATATCCCAATGCTCTGTCTGTCCTGAAGGTCATGTGTCAAATCATTATGGGAACAGATTTTTATCTAGTCTGAAAACATTAATCACTTACAATTTAACATCTAAGCCAAGCAAACAAAACCCAGTCTAACAGAAGTGTAACAAAACTTAAAGTTTTCCCTGTAAATTTAAATAAAAACTGTCTTAGAAAATTATGTAATTTGACCAATGCAGAATCAAAAAATAGGCCAATGAATACTCTGAGATTTCACCCTTGACATTGTTTTAAAATATATTTGTATAATACACCCATGGCGGTTATTCGCTGGTACCAGTGCATACCTTTGTATTTAAGAATTAGGGATTAAGAATTCAGTACATTTCATGCTATGGTAGGATTACATGGGATATTTGTTTAAAATTAAAGATTTCCCCCTTGTTTTGGGAGTGAAAAAATTGCAAAAGCCTTCAGTTCCTTATCTTAGTGTTACATAAAGGTGAATTTGACCTACAATGTGAAATCTGAAACTGAATCAAAACTAGATAAAACAGTCTAGAGTTACTTTGGTCAGGATCTAGAGCCAGACCTTTCTTAAATGCATTTTGATTGCAGATGAAGGTTGCAAACCATCCCTCCCTCTCAGTGATTATTTAGATTAAGAGAAGGTGTGGGGTTTGATTTGATCTGGGCCCATCTTTAATAACTGCTATCAAAACCTAAGATTTTTGGCAAATTGCTAAATTTTCTTGAGTTTTATTGACATCAAACCAGCAAACAAAACAGGAAAAAAGAGCTTTGTTATACAGGCAGCATTTTAGTCTTTAGGACACTGAAAGTACTTTTAACTTGATGTCTCTTGCTGCTTCATTAGTCTTGCCTTGATTGTAAGATAAAGGCTTAGGCAAGTGGCATAGAACCTAAAAGGCTGTTAATTGTTTGAAATATCAACTGAAGCAGCTTTCTTTTAGAGTGTGGTCTATTTTAGCATTATAAATTAATTTTGGATGGGAGCTCCTCTATTAGAGCCGTTTTGGTTTTTTCAATCTCTGCCTTTCTATGAAGAAAAACCCCAGCATTTTAAGCATTTAAATGACTTCTGGGAAGTAGCTATTTATCTCACAAGACAGCATTTCAGGACATCTTTATTTTCTTTGAGAAACTCTGCAAAAATACAGTATAATGTCATTTATTGCTGGATGTGCATGCAGAGCAATATTGTTCTGTTGCCTGGTAACCAGCGAGAGGGAGGCACTTTGGAAACACTGATGGAAAAAGAGAAAGAGAAAGCTCAACTGCACACACTTGAGTAGAAGGCTTATAAAGGTAGATTTGAAGAGGAGTTTGGGTCAAGGCTCTCATAGGGTTTTGTAAATTTTTTTTCACATCAAAAAAGCCCAGCAGGGTATTTTCTTGTGTTGGAATTTAACGACCAGGTTTATTTTCTCAAGCCATGTTTACAATTTGCATACTTCAGAAAGAGAAATGTTCCTTTCCCCTTCACGTGCATTCTTGAATACTTTTGGAAGGTGTGTTCTCCTTAGAATAGCACACTGATAGCGTTGTAACAAAACTGATATGCTGAAGTGTTTTGAACTGATATTCTTAAGAACTGTGAATGATCCTGGACATATTTTCAAAGCCAAAATGCTCTGACAGCTTCTGAATTAGTGAACTCCTAGGTATCATAATATATACAACTGAAACAAGCAGTAGATTTGCTGAGTCAAAAAAATAATCACAAAACAAACCCAGAAAATAACTTCACTGGTGTTCAGTCTGGCCACTGCTTCCTGTTTTACAAGCAATAGAAAGTCAGCACAAAATCAAGGCAGAAGAGATGAGCTCGCAGGAGCCAGTTTAACTTTTGGCCAAGCTCAGACAAAGTGCCGGTGAGGGTTCCAAGAGTCTGGGTTGTTGTGTTGTTCTCTGATGCCTCCCTGTTTTCCTGCTTCTGACCAGTGCCAGGGCACCAGTGCCAGCCTTTGCGTGGCCCTTCCTCACTGCAGAGGAGCAGGAAGTGCTGAGAGCCTGCCAGGCCCTTCGCTGCTGCAAGATTTACTGCACAGTTCGGAGAAGCGAAAAGGGCTGCGTAGCCCAAGTGTGACCGGAGATAGTCTTCAAGGTGTTCACTTGAATAGAACTGAATGTAACTTTTTTTTTTTTTTTTTTTTTTTTTTTTTCCCTGACAGCTACTTAAACTCAGAAGCTTTGTAAATCTCGTTGGCTCCAGCTGTGGAGCAGTGTTTTACTTCATGTGAACATCAGAATTCTAAGAAGGAGGAGTTGCACACCTCTGGATATTGATCACTTCACTGACTACTAGCTACTGGAAAAATGAAGGTCAGAGATTAACTCCTCCATTATAACCTTCTGTGGCATTCAGCTGGTGGCAGAGAGATCATGGAGAGTATGAGGAAAGCATCAAGAAAATGCTACACTTCATACTGGTGTGTTAGTTTTTCACATTTCCTCTTCGAGGACAATTTGAAGATCATAAAAATACAAGTAGACAAGCACTTGAAAATTATTAATTAGGATCTCACTAGTTAATATTTCTTGTTTACTTATATAGGTATTGTATACATATTAGGACCAAGAAGAAATATAGCTCTAATAGAAAGCCTTGGATTTTTTTCTAAAATCGGTAATCTAAGTTATTTGACAGAAGTCTGGAGGAAGCTATAAGATAAACCCTGTTGTTCTGACTCCGTGATCACTCCCCTTTTAGGAAAATTTTTTCCTCCTGGTGGAGCAGTTCACCTAGATCTCAAAGCCTTGCTCTCAGTATGTCCCAGCAGAAACCATTTACAGATCCCTCCCTATTTTGGAGAGGTCTGTAAGTGTCACACAGAGCTGAACTTTCCTGTGAAAAAGGTGTATTCTCTTTCTTTTCCATGCTTGGTACCTCCAAGAAAGAACCTGTAAGTGGTGACAAAATCTCATATTTTGTGAATTTCTGTTAATGATGCTACATAGGAAATATAAATCAGTAATGAGGGCAGATAGCCATTCAGTCCCTACAGAAAAAGAATAAAAATGAAGTCTGAGGTACATCTCATGTCATTAAAAAATGGAGTTGCTGGACTATAGGGCAAAAAAGCAACATTCAGCTCCAATGCTGCAATGCTAGTTTATGACTAGAGAGGTATCTTGATGTTATTTTTCCTTCAAAAATGCTGGCAAGTTTGGGGTCTGGTCATTTGCCCTGTTAACAAAACCCACTCCTTCTTAGAGATGCAGGAACTACTCTTGCTGCAAGTGTTTGCCAGAGGGCAAATAAAGGGTGACAGAGACTTAGCCATGCTTTGTGGGGCAGGTTTGGGGTCACACTCAGACCCTAGTATGACTTATTTTTGCAATCTGAACACACAGAAACGCTGCAGAAAAACAAACCATCAATTAGAAACACCTTATATTTACTGGAAGTAGTTGTGTACCTTTTACATGGAGTTGGATTGAAATTTGATACATTTATTATTCACTGAGTATAAACTTGCATATTTCAAATAATCTGGAAGGCAAGTATTACCACATAAAATATTTGTGTAATAATAGTAATTGCATATGATCTCGCAAAGGGTTCAATAATTCAAACTGTTGAATAGTCTGTGTCCATCGAACAAAATATTTCAGGACAGGTTTAGCTTTACACAAGTAAATAGTCCAATTGACCTCACTAAGGCCACTCATCTACTTAAATGTCAATATGTATCTAAGTGCTTTCCTGGATTAGGGCCAGAATGTTTTGTCTTTTGTAAGACAAGGTCCTGAGAAGACCTGTTGCAAATGGCTGTAGTCTGCAGAATGCTGGAAAAGCGAAGTAAAATGAAAAAGGACAGTATCACATTATAACTTAGCTGCTCATTTATTTAAGGAATGTAGTTTATCTCTAAGGATTGGCATTATTTCAGACAGGATTATTGCTATTTAATGGCCGTAATAGTAGGAAATATGACCAGGTATTTGAAACACGGAATAGGCCTAAAAAGCAGAGGGACTGTGACTGTGACAGAGATAATGATTATCTTATCAGTGACTCAGAGTTTATGGGGTTCTTTGGAAATCATTTTGCAGTAGGGGACTATTTTGTGCATTATTAATTCTGGAGTCCAAGCAACGAACTGCCTTCAAAACCAGCTTGCCTGAGGATGGAGTACACTCCTTCTGGATCCTTATCTCTCTGGAGAGTCCAAAGTCCATGAACTGCAGTCCATAAAGGTCCATTGTAGAGGATTGCTCTTAACCCCGTGAAAAAATGAGAAAATCTAAATACCAGTGGTTGTCTCTTCCTTGATGAAAGGGAATATAAGGTAAGCCCAAGCATGTCACTGTGAATGAAATTGAATTCCCTTCAGGGTAGCTAATGTAGCTGTGGTTTTGCAGGTCATACTCTCAGTTGGTGTGGCCAACCTAACTTCATGCTCACATTAATAATTGAGTGTGGCAAATTTCTCAACTGCTGCCTTTGTACAAGAAAGAAAATGTCCTGTATGTAATGCTTCTTACTTTCAAAGCAAAACACAGGTATTTGGATAATCTTGGTAGTTTTAATTAAATCACTGTTTGCAGGATATAAAATATGTAATGTCAAGCTGCTGACCAACACTTTTTTGCCTCTCTGGGAATAACTGTTTGTATAACAGTTTTTTTGCCAGTGTGAGAACTAAGAAATGAGTATATCAGCTTTACCTAACTATACACACTTCCACACACAGCTAGCACAACTCTATGCTCAGGTAGAGCAGAGAGGAGGCCTTAGCTAATTATAGTCTGCATTTGTAAGGAAAACAGCTCCATATGTAGAATGGTACATTTTAATACTAGGTGGATTTGTAATGGTCAAACTGTTGTTCTGAAGTGTACAACCAAGATGGAAGCTTGGCTCTGCCTGCCAGGTGTTTCAAGGAAATTTGTGCTAGTGAAACTGAAAGATCAGTCTTTAGCTAAAAGGAAAAGGAAGAATTACTATAGGGTATATCTTACACTAGCCCTATCAAAATTTAAAAATATACTAGACAATTTCAGGAAAACTGGTTCTCATATAATAAAACAATTGTAATGCCTTAGGGTAAAGATTTTTCTTCCACTGAATTAATTTTGGACTCCCACTGGATTTATAAGTCATTCACATATCAAAATCTTAAGTTGATTTCAAAACCCAGAAATTCAAATCAAGTACCTATTTAAAGTACCTACTGTTTCTCTGGCCAGTTTTGCTCTTTTCCTTGGATAATTCATGTTTACATTTGCAGTCAGTATTTGTGAGGTGTTTTCTGTATTTGGTACTGGGGAACAGGGCAGTACATTGTTCTTTAACTTCATTTGTTCCTTTCACATAGTTTATCTTGCTGGAAATATCTATTTCATCTGCTTTATGTAACTTCACCTATTTTTTTTCCCCAGAGCACAGCTTTGTATTTTATTGGGAAAACCAAGGATACTCAGAATGTGAAAACAGAAAAAATAGTTGTGAAAGTGTGTGTGTGTCTGTGTGCCCATAGTTATAATCCAGAAATTGTGCTGATAAACAACGTGAAACAAAGCATTATTAATAATTCAAGAAGCTAGGCAGCAGGAAAAAAAAGTCAAAGGAATTGTTTTTTTTCTCCCAGATGAACAATATTTAAAGAATTTAAGCCTCTTCAGTCAGAAGAAATTATTGAAATCAGTAGAATTGAGAGTTCTGAGATAATTGGTCAGAAAAAGAGTTGAACTTAGTTTTGAGGAGTTGGGTTAAATACACCCACACTTCTAAATGCCCAGGGAACCTTTGTGAGGCTTTAAAAGATAGGAAATTAAGTAAATCAGTCCCTGAATTTCACTGCCTATCTTATGTTAAGATGCTGTACTTAACAAAGATTAATCAAGATAATTTTCCTTTCATTGACACCATCACCCTTTGCACCTGTACAGAATAATTTATGCAAAATGGCTGATTTTATTATGGTGCCTTTTACTTGAGACTTCAAATAAGATTTAAATATATGTGGTGCCTTAAAATAATTAAAACAAAGGAAAAAAATAAACATGCAGACTGGTATAAATCAGTGGACCCAGTGGGTATGCACTGGTGAATCCTTTTGGCAGACATAGTGCCTCAGATCTTCACTGCTCTAAATTCCTAATAATTCCTAATATCCTAAATTCCTTCTAGATAACCATATATATATGACCCAGAAAACATTTTTCTAGAAGAAGATGACTAAGTGGTCAGGAAGATGGTTGGAAATTTTGCAGGTCCTGATTTCTAAATTACCAAGAGAATGTCTGTGTGGTCTTTTGGGAGCAGATGCAAGATCACACTGTTTGTGTTCCAAACTGGACAGCCAGCTGCCAGCTCTGAACTGGATCCTTGCATTTTTATGGTGTCAACAACAGCAAGCACAGCCAGGCGATGTTGACTGGAGTTTTTAGGCTTCTCTGTAACACAGTTACAAATATAATTAATTTAAAAAATATTAAAATCAGTAATTTTATCTTATTCTTCACCAGCAGGTGAATTTACATCTCGTTTCTTGCTTAAGAAGAACTTAGGAAGAAAAAAGAAAAAAAAAAAAACAGAGCAAAACCAAGGCATCACTTTCCACAGAAAGTGACTATTAAGTACTGAAATGAGCAATGCCAAATAGTCAAGCATGCATTTAGACCTCAGCTGCTTCTGCTGGACAAAATATATATGTAACATATCAATGTTGGCAATGTAATCTGAAAGAGAAAATCCATTCTTCAGCTTGTGTCTGCTATTTACCCATTGCATCTGAATGCGAGGAGCTCTTGCATTCATACTCATTCCATGTGAGCAGTCTAGTTTCCTTCTTCTCCTGTACAGTCATAACCCTTGGCAACTAAGTTAAGGGATTTGAATTTTATTTTGATATTATATTTTAAGGCTTTCTTTGCAATAATGTATTTTTCTTCCATTTTAGCAATCTTATTTAATTTCCTTCTGTCTTCTTCTGTCTTCAAATTTGTTTTTTGGTTCTACTGACTAACAGTTCTTATTCTCTTTCTGCTACCATGGTTCCTTGACTTTATCTCCCTCTCTAATTTTGACTTGCTCTTTCACTCAGTGTTCACTCTTTTCATTTTTCCTCTCTCTAGTTAGTGCTATGAAATATGATAACAGTAATCTTGAAACTTACTGTAAGTAAAGGTTAATGTTTTTTACCATTATGTCCTATTGTCCTTCTGTGCTGGCCCTTTTCATAAATTTTCTTCATTCATACTCTTCCCCTGCTATTTTCCTAACTTTTCTGGAGTTTCTTCCGTCCTTGAGAATGACAGTGAATGAATGCTCAGAGGATCGAACTTCATTGCAGCTTCTTGTCTTAGATGGAGGAGGGAAAAGCAATTTGCACAATGAATTCAAGAAAAATGTATAGATCCCTACAGAAAGGGGAAGTCAGATGAGAAAAGGAAGGTTGGAAGGGCTTCTTCTGTACAAAAAGGATTTAGAAGAGTGCCAGCTGAAACAACTTTGTTTTCACAGCTTAAAGTCAAAATGTGAGAGAACAAGATATGTGAAGTCAGAATGTGAGAGAACTAGAAAATCTTCAAATAGTGCTTAGTTTTACTGTTATCCCAACAGAGATTCTCCCTCCTGGTGACTCTTCTTCCAGGAGTAGGTTGCCATAGCAAAGAACAGAACAGAAGCTGGGAATTTCCTTCTGGTTTTTGGCGGAAGAAAAGTGGTACTTTCCCTTGACTTCAGCTGCTGTTTACTCAGAAAGTGAGTATATTCTGTATTAAGGCTGTATATTAACAGAGAGATTTTGTTATATACATTTTTCTTAAAATCCAGAGAATATAGGAATAGTTACATTAGTGGTCAGGACGCTGAATTTCATGTCTGATTTATGCAAAATGTAAATGTTTCAGAGAAATTAAAAAGACTATTACCTATCTACTGACTCCTCTCAGTTTGTGATAGTTGTACAAGAGACATTTTCTCAAGGTCTTCTCACCTGAAATTTCAACCATCAACCTATTTCTAGTAAAGGAGTTTTGAGTATGCATGTGAAACCATCTATAAATACTGTAAATTGTTATGCATTTTTAGAACTAAAAATAAAGAAAACAGACATGACTGACATATGCCTCCGAAGTTGGAATACTGGATGAAAAATTAAATTGTGTAATTGATTCTGTTAAGAACTGTGCTGGTTAGTGCAACATACCCAAATCTACCATTCCCAAGGGACAGGAACTGATGTTAATTACTAATGTGAGCAATACAAAAATTAATGGGATTAAGGAACTCCACTACAAGCTTTAGGATAGGATACAATCTCACTGTCTGTTGTCTTACAGTCTACCAATATCCATGTCAAACAGCAGGAAAAACTATGTTCCCTGTGTGTTACCAAACCTTTTTTTAACCTGCTTCAAATAATTTGCGCTGTATGATTTTTTCTCACATGACTGAAAAGAAATGCATTTATGTCTTGGAGTATAGCAAGTTGAATCAACCCCTATAGTGGGCATATACTAAGAATACAATGTGATTTCTTGTAATTCAGAAAAGTTGCTAAGCTAAAGTAAATTATGTGTATTTTGACTGCCATTCAATAAAAGCCCTTCATTCCTCTTTTATACATGTATATTCCTCTTCTTGTGGTATTGTGTTGCAAGGTTTAAAACAAGACAAGCTGACACCAGCACACAGTTAATTGTCTATCAGCAGAAGTGTGTATGTGTTAACTCCCCCATTAAACCCTCAGAAGTGAAGACATATCACACTGCAACTCTTATTTAGCACATGTAGACCCAGTGTTTACCCTCATGGACATGATAAAATGAAGACAATTATAGAAGAAACTCAGGCTGTCAAAAAATTCAACTGATTTTATTTGCCTACCCACCTATAATGGAAAAGATGCAGTTTTACTCAAAGGAGTGGAAGTGTTTAATATTCTGCTATGATGAGAATTCACAAAGCATATAATGCTGAAATTGCAAATTAAAAGTTTTATGTCTTTTTCCTTGTGCAAATTTAATGAAAGCTCTTGATCACTATTAACACTTTTGTTAGTTTAAAAAAGGTTGGGTTTGAAGAAGTTATAGCATTGAGGGCTATTTTATTGGCATGCTCCTGTAATAAAAGAGTCAGATGCTTCAAATGACAAAAGTAGCTGACTTATGAAATACCTTGTCTCACAAGTCAAATGCTTCTACATATACCCAGTACTTACTAACAAACCTAAGGAGGGAAAAAATGAAATCCAATCCATTGCAGAATCCTGGCTCTCATCCGGTTTTTGTAACTCTGTAACTTCTCCTTAGAGGGCAGAGTACAACTCCAGGAGATGGGAAACGCTATATGTTCTTTTTAATGATGCACCAGAAACACTTCAAGAGCAGGTTTGTTGTCCTGTTCCCCCTGATAAAACATATGTCCCTCTGCTGAAACTGGCGCAATGCAAAGTCTTTCCCAGGGTGCCTGCCTTTCCTAGTAGAAGAAAATGCAAATTTTGCTCCACTGAAACTTTATCAAAAAATACCTCAAATAGCATTGCTACAAAATAAGTTTTCCAAATGCTGATATTAAAGACAAAGATTTGATTTTCAGCATTTTCAAGAATGGCAAACTAACAGCATGCTATTAGAATATGATAAATTTCCTGTAATTTCATGTTAAGATAACTCCAGGATTCCCAAAAGAGTTACTCAGATTTAGTGCCTAGGTCAAGACTTTTTAAAAAGACTTAATTTTTAGTTTGCAAACTAAGGCCTTGAGGGAGGCCTCTGATATCCAGAAAGTCCTTCCTGTCTGCTCTTTAACTTTCCCTTAAAGTCTTCTCTTTTAATGGGCAGGAAGGGAGTACTCTCTTTCAGGTTTTAAAAACCTTGACCTTTTTGAAAACATATATACAAAGAGTCTTATTTTCATAGCAATATGATTTAAAGCTGTGTTGTAACCAACTAGCCACTGAAGCATGATAGTCTTAAAAACAGACAGTTTAAAGAAGAACTGCTGAATGATCTTGATTTAGAAAAGCACTCCTGGATTCAAGAGCCTGTAGGGGTAGAGTAGATTGACTGTTAAGCTCTTGTTAATTCTCAACCATCACATTGAGTAGGCTGGTAGCCAAACTAAAAGGCATTATAGGTAGGATAGAGAGAAAACATTCCTTAAGCTGTGTTTAATAGGCTAAAATGGTTGAGTTACTTAATTAAAAAAATCTTCATACTTCGAGTTATAGAATCATAGCATACCCTAAGTTGGAAAGGGCCAAGAAGGATCATCAAAATCCAACTCCTAGCTTACTCCTATAATCACTGCTAGTATAAAGAACTTTCCAAAATAGAAAAAAAAAGACAAAAATAATAATGTACACAATGTTAATAAATGCTCTGCAGTAGACACATCTGTCAGTTTAAGTTTTTCTACCTCTTTTTGCCACCTTTAGTGCACATTGTACTGTCTGCACATTTTATGTGCATATAACACACCTGCTGTTTACAGATGTTGCATTCAATAATGAATTATTTATAGATAAATCTTGCTTTGGATTAATTATGAATCAGATTCTGACTGTAATGGGACAGCTTAAACATGTATGCTTAATTATAAACAAGCATAACAAACAAGTATGTGCTAGACTGTGACCTGAACAATCAAGTCAAGCAGTTTAAATTATCACCAGAATTGTGGAGATACTTACAATAAAGAAAAAATATATTTCAAGCAGAGGTGTCAGAAAAACAATATTTGAACAAGATAATTGCTAATTAAAGTGTTTTATGTTTGGAATAAAAAGTATTTAGTGTATTAGCAATAATCTGGTATTTGGCTTCTTTAAACACTGGCCATTTAGCCACTGGTTAAGGGTTTAAACATATCCTGTTTCTTGGCATGTTTCTACTGCCACACTATTTGAGTTAGAAAAGTTCAATGGGTAATGTTAGCTTAGCTGTGGAACTTTGATATTTAATAGGATTTTATGAAAATAGGTAATATGTGCACATGACAGCAAGTTCTCACAGTTAAATATTGTCATAGAAGGGTATTTTGATTCCAGTATAATCCTTATTTCATTTAACAATTAAACAAATAGAGCCTGCTGAGGCCACTACTGAATAATGATAATGAAAAAGTTTCTTCACCCCTTGATCTTCAAAAAGTTCTGCCAAAGAAAGCATACAGTTCACATTAGTATCACATGAACTGCTTTGGAAACCTGAGCTCACAGGGATAAACAAGGTCTCTATGGAGTAGCTCAGTCTTGGTGACCGTTTCTGGGATTTGGTTAATCAGAAATGCCTCCTTTTGTATATGGAAATACATTTCAACCTTAAGCATTCAAAATGCATCTGAAGAAACATCGTGCTAATTTAAGACGTCCAGTAAAACAGAATGGGACAGTAAGAAAAATCAGTGAATGATCATCAAAATAAATCTTAGCTTTGGAGAACGAATTATTTACTACCTCCATCTTGCTAGCACAACCTTTCTAGTTTAGTGTCTGATACAATGTTTTTATCAGTAATTGAATTTCAATATTTAGAATAAGCATAATACAGGTGTTATTACATTGATTTGTGTGCGTGTATTCTTAAGACTAGATTCAGAAGTTTTACTATTTCCTTTGTATTGGATCACCACCTTCACAGTCAAGTCTGGCAATGTCTGCAGGTATTGGTGTCATTCATTACAGAGCTGCCAAGGCTAAAGTTCAGTGATTTATTTTTCAGCATTGTTATCTTGTTTCTATACAGGTTGGACAGATAAGCAGAGTTGAAAAGGGGTTTTTTAATACTATTTTTTTTTTCTCTGAGACAGGACTGATCAGATTTTGCTAAAGGCCTTAAAACTGGTATTCTACTATGTGCATCTTAAGCAACAAGATGACAGAAAGCACACATATTCCTCACCAATTTACTGACAATGCTCTGTGACAAATGATTCTAATAACATTTTGTACCTGTTGTGTATAAATTTCATCCTTCAGAAGAAATGGTGACGCTCCTAATGACTAAGTGTCTCCCGTAGGGATGGTTTGTAATGTCCACATCTGTAGATACAATACTGGATAACATTTAATATTCAAGGCTGACTTTTCCTAGTTAAATGGCAAGGCACGATGTTCAGGCAAGAGATGTTCACATAAGGGCAAATTCTAAAATCACTGTATTACCAGCTAATGAAACCACAAACTTTAGCTACTTCAGATCTTAAGTTTAATATTAATGTCCCTAGTGTTTACAGTTTAAATCCTGCAAATGTGCAGGTTTTCACTTAACCTTAAGCTTTGTTAATAGTTTGATTAAATTGGGACCATATACGAGTCACGTAGCAATGTCAGAGTCTGAACTTCCTTGACCCACTAGAAGTGATACTGAGTAAGTAATATTGTCCAAAGAGCGTCATACTTTCCTCCAATCTGCACCACACCTTCTGGTTCCTTTTCTGCTGCAGTGACAAGCACCAGAATATTGAAGAAATCACCCTCACCAGCAGCAGTCTGTAAGTTGGTGGTTGCTCAATGACTGGGGGGACACAGATGTGAGTCTCTTCAGGAAGAGGAGATTGAAATGAGGGCTCTCATGCTCTGAGTGATCTAAACAGTAAAAACAGACAGAAGACATATGCTCTGTGTATGAGCCACTCTGTGGCTCTGTGTTTTGGAGTAGTAAGCTGTCCCTTCGTGTTCTGAAGGAAAAGATGGATGTGCCTTCCTTCTGGAGACAGCTCAGGGCAGTGGGCCACAAAGGTATGGAGGCAAGGCTCTGCAGTCTTTGGTAAAACCCTGGAGTTGGGGGACAGGACTGAAAATGTGCCCTTCAACCCAGTGTTTTCACCACCAGTTTGCTGAAGGGGGATATTTATGCTGCCTTATTCAAGCTATCTAAGGTAGGTATCTGATCTCTGTGCCAGCGGTTCCAGGCACAGTCAGTGATCTCCTGAGGGCAACTGGGGGAACCTAAATTAAAAGTGTAGTGCTTTCATTCGACTATAATCTGAGTCAAGATCCTGTATTAAGCACTTCAGCCAAATGCTGAAGGTCAGATGGTGTGGCTTGTCTTAGGTGTCTCTTTGCTCAGCGTGACTCTTTGCACTCTTATTTGTGCGATTTCCAATTTTGCTCAGGTTCTCAATGTATTGTCTCCCCAACTGACTCAATTTTTGAATTTCAACTAAAGGGCCAAGTGCCTCAGCTATGGCATTTCATTTCCCTTTATTCAACTTAATCGTGAAATATCAAGTTCTTGCAACATGCAACTGTGTTAAGAGGTAAAAATAAATACGTGGCTGTCTGGGATACTGCTCTTCCACCAAGTCCCTCCCGTTGGTCTCATAGCAAACCTAAACGAGCGTTTATGGGATATGTGAGGGCACTCTGGCCGAGCACACTGTGTTGTGGACACGCTCGAAGGTAACCATGAAGTTGCAGTTTCCGTTAAGCTTTTAATATTCCAGCACTCCATCACATTAGTTCCTTTATGAATTAAGGGCTCTAATTGGATTAATTGGGCTCTCATTGGTCTGTCAGCGCCCGGTAGGGTGCGGGAACGGCCGCTCCACCGCCGCCCCCCGTCTTTCCTGCGAGCCCGGGCGGTCGCAGCCCCTCGGGTGGGCAGGGCGGGTGAAGGGCCCGGGGTCCCGACGGCAGCGGAGCGGAGGATGCGGCTGGGCGCGGGGGGCCGGGGAGCGGGCTCTCCTGTGCCAGCCAGCGCGGAGCCCGGGCGAGAGGCGCGGGGCGGGAGCGTGCGGAGGAATGCAGCGGTGAGCGCGGGGCGCGGGAAGGGGCGGGCGCGGGTCCTGCCCTCCGGCGGAGCGCTCCCGAGCTGCCGGAGGGGGGTGCTGGCGGCGGGGCCGCCCATCGGCGCGGGGCCGGCCCTGTGACTGGCGGCGGCGGCGGCGGGGGAGGCCAGCCCGGATCGCTCGCTCAGCCTTCCCCGGAGAGTTTCCTCGCGGGGGCGGCCGGGGCTGCCTCTCCCCTCGGCGCTGCCCGCGTTTCTCCCCGCGGGACTGCTGCCGAGCATTGGGCCGGGGAAGGCGGCGGCAGCGGCAGCAGCAGAGAGCGAGGGAAGCAGCCACATGAATCAGTTTCTCTCTGTATCCGGCTCCGGGCAGAGGCGGCGACCATAGCGGGGAGGAGGGGAGAGGGGGAAAAGCGGCTCCTGCAGCAGCGGCAGCCGGGGGCTCCCCTCGCCGCCGAGGTGGGTAGCGGGGCCGCAGCGGGCGGGCCGGGGTGCCGCGGGGGCCGGGGCTGTCTCCGCTCCGGGGCGGCTGGATGTCGGCAGGCAGCGGGAAGGGAGAAAAGTTGCGGAGGGCGCTCAGGGGTTGCCCGGGGGGGGGGGGGGGGGGCGTCGAGCCTGCTTGTGTTCCGCCGCTTCTCGCCGCCGCTCGTGGCCGGTGAGCGGCTGCGGCGGATCGTCCCCGCCGTGCGTGGGACGGGCTTTCCTCCCGGCCGGGGCCGGAGGCTTTGGGGCGTGTTGTTCTGCAAGTTCTCTTTTCGCTCCCGCTTCGCTGTGTCAGGGTGAGAAAATACCGCCATCAACGCCTCTCGTTTTCCGCGGCTGAGCAGCCCCACAATCGCAGTTCCTCCGCTCCCCTCCAGCCTCCCCCGCCCCGGGGCGGGCCGGTCCCGGTCCCTGTCCCCGTCCCCGCGGCGGGGCTGCGCTCTGCCCGCTCGGTGCCCCCGGCGGGTCGCGCCCGTGCGGGCGGGGAGCCGGGCGGTCCCTCTCCTCCCACGCGTGTCCGTGTGTGTGCGCGCAGGGCAGCGCGCCGCGCCGCTCCTCCGCCTCGTGTGAGGACCGGTTGTCACGTTTCGTCTCCTTTTCCCTCCCCAGGTGCTGCGGGACTGGTGCTCACCGAGCCGCCACCGACACGTTCCGTCCGTCCCCCCCTCCCCTCTTGGAGCTACGCGGCCTCGGCTGCCAGATGCGCGGGGGGGAGAGACTTTGGCTCAAAATCCCCCGATCGTAAATAGAGAGAAAGCGGAAGGAGAGCCACCGCCGAGCGGCCTCGGGAGGAGGGGAGGGGGGCAGCGGTGGTGCTTCTGCCGTAGCCAGGGAGGCTGATGGCGGAGTTTGGCAGCGGTGGCGGCACCGGCGGCGGGGGGCTGCCCTCCTCCCCGGGGCCGGTCCAAGGCAAGGTGGCGTTCAAGGCAGGCGATGGGGAAGGAGGAGGAGGAGGCGGCGGGAGATCCCGCTTTGATAGTGCGGGCAGCCGGGTCTCCAACGGGGACTGTGCCCAGCCGGGAGTCGGTGAGGAGCTGGGATCAGCTCCTCCTGCAAGCCCGGAGAGCAGCAGCAAAGAAAAAGGATTTTCCACCAGTCAACAACGAGAAGGCAAACCCGGCATCCCCCGGAGGAGCAGCATAATTAAGGTAAGAGCTCTTGCTCCTCCCCATCGGGGTCTTTTTCCTCTGTGACAGAGGCGGGGAGATGCGGGCGATACATTGAGCCCTGGCTCTAGATGAAAGGAAAGGCAGCTTTTTCCTTTCTCTTTTTTTTCCTCCCGCCTGTGGCGAGGGGACTTGATTTTTCCTTTGTCAGAAGTGGACAACAGTGAGAGGATGGCTTTGTATACATCCACGCTTGTGGGTAGCAGGGCGTCATGTTTTGAGGTTTATTAAAGTAGAAGGCTCTAACTCCTGTTAGGGAAGGCGAGATAAACTAGCTGGCTTGTGACAAGAAAACATGGGCACCAGCCTGGCAGGGAAAGACATGAATTGCACAGTATGCTTATTATTTGGGATGCACCTGTGCAGAGCAATTTA
The DNA here is from genome assembly GCF_963662255.1 of Cinclus cinclus. NCBI lineage: Eukaryota > Metazoa > Chordata > Aves > Passeriformes > Cinclidae > Cinclus > Cinclus cinclus. Next base: position 35,147,425 of record NC_085046.1, read on the forward strand.
GTTGGCTCCATTGGCTTGTGTGTGTGACAGGCACACAGCAGGTGATGAGAGATGCAGGATCTCATTGGGCTAGGGGTGGGAGACGGTATAATAGGGAACATTCTTCTTGTTAAAAATGACAGCTCGTTTAGCAGTAGGCCGAGTTGTACTTCACCTCTAGAAACATCTTTATACTTAGCTCTGCATATTCTGAACACTTATGTTTAAGCTTGAAAAGTAGGGGGAGCATCAGTGGTAGAATGTAGCTTGGGCAAAAAATAATGCTTTTTTTTTTAACTACAATTATTTCTACAAATAAGCTTGTTTTGGTTTCTTAAATGCACAGTCCTTGCGATACATATTGGGTTAGCTTTCCCAACCCCAGTGAAAATATAGAGAGAACGTACAGAAATTGGTCCAGTGGTATAACAGCTGTGAAATGAGGCACAACTTCAAGTACTTAAGATCTGAATTTAATCAAGATCAGCTAGATCTAAATTAAGCTAGATGTGTTGTCTTCTTAGATATTTATATGCTTCCAAAATCAGCTGTGGTGGGCTGGCCCTGGCTGGATTCCAGATACCCACCAAAGCCACTCTATCATTCCCCTCCTCATCTGGACAGGGAAGAGAAGCTAAAAGGCTCATGGGTCGAGATAAGGACAGGGAGAGATCTCTCAGAAATTACTGTCATGGACAAAACATGTCAGTAATTTGGTAATTACAGTTAGTTTGGGTAAATTAATTTATTATTAATCAAATCAGTACATGATAATAAGAAATAAAACCAAATCTTAAAAACACCTTCCCTCCATTTTGCCCCTCTCCTGTGGAATGGGGGTTGTGGTCAGTTCATCACATGTTTCTACTGTTCCGTCTTCCTCAGGGAATGAACTTTTACCCTGCTCCAGCATTAGATCTCCTCCCATGGGAGGGAGAACTTCCATGAACTTCTCCAGCCTGAGTCTTATCCACAGGGTGCTGTTCTTCATGAACTGCTTCAGTGTGGTTCCCACCTGGGGTCGCCAATCCTTCCAGGAGCCCTCTGCAGTGTGGGTTTCCCACAGGGTTGCATCTTCAGGCATCCACCTCCTCTGCCATGGAGTCCTCCTGTCTCACTGTGGTCTTCTCCATTGGCTGCAGGGAAATTTCAGCTCTGGCACCTGGAGCACCTCAGTCCCACCCTTTCACTGACCTTGGTGTCTGCAGTGTTGTTTCGTTTGTCAGTTGTGCCCCCCTTTCTCTGGCTGCAAGTGCTTCCAATCAGGTTTTTTTCCCCTACCCCATTAAGTCTGTTATCCCAGGGGCACCACCACAGTCAGGAGTGGTGGCTTGGCCATCTCGGAGCCAGCTGGCATTGGCTGGTCATAGGTGAAGCATCTCGAAGCTTCTCACAGAAGCCACCCTTGTAGCCCCCCTGCTGCCAAAATCTTGTCATGCAAACTCAAGAGGCATTACACCCCTTATCATTAAAATCCACATTCATCCTATGATATTCTCAAATTTCAGTCACATCAACAAAAAAGAATCCCCCACGCCAAAATAAAAAACACCACCATCACAGCACCAAACAAAGCCAACTCACCACAGTTAGAACGTAAATTTCACACCTTCAGTTCCTGTTTTGTCCATTTTCTCTGTTCTGTTGATTGGATGATAGAAAAACATGTAGAATATCAAGTCTAGTAGTGTATTGAAAGTTGTGTTACCATCTCCTGGGCCTTGCTGTAAAAACCAAGGGGAGACCAAGGGCAGTGAGCAGTCGAACATATTTGACAGGCAGTACCCACCCTTCCTGTCTGAGCAGTGATGCTGGGCGTGTACCTGTGTGTATGTGTGTGTTTGCTAAAGCAATCATAACAATGGACAGGGGGCAGCTGAGCTTGGTATTGGAATAACTTCTTATTTGCTGGATTTACCAGTGATTTTCTTTTTACAGGTCTGATACTGCTTAACAGTTTCTTGTTTCTTCTGTGGTAGCCCAAGAAAGACACTAGTGTTGTTTGCAGTGTGTACCATGCTGTTGTACTACTTTGTAGTGTATGATTGAATTATACAGCAACCTTCTGCCTCTCTGAGGACCAAGCAAGGTCACAGTGCCTAGGGATTTGTGATATATTAAGATCAAGAAGCATGAGATAAGGAAATAGATTTTGAATTACATTTAATAGGTACTTGAGTCAAGGTTCTTAGTTTCTACAGCAATGATAGCACTTAGGAATACACAGTTATTCAACTTTCTGCTATTATTGCTGCTGAATACCATTTTGCAGATGTGAACAGTAGTCTGTTCAGCAGCCAAGAACTGATTACTAAAACTTTGTGTTATTATTTGAATAATTATCTCGAGTAGAAAAATGTGACAACACTGCATTTAAAGTTATGTGGTCCATATTTATTTTAGATATGACTGTTTTAATACTTTTGGGAAAAATCACTTGTCTAAATATGTTCTGAATATGATTCTGCCTGCTTAGTTCAGCAGTTCAGGTGGTTTGAGTCCAGGTGTGTTGGTGCCTGGTTGAAACCTTCTAAGCCTTCTGGAACATCTGGCACGGATGTCTGCTCTTGCACAGAAGTCTGTAAAAAGTGGAAAGAGTAAGATGTAATATGCTTTTGGGAAGTATTCCTGGGGTTTTAATAGCTTATATCACTAAAACTGCTCTTAAAGAAGATAGTAACCTCAAGGTACGGGTCTGTTCCTTGCAAATGTAGATTTCATACATTGATGCAAAACATAAATTTGTCTTTGATCTGTAAAATGCACCTTTATGGAATATTTAATACTTAAATGTCGTGGCTGCCAATTACTGGTGTGGACATTTGGGTCACAATTGGAAAATTGACATTTGAATAATAGCTGTAGTTCAGATTAAATTCTTTAGATCCACATATTTGTGCATGAAAATCAGGAGCACAGATCTGTGTTTTATTTTGGTTTCAGTCTGTGCTTCCATTGGCTGTCTATTTTCATAACTCTGAGAAGAGCAGTTGCTGCCTTTTTCCCTTTCCTTTCTTACTTTCAGTCTCTGTTCCCTTTTTCCAGTAGCTCCATGTTTTTTCTGTCTTATGTATTTTGTGCACCTGCTTTTGACGTTTTCTTTCTCATTTGGTGTAAGATGATGTACTCTTTGAGGCTGAGGTGTCACCTAGGTTGATGACAGGTGGTACAGCCACTATTACTGGAAAAAGTAAGACAGTCTTTATATATAGTAGTTTACTTGGCCTTTCACTCTCATGTGTCAGCTGTGTTTAGGCTGAAAGGATTAAAGATTGTATTCTTCATTTGTTGCAATTTTAATGGAATAGCCTATTTTATTGCTTTCCTTTGTGGAACCAAATTTAAGGGCCAGGGGCTATATATATGTGTTTATAGAGACTTTCACTTTTATTTATTCTTCTCTGTATTTATGAGATTCTGATTTTTCAAGAGGCAATAGTGATGATACATTGTGGATCCATGGGATTAAGTGATTTGTGAACTAATTTATATGGTGTTTGTATGTTGTGGATTTTAGGGTGACTGTTTTGTTTTCCCATAATATTTTCCTTGGTGCAGCTAGCTGTGGTTTCCTATTATGTAATTTCCTACAACATTTCCTACAATATTCTGTGAAGCAAACTTACATCTTGCAGTTCAAAGTGGGTTTAAGCATCCTGTGCACTTTTCTTAGCTGCTCTGACAGTTGGCATTGAGCTTGCTTTATTTTTGTGTGAGGTTCCTCCATGCCTTTCTTAAAGAGACTTTGAGGTGGTAGGCGTTTGAGAATCTTTAAGGCAGCAAGTGACTTGTGTATGGGTGTGTTTCCTCAGAGCTGCTAGCTTCCAGGGGTGTCCAATAAATGCTTACAGAGCCTCATGGTTTCCCAAAGCTATAGACGGGAAGAGATCCATGGGGATAAATATGTCTTTATTAGGAGACAGGTTGCAGTAATAAAATGAGAAGAGATGCACTTAGGGGAGACTGCAGTTATTTAGAAGGCAGCAGTGAGAAACACGTGGAGAAAGGTGGCTTCAGCATTTGTGAGCAGGCGTGTTTTTATCAACATGTGTGTGGAAGCAAAGTCCACACAAATGGGTGTTTTTTTTGCATATGCCAATACTGATCTCATTGTCAATACATTTCTTGGCTGGTAACTTAAACAAATCTTTTTTTCTTATGGGTCTAAACTCAAGCTTTCATCATATAAAGTCATGTACTTGCTGAGCATTGTAAACTCCTAACTTTCAAAGCCTATAAGAAGAGAAGAACCAAATTTAGCAGGTAGATACTCTAGGCTATAATTTTCAGCAGAGCTTTGCTTTTGAAACTAAACATATCAGTGTCTTTTTATGACAGGGGATTTAGACAGCATGTACATCAAGATCTTCTTTCTTGTTAGAATGCCAGTATATGTTGCTAACTTATTCTCAGTCTTCTGTGATCTCTAGTTCGTACTGTAAACCCATTTGTATCAGGTGTAAAAAATATGAAATGTGGAGAATGTTGGACAGTGTTTTCTACAGCTATGATTGTTTTAAAGGCTTTAATATAAACCCTTTTGCTTTCATGGTAAATTCTAATGTAGCATTTGCAATGGACTTAGGTTCTCTGCAGTCCTAAGTTATATTAACCACAATGTTTGCAAGTCTTCATGGAGGCCCTGGAATAGGTCATAGATAGCCGGCTTCCATCTAAAAGTATATCAAGGAATTAGGTTGCCGGACTCAGTTTAAAGTGTATGAAATTTCCTGATTTTTCAGTAATATTGCAAAGAAACTTGTGTAACAGTGCAAATAAACTTGATTAAGCAGTCTTTGGCCTGAAGGTGCTAAGGTTCCTTAAGTTCAAAGGAAACAGCCATGGAGAGGAAAGAAAGAGAAAACTAACATATTTGGTTTATTCCTGCCCTTCTGTTTGGAAACAAAGTGCGACAGTATCAGCTGAATTCCTTCCAGTCGTAGAAGATCTTTGGAAGAAGGACGTGGATGTCCCAGCAGTAAAGGATATTTTGTCTATATGTTAAATGTGCATAATTGACATGTGCTAATTGACACCAAAACTGACAGCACTAAAAAGACATATATTTAAGAGAGAAGGCTGTAATAGTTGAGCTCCCCCTACATCTTACCCTGGACAGTCATTGAACTACACAGCCAAAGTGTAGGTTTTTCTGAGAGGCTGTTTCTGGATTTTTGTTTGTTTCTTAGTTTTTTATTTTTCTTTTAATGCATATCTGTCTTATTTCTGGTTTGTCAGTGTGAGAGGCCTGAATAGCTAATTGCAGCTCCATGAATCCAGGAGCTTCCTTTTAGAGGATGCTGTGTCTGTGAATTGTTGCACTCTCAGATAGATTATAGAAGGTTACCAGCACCTTTCCATATCTGTATTCCTTATCCATCCTCTACTACTGATTGTGTACTGGTTTCCTAATTTTTAAAGAATAGAACATTTTCAAAAGAATATTTAACGCTGTAAAGATCACATCCCCTGTGATACAAAAGCTGTATACCTTAAGTATTAGCAGAGAGTATCATATATATACATATATATACACACACACGCACACACACATTAGAGCTATGTACCCAGCAGTTTACTACTTGTGAGCCATGACAAGTTTTGTTGTCAATTAGCATATGTCAATTATGCACATTTAGCATATAGGTAAAATATCTTTTACATGTCGCAGCCACTGAGTGGGTATACTGTGCCTTGAGTTGGGTATGGATTTGAGTTGCATGAGTAGTTTCTGTAATCAAAATTTTATTTGAAGGTAAGCAGCACACACAAAAAAGTTGTTTGTAGAAATGTATACATGAGGACACTGCCTTTATGTGATTTAGTTAACTTATGCACTATAGCCCAGGAAGAGAAGTACATTTTCCAAAAGCTGACTTGGAATTGGAGCTTTATTTGGATGAATTTAGCTTCTCTGACTTCTCTTCTGGAAGAGCTTATCTGTCTTTTTCTTTTGACTGAGTAAAGAGCTTGGCTAGTGTGAATAATAGGAACTCCTTCAGCCCCTCTGCCCACAAAACCTTAAATTAGCTACAAAACACATTGAGTCTGTTCAGTGGTGAAAAATTAATTAATGGAATTAAGCATCATTATGAATACCTGTTGAGATTTTTACTTATACCTATTATCAGGCTTGATCAGTGACATGACTAGTTTAGCCTATTTTTAAACGGGGAGTTAGAGCAGTGGTGTACATGGCTCACAAATAATACACTGTGCTCCCATGATTTGATTGCATTCATGGAGGATTAAAAGAATTTAAACAGAGACTGACAGGACAAGTTAATTGTGTAGTTTCCCAGCCTTTGCTGGTCCATGGGTGATATTGCCATCAGTCCTTGTATTATTTGCACTGGCTCTATTAGGAAAAAACCCTTATATAAAATTCACCAATTATCAATCTCCACAGGCCAAATTAAGTTGGAACACATAATATTAGTCCATGGATTCTAAATTATTTATCTTTTCACACAAATATGTGATTGTGTTCAAAATATAGAAGTGTAAATATAAATAGACCAGCAGGTAGATTTTTGGGGAGGAAAGGTATATACTCATTTATGTGTAATATACACAGAGAGGAGGAAATTGTAAAAATGCGATAAAAAGTAGCAATGTAATTGTATTGAAGAATGTTTAAAAATAGGGCTGGAAGAGACCTCAAGAGGTCAGTCTACTCTGCTCCACTGTTCTGCTACAGGATCAACTGTTAATAAATTTCAGTATGATGCTTTTGTCTTTTAATCACCTTTAGTTTGTGATCCTTCTGTGCGGGCTGCTGGCTGGTTGTTCCTCTTTGTAATGGGCAAAAGCAATCATCTGCAAAAGGCTTGTTCTCATCCTACTAACTGCATTCTAATTATTTCAGATTATACCTTCAATTTGTCAGGTCCTCTCTGATTTTAACCTACCTTTTAACATGCATGCAGCTCTTCCAGCTTCAGGTAAACGTCCTGTTTTAACTATGCTCTCACTTTATCATACATGGTATGTGATTTTTTTTTTTCTGTAAAGTGATTGTAGATTTTGATATAAGATAAAATGATATATTCCATGGTTAAAATAAAAATTGGTTATTTGTATTCTTTACAACCTGTAAATAGAGAAATATGATGTAGCAGAATCTGGTTCAAAAATACGATTTATGAGAAAATATTTTTCCCTCCAAATACATTAAAATAATAGCTGCTAAGTACAAATTTATATTATTATTACTGGAGTGCAGCATTGGCACAAAAAGGGCCCTTTGGAGGGGGCTGGTTTGTTTGTCTTTAAGGAGAGTAAGTAGCAAGTGGCCTTTTCCCCTGTTTTGCAGGTGTGTTTTTGAAGACTATTGTTACTCATTTACAGTCAATCTTCACATCTGGCGTGCCTTTTAAAACGTGGGGCAGTGCCACCACTGCACTGACTTTTCCCTGTCGTAGAAGCCTGTGCATGAAGCAGTCCTTTGGACTGGCTGTTGCCCATCCTCTTGACTGCAGTACATCTCTCAATATCTACTTAAATAGCTTCTTTTCCAGAACTGTCTGTATAGACACTTGTATCCCTTGTTTCTGAAGAGGAGCATCCCTGAGTACACTCACCTGGTCTCTCCTAGACTGTGACCTCACAAAACATGAATGTTCAAAACAGTGAAGAGTGCACTGTAGTGAGTGACTGGCAATCGGCACTACTGGGCTCACAGTGTTAAATGGTGCAGCCTTGGGAAATTCAAATAGCTGTGATTCATTTCTGCCTCTCTTGGGATTCCTTTTAATGTCATTTGGCCTTTTGGAATAAGTAATAAAATATCTCAGAGCACTTCAGATTGTATACTGTGCTCAGGGATCTTTTCAGTTACCAAATATTCAGATTCTGGAAATAAGTGCAGACAGAGAGGAAGTATCTTTAAAGAAACAAACCAACTCCTTTCCAGCATAGCAGCTGACAGTTTTGTAAAATGAACAATAAAAAATAGCAAGATATTAAGATGGATTTCAAAAGTAACTGTGAAAATCTTTAACAAAAGAAACTTATTTAGGTGTTTTATTTTGATATAAGAAATGGACACCTTACAAATATATAGCAGATAATTGATATTATGCTTATTAGTGTAATGAGTGTCCTAATTACTTTGCTAGACTTGATTAAAATAGGTCAATAATTCCTTTAAATTAAGAGATAATCAGTATTGCAGGAGAAAAAGGACTTCTGCTTTTTTGGTAAAAAGCACATCCACAGAATTGTCAAGATCTTTTGATGGTTGCATTTCTGTGATTATAACTTTTCGCCTCTATTTTCTTATTTTCTTCATCTTCTTACTAGCATTATTATTTTGCTTACAGAGCATTATACAGTTTGGTGTGCTTTGATGTTTTAGCATCTGTGAACATATCCCCATCCTTTACTGCCCTTTTTAGTGTAGGATAGGAGAGGAAGAATGGTTGTGAAATTCTGCAGCAGCAGAATGGTCTGCATGGGTTTTGTTTTGTGAAGTATCTCTTATGATGGAAAATCCAGGATGCTTTATATATTTCATTGCCTGGTTTCCTATGATAAAACTGTTTGACATCATCAACTGTTTGCTCTAGCTGCATTTCTTAAAATAAAATGTAAATGACTGCATATTAAAAAAAAAAAAAGTTATTTCATTGCTTTGTACTACCTAAATGTAATTTGGACTAAAAGGACAGGCATTCAGCTTGTGTTGAAGCTTTTGTTAAGAATGTTTTCTTTCCTATTGTTGGGGATTTTAGGATAGGCAGTTATTTACTTTTTTTAAGTAACTGCTGTGAACAGTACAGGCACACAAAAAAAAGGCAACACAGTGACTTTGTATACTCTACCATGCCTTTTTGTTTAGTAAATTTAAAGCAGAATTAATTTCTTCCATGTATGTATTGTAGCAAATATTAGTTTCTGAGTTGCTGAAATAATACATCATTGCTATATTCACATGTTTACGATGTAAATACATACATTTTTGCTACTTAAGGCATGAGAAACTCAGTAATAGTTGGAAATAAATCACTTCAGGAAATGGCTTGAATCAACTGAAATGTATTTTGCTGTTTACAGAGAATGGTCCCTAAATAATTTTTGAGATATATTGATAGCAGTTTGTTACAAAAAGCCAGTGTAAATTCTAGAGTTCAAGACTAAATATTTATGTGAAATGAGAATGTATATATAGTCATGGCACATTACTACCACACAGTGGAGAAAGCTAGATCAGACATGAGTAGTTTGAGTCCCTGTAATATTAGGTTTCCTTGCTTTTGGAGAACCCCCCAAGAACTTTACATGGCTTATTGGATGTGCTTGTTAAACCCAAGTGTCCTCTAATTTCTCGTTGTTCTTCCCAGCTGCAGTAGTTGCAGAGGTGTGTTTCACAAGCACTGTTTGAGGTCAGTACTTTCCAGCTTAAATGACGTGTTCCATGTGCCTCTTGCTTGGTCCTGCAGTGAGTGGCCAGCCTGGTCTGGAATCTGCTCTGAGAGTGGTGGTGTAGTGTGAAGGCACTGAATGCTTTCAGTTGTGAGAATTTTCTTGTGGTATTTTGTAAATTTAGAAAGCTGCTGTGGAATTGATAGTTCTGGTCTGCTCTTTCACTGTCCTGCTTGGCCTGGATCCGGTTCGTGTGTCACTTCACCTGTTGTGTCACCCTGCCTGCTTGTCCCTCCCGTTCTTGAACCTCTCTGCATCCCTCATGCAGCTTCAGCAGTAACAGCCTGGCCACACTCTGCTTTTTGTCTGGAACAGCTGGTGGAGAACCTTTTATTCCCAGCAAAGGGCTGGAGCAGAGCAGAACTCTGTGTGCTCTGTGCAGTACTTGATGTCTGCTTGTGAATTCCCAGAAAAGGAGTGATGAAAAGGGAGTGCAGGTTCCAGTGCAGGGCACTCAGCCTTCACAGTGGGTTGAAGTCCCACAGGCTTTGGGGCTTGAACCTGTCTGTGATGAAGGCTGACTGCACAGCTTGGGGTAGATGCTTCTGTTTCCTCCAGTCTTCAAAAGCTCCCAGCCCTTGTGAATTTTAAGGATGACTGCTGGGGTCGAGCTGAAAAGTCCATTTGGCTCATGATGTTGCTTCCAACAGGAAGAATTGAAAAAGCCTCCTTTCCTGACATCTGCTTCCAGCCTTAAGTGGTCTGGAGCTAAGATGCATTCAGTCCTTATGGGTGGTTTTTTCCTCCCATTAGCTGTCAAAGGCCAGTTTGGAAGCTTTTTACCACCGTGACATCCTATGGCAGTTTCTTAACCACATGTTGTGTGAAGAAGTCCTTTCTTTCCCCCCCTCTTTGTTTTTTTCTTTGTGTGGTTTTACCAGGCAGCTATTTACTTGTTTACCTGGTGTCCCCTGGTTCTTATGTTGGAACAGCACTTTCTCTTTTCCACAAATGAGCTGAGAGGTGTTCCTCACGTTTGCTTGATGTAATTTCTTTTTTCTGGGCTAAAAAATCTTGATGTTTTAGTTGTTCCACCTGTTGAAGCGTTCTTTTTTTTTTTTTTTCGTGGTGCTCTTTTGTATATTTTTTTCTTTCAATTTTATTAATTTTTTGCAGTTCAGGACTACAATGGTATTCCAAGTGTGTGCCAGTCAAATGTGTAAATCCACTATAACATAATGAAGGTTTAGCAATATTGTGATACTAAATTGGATTGTAATTTATTTATTTTTAGCGTTGTCATCATCAAATATTTAAATGGTATCACTGCTGCTAATTGGCAGTGGGAGAGCACTGTTAAAACCTTTTGCTAAATATTTAAAACCTTTTTAAGGAACTGTGTAAGAAGGGCAATGCTGCTGCTGATTCTTGTGTTGGAAGTGGCTGCCATTAACATCTTTGCAGGAGACAGTTCTGTTGGAAGTCTTTTAAAGTGTTACAAAGTCTTTTCATGGTGCTGGTGACAGCATTGCTGATTAGCTTCTAGCATCGAGCTTCTAGCTGTGGTTGACTTTTAAGGTTCTTGTCCAGCACTCATGTTAATGGATTATTTTATTCAGTCTTTTATTTCTTTTGCTTTATAATGTCTGAGGCTCTTCAGAATGCCTGTGTCAGAGTCCAGAAGAGTCAAGAAGGCATTTTTATTCTTTAGAAGACTCACACAAAGTATAACAATGAGATCAGATAGCTTCCTAAAAATAGAACATCTACAGTTTCACTTCAGAGAATTATTCAACCGAGGATTAAAAAGATTATTAAATACAGTAAGCAATGAAGGACAAAGGTAACTAGAAGTTTCTGTATCCCACAAGATTGATGCAACAACATTGTCTTGGAAGGGAATCCCAACACTTGCTTGTCTGTCTTTCTCCTTTGAGCAGGGAAAGTGGTTTGTTTTCTTTCCCTTCTTCAGTACTTTCTCACTACTGAGAAGCAAAGCAATCCCTATTAGCCTATTCCTGTTCAGCTGGGCTTGCTGTGTTGAGACATACCTTGGTTATTCCTGAATTCCTGAGGGTTTTTGAATCCTTGTGCTTTTCTGTGCCCATTTTGTGACAAGAGTCCAGTGTCTGACTCATAATTTCTGAGCATTGCTGTCAGCAGCATTATCTTTATGCAATTAAGTCTCAAAGCTTCAGGTAGCTCTCCTGCTTGTTCTAAAATGTCTAATTACGTGCTATTTTTCTTCTGTGTGTGACATACACTCAGTTGGAGTAGCAATAATAGAACATGACCTGGATTTTCATTGTTTGACATGTGGAAATTAATATTTCTGTCCATAAGTATTGAACTTAATCTCCAAAAACAGTAATTTAGGAGTTCTTGCCTTGCTGGGAGAAAATTCACCATTTTTTTGTCCTGATAATTGCTGATGAATTTTTATATTAGTTGGAAATCATACCTCAAGTATATACTTTCAGTGGGTTCAGCTCAGAAAATGTATTATTTTCTTCTACATCTAATCCCAAATTCAACTCAGTCCATAGTGGATATGTAAAATTTACTATAATCATTTTGAGGGCCTTGTGATTAAAGCTTTGGCCACTAAAAATCATTTACAAGATTAACCACTTGCCATATACCTAAGAATCTTGAATTAATTTCTTTTTAAAAAATGAGATTCTAATGTTTAGATTTATAATATGGTCTGCAAACTGTTTCCTCATGTATTGGAAGTATTCAGAAGTGAATTTATTGAATTACTGAATTAATTTCAGGTCTTCCTCACTTTTTCTGGTGAATTTAGTAAAATTGCATTATGGGATGCCATCAACTAAATACATCATTTACTGGGAAAAACCTGTCACCAGGTGATTTAACCTAGTGCCTGATTATCCACCATCACACAGGGTTTATGTAAATCTGCTCAGTGTACTTTATTAAATGGTACCTTTGGCTTCAGTGATGGAGAAAGAAAATTTTTCTGATGCTTTCTGTTAAAATACAGCATAGCTGATAAATGTTTAAAAATGTTTTTGTGTGAAATAAATACAAATATATATTTTTTTTTTTTAGTATGCAAGACAAATGCAGAGCACTATTATGGTTTCTTCTGTTTGGTTCATGGCCTTACTCCTAGCTGCCATGTCACTGAATCTTGCAAAAGTCAAAATGAATAATGGTGAAAGCTACTCCCTACTTTTTTTTCCTTGCTATTTAAAATGTTTAGAATACAATTCTGTATTCTAGAAATGTACACCTTATAACCCTTTCTTATTTTATATGTCTCATCTGCACTGCTTACAGAGGTTGATGGGAATAAGTCGTGGGCTCCTGGTGCAAACTTCTGTTGGCTGCTTTTATCATAAGCCAAGTGGGCTTTTGTGTTTGCTTCTTTATTCCAGGATTTTTGAAAAATGTAATACAGACTGAACTCTTGGTCCAAGAAATCTTATGTAATTGTTAACAATGTAGTTGTGTAAATCTTCCTCTTTTTATTTGCTTAGGAGACTTTGGTCTCCTTCAAACTTCTAGGAGTCCTTGCAGGACAATGTAAACTGTCTTGGTCTTGCACTGATCAGGTGATTATTCAGTTAAAAATTCTTTAAATGCTGTTGTTGACAGACAAAACTTCAGAAAAAAGAGCAGGGCCTCAATTCAAAGCTCTCAATTTGTTATATTAGAAAGGATGAAAAAAAGTTCTGTATTATTTCAGGCCAACAACTTGGAAGGAATTTCAATTGCAATCCAAGGTTCCTGAAACCAGAGGCATGAGAATGCAAGCAGGTTGCAGGGAAAATACAGCGATTTCACAGATATCTGAGATATAAATCATAGTCACAGTGTTTAAAGGAGTTGCTTGGAAAATGTGGTATTCCATGATAATAAACAGAAATGAGGTATTTTTTTGTGTGGAATATCTTCCATGTTGCTGAGTAGTAGGGCAGTTTTTGAAAGCTGGTGAAAAAAATAATAGATTTTTGGTGATAGGTCAGGATGAGCTATATGCAAAGAATAACATGACTGAAGGAGGCAAAATATTTTTGATTTATTTTCCTACAACTTTGGTAGCTCATAGTTTTCACAGATTTCAGCACTGTACAGCCTTGTGGAAAGCTTACATTTTACTAGTATTTTGCAGTGATTTTTTTTTTTTTAATTTTTTCTTTGTGGAGTATCAGTTAATTTCTTGCTGGAAAGTGTCTTGGGAGATCTTATTGTGAAAGGTATTGTTGAGCAGCAGTAAAATCCCTCTGTGGCTTGTCAAATCATCTTGCAACACTATAGTGTATAAAAGTAATGTGATATTTCTTAACCCTCTTTCTGGAAATAGGGTTCTTTTAATGACAGTTCTTAGTTCATAAGATTTCTTTTTTTAATACAGACAGAATAAAATTTGTGTCTAATATTTTTGTTTTGTCAGTACCCTGTTTTTAATAAAAGTCATCTCAGGGAGCAGGCTTCTTCCAGTGGGAAAACAAAGAAGGACTGCCATTCTTGCACCTGCTAGATTGAGGAAAGGGAGAGAGGCAACACTTTAGAGAAAATAAGTGTTTGAACTTGTGCCTTTGCCCTATACTACTGCTAAGAAATGTTCTCACCCAGCTGTGTTCAGATGATACAGGAGAACTCTCTTCACTGTGTCTGTGGTCATTCTGTGCCTTACATTAGCTGCAGTTCTGAGAGGCAGAAATTGTGCTGCTTGAAACTTCATTTCCATCTCTGTTGTCTTTGTAGCTTGCCAAACTCATTACTTGTTTTAAATAAGCAGTGAAAAGCCATTTCTTATTGCCTCCAGGAAGTCTTTGTTTTAATGTAATTTGTTACTGTAAAGCACAATAAGAAATGTACCAAAACTCTAGGAGACTTTGAACCAAACTCTTACTGAAAAAATGTACTTATTTCACATTATACTTTTTCTTTCAGTATTCACAGTAGATGACTGGGAGAAGATGACACCTGCTAGAATTTTGTAACACTGTTTCACTTGTGTGTAAAAATTTAGAACCAACACTCCTCCCTGACCCGGCCCTCTCCAAAAAAACAAAAAAAAAAAAAAAAAAACCAAAAAAAAAAAAAAAAAACAAAACCCAACAAAACCAAAACCCTACATTTTAATCTGTAACTTGAAAAATTTCAGAGTTTATGGCACCTTTTCTTCAGTTCCTTGCCCAAATTATTTTGGGACTCTTTACTGAAGATAATTGTTATACTCAGCTGTTATAACCTGTTATTGCAAAGCTTATCAGATCTGAGACAATTGATTTTCAGAAAGATCTCAGAAATCTATGTAAGGGGCAGAAGTGTCATTAAGAAAATCTTTCCCAACAAATACTTTGGAAAGAAATGTAGCAGTTTTCCAAATACAGGGAATAAGCAACTGATGCAGAAAGCTGACTTTTAAGGTGGCATAATGTAAATCCTTCACTTTCAATTCTGTCCATGTTACCCTTTTGTTTATGACTTTTGGGTTTTATTTGTTTAGCTTTTTTTGTGTGAGAGACTGGGAGGTCTCTTGTCTGGCCTGAGTGTTGTGTCAGTTCAAGTTGTTGACCTGTGTTGGCAGCTTAGAACAACAGCACAAAAGAGTAATTTTATTTTTCTTTACTATAGCATTATTTTATTATGTGTGGTTCTTCTATGTGTATTCACTGTGTATCACTCCATCTTTTTGAAATGTTTTCTTTTTTCTTTAAAGGTAGTTACATAAGGTGATGCTATTTTCTTGGGTTAGACTTGTAAGCTTTTATTCTGTTTAGTTCAATGTCCAGAATTAGTTGAATAGACTAGTTTTAGTTTGGTGGGGAGGTATATATGTATATATATGCATGTGTGTATATATATATATATATATATATATATGGGAAGATTAATTTACCAGGAAGACAAAATACTCAGTTTAATACGAGTGAATCAGAATTGTAGTTTTCATTACATATGTTCCTGATTCATAGGGTTCATTTGAAGAGTCAAAATTCCACTTGAATTGAAAATTGTCAGCATAAGCTTAAAAGCGGAGATATTTAAACTATTCCTTATTTAATTTGAGACTAATTAAAAATAGTTATTTCTGGGGTTTATTTCATAGCTTGGAGGTTATTAAGTACACAGGAAGGGAATATTGTGTTGCAGTGTTCCTAATGTGCCAAGCAGCATCTGATCTATCGTGGTACCAGTTTGCTGTTCCAGTAAGTTTGTATTGTAAAAAAAACCATGCAACAAAACAGGTCACAGCCTTAGAGGAGAGTGCTTATTTAAAAAAAAAAAAAGTTACAAAATACTGAAATTTCACATCTTTTGTGCTCAGGCTCTTTAACATTTCATTTTCCTTTACACTTTCAAACAACCAAGGATAAAGAAAATGGAAAATATCTCAAAACTACCCTTGAGCTACTAGGGGGAATGGTTTTAAGCTAAAAGAGAAGAGATGTAGATTAAATGCTAGGAAAAAATTCTTTGTTCTGAAGGTTGTGAGGCACTGGAACAGGTTGCCCAGGGAGGTTGCAGGTTCCCTATCCCCAGAAGTGTTCAAGGCCGGGATGGATGGGTCTTTGAGCAACCTGGTCTAGTGGGTGGCATCTCTGCCCATAATGGGGGAAGGGAGGATTGGAACTGGATGATCTTTAAGGTCCTTTCCATTGTTAAGTCACTCTATTATATATTCCTCTTGATTGTGATTATGTATTCCTCCTGGGCCATCCACAAAGGTGGTAGTAGGGTGGTTGCCATGATTTGCTGCAAAGGCTCTCCATGCAAGTTCCTCAGTGAAACGCTTCCATCCAGCTTGTGTTACTCCTGGAAAACAGAAGGTGGGTTTTGGAAGCTCCTAAACTGGTGGTCATGAGCTGCTGTGTTCTTTGGTGTGCTGTAAAGCAGGCACGGTGGTGCAACAATCTCCATAGTCTGAAATGAATCAGAGACTTAAAAACTGGAATATAAATTTAAGTCAAACACGCAAATAAACAAATTCCTAAATATGCATCTTGTCATGTGTGAAGTCTTCTGTTAAGAATGGCCTTTTAATATCTAGCCCATCATCCTGTCTCCAGTGGGCCTGAAGAGGAGTGCTTGATGTGGGCTCTGAGGAGCAAGAAAGGAAGGAAGGCAAAGCTGAAGGCTGTCTGGGCAAAGGATAAGCAAGAAGATAGAATGAACTGATGTGTGTGCCCACTGGATAGATACTAGATGGGGAAACTCTGCTCAGAAGAGTACAGGGAATGCAGTTTGCATGGTTTGGTAAAGGCTGAACTCCCACTAACTGAGAAAAGAAAGATAACTCAGTGCTGAATGTCCAGGCTTCGCTGTCCCTGATCCACAAGCATTCTTACACTGGGAAGGGCAACATAACAAAGTCTCGTGCTGGAGCCCCTCTGGCAACCCAGGTGCTTCCCAGTGGGGTCACCTGGAGCATATGGTCACGCTGGGGCCAGTGCAGCCATCCCTCACTGCTGCCTTTGCCTCCTGGAGCTGTTGACTGTGGCCAAGGCTGCCGGCAGAGGGATGCTGGGTGAGAGCTGCAGCAGGCAGCTCTATGGAGCCAGGCATCCAGCTATGCAGTCTCACCACCTGTGTGGAGGGTGGGAGCCTCAGGAGGTGCCCAGGTGTTGTAGCAGCCTCTCAAGCTCGGCTTTGCATGGAGGCAAGGACAGCAGCCCCTGTTGTCTCAGAAGCCTCAGTGTGCACGAAGGAGGAGACGGGCAGGGAAGTGCTTTGACTTTTCATTACTAAAATTCATTGCTTCCCCCTGCCCTGCTTTTTGCAGGGAGAAGGAGGGTGGTGAGCTAACCTGTGTCATTATCCCTCAATACTGACCTAGTTGTTTTCAGTGACCTGGGTTCTGGGTGGGAGTTAGCGGTGCTATTCTCATATTTAGTATCCACATTTAAAGGATAGGTTTTGCTCCCGTTTATTTTTTCCCAGTTTCTTTTTGAACCCTGTACACTTTGGCATCTGTAGCACAACCTGT
Source organism: Cinclus cinclus (assembly GCF_963662255.1). Classification (NCBI taxonomy): domain Eukaryota; kingdom Metazoa; phylum Chordata; class Aves; order Passeriformes; family Cinclidae; genus Cinclus; species Cinclus cinclus. The sequence continues at coordinate 35,164,736 of NC_085046.1, forward strand.
GGCTCAGAATTTTAGATGTGCTGCTGAGGAAAAGCTGCCCACTCTTCTTTATTGTGAATCTGCCACCTGCTAATTTAATTTGAAGTGCCTTTATTCTCTTTATAGGGTGAGATGGTGAGAAGTCATTCCTTATTGTTGTTTTACTTTGTATTCTGATGTCATGTTTGCACTCCTGTGAAGTAGTCAGGTGTGATGTATAGATTAAAAGATTTCTTAAGACTTTGGTGTCTTATTTTAAACATAACAGCTGTCTCGTCTACTTGGAAAGAAATGAAATCTTTTATTAATAATGTGCTATGCCCCTCAGCCTGTTTTTCCTCAATATGTGAAAGTAGATTGGTCACACTTGAAATCTCAATGCGTAGGGATCTTGTGATATGTTTTGACAGAGTTAGTTTATCTGATTTAACTGTAAGGCACCTTTCATGGACAGCACCTTTCATGGACTGTACTAACAAGTTATTTTGACTTGATGAACTTTTGTGCTGGCAATAATTTCCCAGTGATAGTATTCATTACCTTGAGTTTCTGAACAACTGTCACATCAACATCCTCATTTAAGGTTTGGCATTCCTGTTTCTCCATCCTGTTGGTCTGCATTATTTAAATGTCTGTGTTCTGTTTTATCCTCTGTCTCCATTGAAGTGTAGTCACTTTCTCTCCTCTCTCTTATTTGAGTATATGGTGTTAGTGTGGTTATTCCACAAAGGATTCATAAGCTGTGAACTATTGAATCCTTCACAGCTTTTCCCAGGTATTAAAACTTAAAAGGTCACAGGAAAGTATTGAATTAAATCACTGGCACAGTTCTTCTTTAGTTTAGGGGAAGCCTTCTTCTAGCATGAGCTCACTCTGTTTTTTCCAATTTTGGCAAATGTACTTGGAATTATTCTTCCCAGAATTAGTCTCTCTTGGGAGATAATATATTACTTATTCTCCTCCCCTTCCACTCACCCTTTTCACCCATACAGGAAAAAAGCCTTTCTTAGCTCTGAAAATGATTGGAACAATTTGATGACTTCTGTGTGTGGGTGAGAGGAAAATAATTTTCTTCATTCCTGATGCCTTTTTCTCTTTTTGAGCCGTTCAAGCTGGCCTTTTGTTAACAGAAATTGCTTGCTGCTCAAATCCATTAACCAAGTTCTTGCATTGAACTTAAGATACCTGTGGCAATCTCATGGTGGGTACTCAAATTATTCCTTCACACTCAGCAGAAGAAGGAAATGTGGTGTGTACAAGAAAGGAAAATGAACAGAAAATTCTTTGGTGGTTGTCCATAGTGTTTAGTAATATACTGATGGAAATTGATGAAATCCAGTTGATCTGAAGGGTCCTTAGCAGGTCAATCTAAATTGTTTGGAACTGAAGAATATTCTGCAGAGGTGGCAGTTCTCAGTGTTCATCCCTAAAAACTTGAGGCTGCAAGAGAAGTTTTCTTCTACAGCTCCAGATAAGGATTCATGCTTTACTGCTGCCGTGTATTTATTATTGATTGAATAAAAGAAGATATAAAAAGTATTTGTACTATTTTAATGCATTTTTAAAACCAGGTGGTTTTTTTTAAAAAAAATTAATTGTAAATCTAAGTTAAAACAGAATTAAATGCAAACCCCAGAATTGTAAGGAAGATGACCTTGTAAATCTGGTTGCTTATAATGACAATTTCTCCCTGGAGAATTCTTAGGAGTTCTAGTTTGCTTTTCAAGTGAGAATTTTTTTGTTACCTTTGATACTAGTTGGATGCTTTGAACTCCAGTCTGTCAAGAACTTTGGGAGAACCCAGCTTTTCTCCTGGGGAAATGGAGAGAATGGATAGTTCCTCAGAAGATTGTTGGATATGTTTTCTGTCTAGAGTACTAGAAAACCAGAGACAATTTTGAAGTAGGATCTAGAAAAAACAATCTGGACTCTGACTGGTTAATTAAACAAGTGGTAGTTTCTGTGGTACTGAGAAAAAAAATGGAAATGCTTTGGCAACACAGCTGTTGAACGGTGTGGTGAAATGACTCCTTCTAACTTAAAGATATAAAATTATTTCCCTGACTTATAGAAGTGTGTAAAGGTTTAGTATCAAAGTAATGAGAAGAAATTGAGTTGGTAAATTTTCTTAGTCATATACTTATCCATTTTGTTATTTCTCTGAAGCATTTTTCTTGGTTGTTTTTTTATCCATGTTTTTTCTCCTCTGTACGTTGGTATTTTAAATACATGACAAGAGTGTTGTTAATCCCAAGAAGATGCCAGTGACCATCCTTTTAGCAGAAGATAGGGTTGGAAAGGATTTTGAACTTACCACTTGTAGTGGGGTGGTTGACCTTGGAGGGCAGCCAAGCACCCATATGGTTGCTCACTTGCCTGCCTGTCCCACGCTACAGGAGAGAGTAAGAACAACAAAAGCAAAAAAACCTGCTGGTTTTAGATTAATACAGTGTAATAGGTGAAGAAAAGAGGAGAGAATAACCGGTGATGCAAAGGAAATTGCTTTCTACCTCCCACAAGCATCTTGGTGGCTCCCAGCAGTCAGACCCTTCCTTTTTGCTACCTGAGTTTTGTGGCTGAGCATGAGGTTATACAGTGTGTAATATCCCTTTGACCAGCTCAGGTCATTGCTTCAGGCTCTTTTCCCTCCCAGCTTCTTGTCCAGCCCTAGCCTATTTGCTGGAATGGGGCCAGAGTGAGGGGGTGAAGAAGGAGCCCTAACACTGTGTAGGCACTGTCTAGCAGCAGCCAAACAATTGGTCTTATCCACACCCTTTTAAACACAAGCTCAAAACACAGCTCCATACAGGTTGTGAAGAAAATTACCTCTGTCAGCCAGACCATGGGTTTCCCATGTGCCTGGGTGGAATTAACAGAGTAAAACATGTCTCTACAATGAATACATGATTATGTGGTCTGGAGTTTCTCTGTGTATTTCAGTTTGGTACACTGATGTCTTTTAAATCAGTCTCTTCTGGTGGTTTGATGTTGATGAATGTAAGGAGTATGATAGATTTGTGATTAGAAACCTTTGTATGGGTACTATGGCTTTGGAAAGTGATTGCATTTAAATGCTCAACAGGTCATCAGAGTGCTTAATTTTTTAAGCATTACATACATTAATTAAAAATTTTGACTCAATCTGTCATAGAGATTGAATCATTGCGAAGCTGGCACAGTGTGCAGGCCATCGAGCTCTTTGTAAGAGCTCTTCAAACTTCCCTGGCTGCAGCAAATACCATTTTCTGTCTCTTCTACAGTCATAGAAACATCTTCCTGTCATTTTGCCAGTTGAGGAGAGTGGCATTCATAAAAAGATCTTGAGTCTGTCATGTATTTTCACCCTTAACAAGAAAAAAAAGGCAGATGTTGGTCATTTGGAAAGAGGTGTGGTTTCACTCCTTTCAATGCCAGAGATCTAAAATCTTCATGGATTTTCAAAGTAATGGTAACAAGGGAAGACTTCGATCAGTTTTGCATTTCATTTCACAATCTATTCAGTGCATCAGACTTCCTTATAACTCCAGAAAATGTGTCAGTTTTTAGGAATGTAGGTCAAAAAGTCTGATAAGATAATATTTTAGTAACATTGTAAAACAATTGCTTCTGAGCTATAAAAATCTGTATTGAATTCAAAGAGGAAGTGCTATGGCTTGTAATCTAAAGTACTTTTATTTGTGAAAAGTAAGCTTATCTTTTATGTAGATACAAAACTATTGCACAGAAACTGCAGAGAAATGATCATAGTGATTGTTCCATTGTTCAGGCTGATTTATATCCTCTATTATTATTGTTATTATACAGTTTAGCAGGAGTTAGAGAAATAGGTCCTATATTTTGTATCTCCTATTTTTCTTTTTCTGAAAAGAAACTGAAGGTTAACTTAATATAACCTAGTTAAAACTGAAAGTTACTAGCTTTGTGTAAAAACAACTAATAATTTCTGATTCTCTTGGTTATTATTCAGCCTATATGGGTTTTTTTAAAAGTATTATATGCTTAAAGAAAATGCAAAGCTTGACTTGAAGTCTTCCTGTATCTTAACTACATTGACACAAATAGGTGCAATTTTATGCATCAATGGTTTTGAATTCAATGTGAGATACACCAAGTGCTAAATTAGCATTAATTGAATTGGCATACATCTATTGCTACTTAATGTGGCCATCAGAATATTGCTAGCTAAAGTGCTCTTTGGTTGACACGTGAACGCATATTGTACACTCTGCTTAATGTTTCTTTGAATATTTTACAAAACAAGGCAGTGCTAATTTTACCTCTGTTTTGTTACAGAGCTCAGTATGTGAGTGCCCTTAGCATCTCAGGCTCTTCTTGTGGTTTTATGCAATACAAATGGAGGGATGGGAATGCCCTTTTGCCTGAACTTGCACTTTGTTTTGCTGTGCACTGCTCTGGCTTTGCTGAACGGGCAAGCAAACAGGTCATGGGAAGGCTTGAGAAGCAGATGGCTGGGAAGGCAGCCGTAGACTGAGCTGTTAACCATGGAAAAGTACATTCCCTAGCCTGGTGTCTGAGCCTGTCACAGCCAAAAATATCTGTGAATGGTCTGTCTGTAACGTTAGGGAGGAAAGGTTAAAAAGAAGCACGGTAATAATACTAGAAGCAGGAGAAAGCAGTGCCAAGACAGTGTTGGATTTTTCCTCTGGCCAGTTTTCTTTCTCTCTGCAGTAGTGGTAGGAGGACAGAGTATGAGATGCAGACTGTGTTTCATTCACATCATACAGAAGCTGCAGAGAAAGGAGTGCTGAGCTGTCAAATAAATTTTCAGCAATTGTTGCTAAAATGACAGATAGTTGGGTTTTTTGTTTGTGCATTGTTAAGAAAAGTTCATTAGTCCTGCTAAGTTATGTTGGTTCTATTAAACTTGGTATCTCCAAACTGGAGTGAGAAACTGCTCTTAAGTTTTGGGAACAGAACTGTGTTATTAACGCTGGAAACAAGGACATTGCACTGTTAAAAACAATAGCTTAAAGTTGGTATTTTTATATTTCCTTGACATTTTTACACTCACTCCTTAGCTGCTGTAATTTAACATACAAAACTTGCCAAAAATAAAGAGAATGTGGAAAGAGCATGGTTCTTAGCATCCAAGTTAGGGAACAGCAGTGGGGGGGAAAAATTCACTATGTATAATCTAATATTTCTTCTGGATCTTACTACTTACATGTGTTACTATGTTCTTAGTCTGTGAAATATAAAATAGTGTTGGATTTTTTAAAAGTGCTTGGAAGCTTAAAGATACAAAAAGATAACATTTAGTAGATGAAGATGTGGAAAGGATTTATGAGGTGTTGTTGCAGGTTACACAGCCAGCTGCATTTTTTTTTTTTTTTTTTTGGTGGAGTGCTGAAATGATCGCAAACCTTACTTATATTGCACTTTGCACTCACTAAAGAAGCAGCTGTTATATGGCTCAGTGCTGAACACATTAGTGCAAGGGTCATACCAGGAAAAGCAAAAAAAATGAAGTTCCGGTGTTGTGTACGAGAATTTTTGCTTGTGCTGTTCTTAAAATAAGATCTGACCTGAAAGGTAGTGTTTGCTAATTTTAAACAATGAGATAATCATTGCACCTTTCTGCATTGCCTCCAAAAGTGTGACTGTGAGTAGCTGGCTCCCTCCCCACCACTTCATTAATCTTAACCGTGGAAGGAAACTACTTTTCTTTAGATTCTAAGGTCAGCTGAACAGCACTGTTTTTGTTTTTTTTTTTTGACTTGCAGTCAGAAACAGTAAGAAAATTGCAGATAAGCTTCAGTACTTCGTCTAAAAAAATTGCGTAAGCAAAACCATTTCTCTAAATTGCATGTAGTTTGAAGATATCTGAAATTAAAAATATGACTTTTCCATTTCTTTTCAACTTTTATCAGATTACCTGTAGTATTTCGACAAGGAGCAGCATGTTAAAACACAGTAAAATAATAGCAAAATCATGCAAGCTTGAAAATAGATGATTCTTAGGTTGCTTGGATATAATTAGTAGAAACAAGATTGTAGAAATACACAAATGGAATGACCACTTTCAGAATCTTTTCATATAAAGATTTGTATTCCTGCAGAGATAGTACCAGGCCACAGCAGCCTAATTTGGTCTGCCTAATGTTATCTGTTCTTGGTCACAGTATAAATATATATTTTGAAAGGAGTAAGAAAAGAATCTTTTGTTGGAGACTTACTCAGTTAAGATACAGACGTTTAAAACTACTGGTTATTAATTATAATGTTTTTAATGCTATTAATAATAATTAATATCCTTATTCCAAGGAGTAAGAATGAAAATAGCTCTGTACTGTCATGTCTGAATGTGTCTGCACAACACCATTCTGAGGCTAGTGCATTCACCTTGCAGGGGACTTGTGTGCTGGGGAAAGGAGTATTATCTCTGTCCTGTGGACATAGTTTCTTGGGATTGAGTTTCATACCACTGCTGCAATGTTTTTCAGTGGAATGTGCCCAAAGAGGATAGGTTGGTTACTGTGTGAAACATTTTGTTCACAAGTCACCACTTCCTTTCCTCCTTACCCTCTTTTCCTTGTGAGGCTTCTTCAGGCTGCCTTTGCCTTTTCCTTGAGTTCCACGATCTTGGAGGTCAAGCAGAACTTTCCAATCTTCATCAACTGGCACAAACCCCAGTCTTAATTTCTTAAAATCAAGCAAACAAAAACCACACAGAAGTAATGTGGCTTTTGCCTTCTTCTTCACCAGTGCTGGTTGTTTTCCTCTGGTTGCTCTCATTATGCTATCACTATATTTCTATAGTGATACAATACCTTGTTGTTTCCCTCACTTCTCTATGCATCATTTTCCTTTTGCACTTTCCTTAGGTTCTCCCCAGTTTTATTCTAGTTCCCTAGGTTTTATCTCAGTGGGATATCCTCAAGGATTCTTACCTTGCTAATTACAAATGCTGTCTTATTCTCTCTGTGCTGTTCATTCTGCATGCCCTGTCAGCAGTGAAGGGCAGTATACCTGTACATGATTTAATAATCTGGTATCTCAGTGTCTGAAAAAATCTTTTAATGACACATTCAGCCTTGTCGTTTACCAGTTTATAGACTGCAGAGCAAAACCTATGGACTCTTGATTTATTTCTGTAGCCTCTGAAAGTGACAGTGTCTAATAGCTATATTCAGGTGCCTTTCCTCACTGTGCCTCTGGGCTCTATCACAGCATACTGTAGAAATTGTTTAACTGACATGGTTTTGCATCCACTTCTGTTCAAACTTTGGAGGTCGGTGTTGAGGTTATGTCTCTTCCTACTGCTGGCCTTCAGGAATTAGCAAAATGTGTGCAAACATGTGTAATCTCTCACCCAAGAGCAGAATAAATTTCCTGGGATAATTCTGTAGTTTGTATGCTTGCAGTAGCTATTAGTGTTTGCTTAGATTTTATGGCATGGCAGCTAGAAATGTGAGTATGTAGCTTTCAGAAATTGGTTAATTACAAATCAACAGGTTCTACCAGTCATAAATAATGATAGGCATAGAATGCAGAACTGACAATAGCAGCCTGGTTTTGTGATACCTACACATAAGTACACTATCCAGGTTTTATAATTTAGTAAGGCTTAAAAATATTTATATTGGCCCCACTGACATCACAGTTTTCTGGTATTTATTTCAGTATATATGTGGTTTAAACAGAAGTTCAAGTGAGATAATGGATAAGGCAGTGTTTTGAAAGCTACTCCTGCTATTCATATAGAATGTCCTCTTTTGCTGAGGACTTTGTGGGTAGGAACATTATAGATCACAAGGTAATAGTAATAAGAGCTTGAATTTGGCAAGGTTGTATACAGTGTGATGACAGAAAAATGGGTAAGATATTGACTTTCAAGTTTCCAGGTATAATGAATGAATGTAAATCAGTGTTTCCCATTGTTATTAAGGCCTGTGATAGTAAACTTTCAAATTGATGCAGGTGTTTAAATAGCTTTAGTAGAAATCAGAACTTGAAAATGGTTTTGTGACTGGTATTGACATTTTAAGGTATACTGGGGTACATCTAACCATTTACATCATGTTGTGATGTATACTTCATAAATGCAGAGTTCAGGCACATTCCTCACTACTTTATTGAGAAGCAGTAAGATTTTTTTTTTGTTTGTTTGTGTGTTTGATGGTCAGTGGTCGCAGGGAGTAATTTCTTCCCCTCCCAGCCAAAACAATTCCACATTTGGCATTGAAAGTTGCCTGATTTGCCCAAATATATGAAAGACTTGTATAACTTTTGATACAGAATAATATTTTTATCAGATCATTATGATTGATATAATTAGAAAAACCATGTAATTGTTTTCATGCATTGATTGTGTCTGTAACCCTTGTGTCAGTATAAATAGGAGATGTAATACTCAAAGTGAAGTGTGTGAAGTACTGATTGCTTAATAAACATTATTACTTTAATTACTTATATTTATCTGGGTCCTTGACTGTGCTGCTGATGCAATCAGAACTTTCATAATAGCTAAATCTGTTGACATTCTGTATAGATAAATATGTGTTGGGAGAAGAGATCTCTAAGAAACATGAAACAAATTAATTGCTAATGCAGATATTATTACAATTGCTATAAAAATGTGTGGAAGTTAAAGGTGTCATATTAGCGTTCACTTTGTTCTAAGGTCTTTCAGAGATGTTCTGAAGTATTTCATAAGCTTGTCCTGATAGGGATTACATTCTGCTGCAACATTCAAATCTAGTTGGACTGGGTTGTTGGAAGAAATTTTTTTGTGAATATAAACATATACCAAGAGATGAGTCTGCATTTTTTTTTACATTTCAAGTAATAGGGTTCTTGGCCAACAAGAAATTTTGATGCTGATGTGGTTCTTAAACTTTTATAACCTCATGTAAGAGCAGATGAAAATAAAGTTTCATATTGACCATACAGCCTAGGAAAACCCAGAACCTGCAACCTGTTGCCAGAACAGGTAACAACAGTTGTTGACTTAGCCACATTCAGGAAGTGGTTGAAAATAACTATTTTGCTACATTTTCAGAACTTGATGTTCTCATTGGCAACTAATTTTTAAAGGGAAGAAATAAATATTACTTTTTGATTTTGGAAAGTAAAGTTGAAAGAGCAATTCAAAGTGGTGTGATGTAATTTTTGGTTCAGGTTCTATTTCTTAGAAGCAACGGATATGTATAAGATGTCTATACATTTATATGTGCATGGGAAGAGAGGGAAATCAATAAAAAACATGTAAAACCTGTAGTCAGTGTAATGACTTGTTATGTTTGGAGTCATCTTATACCTACTCCCTATTCCCCTGACTGAGATTAAAGTCAGGATTCTTTAAAGTAATCTTGCTGAATTGTTCTTGAAGATGTCTCATTTTTAATATCTCATTACCTATCAACAGTGATCAAATCTCAGATGTACTGTTAACTGCTTTGAATAAGTAGCACCAGCTTTTAAAAGCACAGAGCTAATTTATTCTGCAAACTAAATCAGGTCATCAGTTTTCATTATTTGTATTCTTAGCTGACTACAATTCTGTAAAACTTAAAATATGCCCATAATAGCAAAACAAAATATGTAAGACAAAAGGTGCTTTAAAAACTGCATTTGCAAATTAGAAATTCTTGTGTAAAATTGCAACTGCATAAGCTACAAATAAATCAGACATTTTTCTAAACTGCATTTACTTTGTCATAAAAACACTCCAAAAATACGAGTGAGCCTTGGCAGTATCGTATCTTTCTGAGCATTCTACCATTCTAAGAAACTTCCGATGTTCTATAACCAGTTCTACAGCCTGGGGGAAAGGAGTATGCTTTATTTATAGGCAATATACCATAAGGGTATTCTGGGGCTGATGAGAGATTTCTGATTACCATCTGCTGCAACTACTCAAGTTTCAGAGTGGATTAACTGTGTATACCAAGACCTTAAGATCTTAAATCCAGCTGTAGTCTGTTTATCAGTGGTGGTAGACTACGTAAAATCTCCTTGAGTAGAGTGTGAGCCCTTGTCTATAGCAAAAGAAGATCGGTTGTTGGAAGTCACTGTTAATGAAACAGTTTTTCACTCAAAATACAGATTTTTATTTCTTGAATTCCACTTTTTCCATTTTGGAGATGAAACTGGAAATGTACTTGGGTCTAAAGGTGAGACAGTGGCCAAAATGGCATTGTAGGAGTTTGCCAAATCAACAACTACATTTTTGTTGTTTAAGGAAGCTGAAGATGAGTGCAGGATATGCTTTCATTTGAAATTCTGAGTCTAAGACGTCTGATTCAGTGCAGATCTTGAGATTCTTGAACACTCCCGCATCTTTCTGTTTAGAAACACAAGGTGTTTTACAGCTAGTTGAAGAAATGAGGCTTTAAAAAAAATAATTGTGATGTTTGACAGATACCTTTATGATGTCTATCAAATGAAGAACTTTACAAACACTATGGTGAAGTTCTCATGTTAAGCCCTATTCTTAAGGAGGCAACTGTACAGGTAGCTATAGATTATTGGCCAGTTGGATGATGGCTTTTCGCGACCATCCTAATTTTGTCAACTTTCTCTCCCTCTTTCTCACACCAACTTTTAAGGAAACCACTGCAATAAAATAATGTTAAGATATCTGTTTCCTTTTTCAGATTTGTTTTAAGATGGGCTAATACATTTTAAAGCTCTAAGTAGGGGACTAAAAGAGAAGACAGACAGCTAGGTGAACATTTCAAGTATTTACTGATGATCTGTGTGTTCTTAGGGAAAGTTAGTTTAAAATATAGACTTACCTGTGTCTGAAGGAAGAAACATAATTGCATCAATAAGGATAAAAACCCTTTTCTTTGGAAGAATGCCAAGACCTTATGTGACTTCTCTGGTGCTTCAGTTGTCTGTTTGTCATAAATTTCCTGCCTGACATTCTTCTGTAGGAATTTGCTTTCTTTTAGGGGAACGTTTTGCTATTGATATATGATTGTAATGTAACTCCGGTACTATTTATGCTTTATAATTTTTTCATGTACTGTAGTTTGAACTGTAGCCTGACTGAAGAAGCTTCCTTGTTGAATACATTTTGCATTCCTTCAATCTGCTGCATCCTCTCTAACTCCTGATGCCAGGTTACTCTGTCATTTGAGCCCTACAGCCTGAAGGGAGGGGCAGGGAAGCTTTTTAATTATTCTTAAAACAGCTGCAACAGGAAGGAGAATAAGCTGTACTTAAACTCTTTTTGGCCCAGTGCTTTACCAAGCTAATTTTAGTAAACATATTTTGTAGAGCCTGTAAAATTAAAATATATGTTCCAAGAGCACTTTTTTGTGTGGGTTGATTGTTTTTCTTTTACTTTTTATTACAGTGGTTGATTAACTAATGTTTGTAGTACAGTCAGTGGCCTTATGAGTGGTAGTTAGAGGATCTTGTGGTTGAGGACTTGGCAAATAATTCTAAATGAAAAACACTAGTTTTTGCAGAGTGGATGGTAATCTTTCTGGCAATCTGAAGTAGCATTATCAGATGAAAAAACCACATTTTTGATGTTAAGCAAAGAATTTGCTTTCTAACTTTGTTATCACTGGATTAATACAAAATTGGTTTCACCCTTTTTTGTCTTTTTAGCTGCCTAGGAACAATTGGTTTACAATACTGAAAAGTACAGAATTGCAGAATTCCACAAAACACACAATACCATGTTTGGGAAATGATGACTAATTTTGACTTTATCATGATTATTGTTGTTGGAATGCATGCTATGAACATTTTTGTAGTGTCTGCAAGGGGAAAAAACCCAAACATGAACTAAAACTTGTACATACTAGAATAAATTTCCTGCAAAGTTATATAAGAAGTCCATGGAGACTGTGAACTATAGGCTCACTAGTTATGTTCTAAAAATGTCTGGAACAAGCTAATTGTAGTGTAATTTTAAGGCTGTTGAGTCAAATTTTGCTTAGTTGCACTGCACTGCAAAAGCAGAATACTTCATTTTAGCAATTGGTTTAAAAGCAGGTCAAGAAAGGGAAATCTAGTTGCTATTCTGCAGGTAGTAGTTAGAGAATACCTGAGGTCAGAAAGTTTCTCTTGGGGAAATCAGAGACAGGGTCATCAATTCTGGAAGAGAAAATCCTTACTAAAATAGCATTACAATTTTTTTCCTCTTGTTTTCTAATTTCTATTTAATTTTTTTTTTCAGTTTTTGCCTGGAATTTTTTTATAATATCTTTTCCTATGCTTTTCAGTAACTCCTAGAAGACTTCAGGCATGGTTTCATTTTGCAAGTCACTAGCACTTAAGAAATTCAGCTGAAGGCAAATAATACATGTATTAAGAAGAGGGGAATAATTTTTTGATTCATATTAAAAAATGTGGTAGTATGCTTGAAGTGCAGCCTTTATTTTTTGCCTTGTAAGAGGTAATTTTTTTCACATATAATCATTCTTATAAAAGGAAGTGTTTCTTACTCCACTGCAGTTTCTGCTTATTTGTGGATGTTGTCTTCACAGGTTTAGAATCAGTGGCAAGGATGGGTTGCAGAGAAAACATGATGTTCAGTCGCTGGCATTGTCTGCTTTGGCTGAACTAGATAAACATATTTTTAGTCATCTCTAAGTTTTCAGTTTTGCCTGTTTTTACCCACAGTTCTTTCAGGTTAAACCTACGGAGTCATGCGTTACCCAAGCAGACATAAAGAATTCAAAAATTACCTGTATCACAGAAATTCCAGCTCAGTCCCTGATGTATGTGCTTGTGTATATGCTATGGCATTCTAAATGCAGGTGTTCCTAGAGGAGATTAGAAAACAGCTGTGACTCAGAATGACATGGATCAAAATATCCTTCCTTCTTTCCAGTCAGAATATGTAGCTAGTACTCTTCAAAATGTTTGTTCTGAAAGTACAGGACATTCCTTCGGGAGTAGTTTGCTACTCGATAGTAATTGAATATGTCTTAAAATATTTGCAATGAAATGTGAAGGGCTAGCACTCTTGGGGTGGAATTTCAAGACTTAGAGAATGTTGAGAATGTCACTATGCAACAGCAAAGGAGCTTCTGCTTCCAAGTTATAGGTATGTTCACTTGACTGTGTATTTAGAAGTAAGGAAATGCCTGGAAAAAATTTCTCACTCTTATTCCTGAGAACAATATTACATATTTTCTTTCTTATGAATGTAGAGAATTTACTGTACGGATGTAAAGATGTAGAGGGTGTGTTTGGGTAATAGTTGGAGACCAGTCTAAATAAACACAATTCTGTTTTCATTTTCATTAATTTATGGTACATTTCACTGAGTTTTCCGAGTGAATACCAGCTATTGTTTTGTCTTTCCCACTTATATAGTACGTGCAATATTTTATGCATCATTTGGGCCTCAGATGTTGTGGGTGAACTTTATAATTCAAATAACATTTTTCATTGGAAGGAAA